>NC_044279.2:15593330-15898330 GCF_004027225.2 Strigops habroptila
TCTGCAGCTTGTAAGTTCACAGAATCTTTGCAAATAGTGCTTGATCAAAATTAATTCAGAAAGCAAATAAATTAGGACATCTTACTGGTTGGTTTTGGTAGTTTTTGATCACTTTTAGGGCTGATTGTTAATCTTGTATTGTTATAATGGTTCAGAAATGCACTTTTTCACATGTCCTGATACCTTTCAAGTAGATTTGCTATGCATAGTCAATATTGAAATTCAGTAGCAAATTCAGTATTGAAAATTAGTGATACTCCCTCCCCTTCATATCTGTGCACACACACACATACTTTTTGAGAAAGAGTTTTTTCTATCTAAGCTTTCCAGAAAATGCTGTTCCAGAAATAATCCGTCTGCTCCTGTCTGGATCGCTTTAGAAAAAGGAGAAAATCCGTTTCAGTGTTGAAAGGTGCTAATCGATAGCTGTGTAGGTGATCCAACAAAAAGACTTTTTAACACTTTTGCTTATTGAAAATGTGGATGTAGGTTAGCAACCAATTACCTATATATTTTGAAGAAACTGTCACTGATGAGTTAGCTTGATAGATTACCAGTTCAATTCTTACATTTTTATGATGCTGTCTTCTAGCTGGATTTCTTTTAGGAATCATCCTAATTAATGTTTTGAAGTAAACTGAGCCAGGGTAAATCTTAAAGCTAGACCTATGGATAGATTGGAGCAGCGTGAAGGGAGTAACTTGTTTTAAACATGCCAGCTTTCCGGAATGGGATTTACAGCCGTGAACTACAAGCACAGGTTCCCAGTATGGCATGCTGTGAGAAGGAGGTCCCTCAGTAGGATACCCAGGATCTAGGGCAGCTGAGTGGGGAAATGTGTGACTGGGTGTTTCACAGCCTGCAGTAAAAGGAATATGTGCTGGCCGTAAAGAAAGACTGAATATGGGTAACTAATTCTGCTTGCTGGGAAGTGTAAAATGTGATCTGGCATCTGTAGTTGCTAGGCATGTTCTTGTGCTTTGGACAGTTGTGAAGATCTTTGCTTCAAATTTTCTGGATGTTTAGCTTGATTATCATGTCTCTGGTTAATTAAATCCCATTCTCTCCTGACTTTGCCACTCAGAATAAATTTCCTCTTAACATGTTTTTGGATTACTGTACCCTTGAGTAATCTTAAAATAACTTTGGATAGAAAAAGTGGTTGTTTCAAAAATCATCCTCACAAATGAGCTGTTCTATGTATAATACTAACGTTGAGGCTGAGGTTGAATAGGACCCCACTGTTAAAGTTGCTCTAACAGTTATAAATAGTTACTTTCATCTGACCTTAAAAACTTCCTCAGTTCTGTTTGCTTTCATGTAGGATTCTCTTTCAGTTCCTACTGTTTGACAGTTTTCCCAGAAAAGAAACGTTTTTCGCCCTTTAGCTCTCTTACTTATGCTTTTGGTGTCTGCGGATTGTGGCGTTTTGTATCCCGCTCTACATTGGGATGTGGTAGAAATGAATGCTTGCAGCTTTCTGGCTGTGGGTAGTAATTTTTATTTGCTGCACTTGTGATATTAAAGATTCCTGCAATTTTTTGGTATGTTTTCAAGTTTTTGCTAACTGAAGTTTTCTTTTAGTTAACGGAGTAAACTAAGTTATTTTAATAAACTTTCACACTCTGGCTTGTACATGGTAGATTCTTGTCTATCTTGCCTCCTGTCATGCTTGCTTACTTTTTCCTGTTTCATAACCATCCAGTTTCCAGATTAAAAAGATTCCTTGCCTTGCAGAATTTCAGTGTAGGAAAATAAGTACTGTGATAAATAAGCCCTTCTTGATTACTCAGTTTGTTGAATATTCATGTCTCTCTACTGCGATATGTGGTTTCCTTATGCTCTTCTTGCAAGATGCTGCCCTGGAGATGCCAGAGAAAGGTCTTAGCACTCTCATTACACAGGAATTGTACTTTGTGTAAGCATCTTCATTTTTTTTATGTGCTGGGTTTGCATCTGTATCTTTCAATCAAGAGCAAGTTTGAAACTTGAAATGCATTTCGCAAAGGCTCATGCTGTCTTTCTGAGAGTGTTGCATTTACAGTGTGATAGTAGTGATTGTTTCTAGTGGACACAATTTGAGGTTTTTTTAGTCAAAGAAAGGTTCTGTGTTCCTGATCTTCATTGATACACACGACAGTGAAAAACTTTCTTGGGGTCAACAGAGGGAATTATTCATCCAGGCTTATTAAGAAAAGATTGTTCTATAAATCTGAAACAGTATCATTTAGAGAGGAGCTTCATTTATTTTTCTTCAGATTTTTCTTGTCCTTGGATTCCTTCACAGTTGGATGCCACATAGTAACAGGGTTTTGGCACTAATTGTAATATTGTTCACTATAGTTTGAGGCTAGATAGGGACATAAAGATCTGCAATTACTTAGTGTATTAGATGTTCAGCAGTGTACAGGTTCTTTAACTAAGATGAACCAGCTATCTCTGATTTAATAAATTAGTGTTTAAAGAAAATACAAGACTTTAATGAAGTCTGCTGATGTTGGACCTCCATTCTCAAGGAGATGCACCCAAATCTGCCTGTTACTGTGATTTATGTTCTCACAAAGCAATGTGGTTTTAGTGCTAGTGGTTTGCCCCCTTGCCTTTCCGTATCTCAGCTCTGCTGTAGCACAGTACAGTTGTGCCACTGCTAAGAAATGGACTTCTACTAATCTGATGTAGGGGAGAGATTGAAATGGGAAAGTGTGCTGCCAATCATCCTTGAAATAACTTTTGGTAACCAGTTAAAAACTGCTGATATTCCTTTACTAAATACATGCAGTGGGTGGGAAGCCTAGATGATAGAGGGGACTTGAGCTTTCCCCCAGTGTTCGCACTCAAAACCAAGCTGTTTCGATGACAATTTTAGCTTTATTTGCTAGGGAAGTGGTTAGTGTACTAGAACAGTGTTCAAATGTACTGCTTTCTCAAGTATTTCCTATTAACGTGTTTAATAAGGCACTCTAATATCCCCTTAGGCTGACTGTCATTACTGAAAGCTGAACTGTTAACTGTAAGAGCAGAAAAGAACTCTACAAGACTATGAAAAGGCTTAATTTTTGTTTAGGTTGAGCCATGTAATTAAAATATGTTGTGGAGTTGCCTGTAGAACAGAGATGGCTGATTGTTGGCAGCTCCTGTGTTTGTGAATGCTAATGGTCTTTTAAAATAAATATCCTTTGCAGTTAAAGTGTACCCATTCTGTCAATGATAGACATTCTTCTCTCCACAAAGTACTTAAATGGATTCTTCTTTAGATTGACATTAAAGAATATACAATTATTGTGGAGCTTGTCACTTCTTTCAAAATGTTAACCAGTGTGTTGCCCTTACCCTCTTGAATATTACTGCTCAGATGTGAGCAGTGTTTGAAATTTATCGGTTGGCAAGAATGCCATTTTTGTCAGAAGTAAAGTAAAAACCTTAGAGTATAATTTGTGGGAACACAGCTGGAAGAAAATACTTGATGAAAGTCTCTTTCTCTGTATAATCTGATGTACTTCTGGGATCAATAGTGTTTCAAGGCACTAAATTTAGATTGCATGTCCAATATCCAAGATGTAAGAAATTTATCAGATTTCCCGCAAAGTTGCTGGAAGAAAGCATTAGCCTGGTGTTCAGCTGTAGCTTGGCAAGTTCCCTTCTGTTCCTCTTCGGAATTTACTATTTAATTAAAAAAAAAACCCAAAAAAACAAAACAAGAAACAAACAAAACCAAAAGCCAAACAACAGCCAAGCCTTGAATTCATATTCAAACTTTCTCATAGCATAACAACCTCTATTAAGTTGTTTATTAATATTTAATTCCTGATTCTCTATGCCATATACTTGCTGCTTCATCAGGTTGCCTCCACAAATCCTCCTCCGCCTGTGGAATCACTTGCTAAAGCTGCTTGGAATCCTTACAAGTAGAACAAACCCCTATGCACAGCTTCTTAATTAAGTGAACTTTAAAGTTGGTTGCATTAAAGTTTAACATTTAATGAAAATTTGCTCTTACAACTTCATTCTAAGATATGTGAAAAAACAAAACTATTACCTTGGTTAAGCATCTCAGTACAGCTTTATATGTTAGTGAGGAATGCCTCATTCCCAGGAGTATCCTCCTGAAAGAAAATGTTTTAGTAATTCTTGTTTCTGCCTGTTCATTTGGAACTCCTAAAAATACATCATTCTGTAATAAGCTGTGAATGTTCTTTGTAGTTAATAGAGATTAATTGCTCAGTGACTGTACTCTGAAATAGAATCAGGGATATCTTTGTGTTTTGGTTTTTTTGGTGATTATTTCACGTCCTGATTTTAGTTTCCAATTGGACAGTCTCGAGTCCCATGGCAGTTCAGGCCAGTCTCCATTATCAGACAGAGTCCTGCCTAGGGGCCGGTACAGGCTTTTGAACTCATCATGGACTGTTTAAGGGAGCTAAGTGGTACAGACCCCATAATGGGCAGGTGGATATCCTTAGCTGGTTGTATTCCCTGGTTTACCTGTTGTCAATGCAAAGGGTCAGTGTGAGCTGGACAGAACCAGGGACCCAAAGAGGCACCAGCTCCTAGGTGTGTCTCCTTAGTATGTCTAGTTACCATCAGTCCTCTCTATTCCTGAGCGCGAAAGGCTGATTGCAATGGGTAAGATTTTTTCAAGGTTGTGCTTATGAACCTCTTGGGTAGGAATATAAACAGCAACAACAAAAATTTGTCAGGAATCCTTCCCCGTGTTGTTGCTACTCCTGACACTGGTTATTGGTTGACACTAGTGAAATGACCAACACTTACATCCCTACTACCTTAGAGCTTTTTTTATTATGCTAAGAGTAAAAGTGCATCTCGTTCAATATCCTGTCTCCAGCTTTTGTTGCTCATGTGTTTCTATGATGCACCTTCCCTCATGTGTGCTAGACACATGACTGAAGCTGTAGTGGAAGTCCTGGTCTTTACAGGACATGTTTCTATCCATCTGATCTTGAAAAAGTCTTTAAAAATATTCCATCTGCCTAGTTCCATATTCCCAAATGCTTTTTATAAACAAGAACTAGGATTCCTTGTTTAGTCCTTTTGTTTTGCTACCTTAATCTCATTTCTTAAAATCTATTATTAATTCTCCTAATTATCATAGGATTTCTCCTTCATGACCTTTTTATCTCTCCTGTGAGTAGGTTTGTTGACTTCAGTCCTGAACTTCTTAAAGAATTCTTTATAATGCTTACATGTTCATACTGAAAGTACCTTTCTGGTAGGTAATGTGATTCTAAGATGCCTTTTCTCACCTGCTTTCTATTGATTGTCTTAAAATTGAGCTGTGCACTGTCTTGTCTGTGCTTTCCAATGGTAAGTCTGCAGGTGATAGTAGCAGTTCTAATAATTAGTCTTCTAAGTGATCTTGAAAGTGAAAAAATATTTAATGTGATTATTTCAGTCCATCCTGTCTTCTAATGCTTCCCGTATAATAATTAGGTGCATCTTGTTGTCTAAATTTAAGGAACCTTCTATTATATTTTTTCTGAACTATATTCTTTAATGAGGGCAGAAGGTTAATGCTTTGGTTACTCAAGTGGATAAAGGCTGGGCTTTCCTGCTTTCTTGTCTCAGATTTCATAACTTTGGTGCACAATACAGAGCTTAAACTTTCTCTGACAGATTTCCAGTTAATTTGTTTCATTTTCTTTTCCTCATGTCTTGTCACTTATCAGCTTTATTAGTTAGGTAGTAACATATTTGCCTGCAGCAAGAGTCTTTTATTTGGTGTGAGCAGTTTAACAGTGAAAGCATATTATAAAATGTCATCTAAGTGTAAACGAAAGCATTCTCATATGAAAGATTAATGAAAGATTCCATTGCAGCCATATTTATTTTGCTAGGAAAGCTGTTCTTTGTTTTCAAATTTCTTTAACATCTAGCTATTAAAATAACTAAATAATGAATACTGGTTATGTATTTTAGAGATTTTTATAGTCGATTAGCATTTAATGCCTTGCATCCAACTGTGCCTTTTCACAAGAACTTACTCTCTGATGTTCTACTGTGTCTTAAATTGAAACTAGAGGAGAAAAATCTGGAGAACATTGATGCATTATAAGGCAATTTAAAACAAATATGTAATTTAAATAACATTATAGAATCTAAACCATTATTTTCTTAAAGTGGTATGATTTTTTCCTTATTTTGATCTGTTTCAGAATAACTTACTCCTAGTGGTTTTTTTTTTGAAAGAACTTTGCTTTTGTGTGTGAATGCTTCCTGGATGGCAGCCAGACAAACTAGGGAGGCTTTCCTTATTGCCTCCTCCCATTTCCCAAAACCTCTTGCCACACGCTGTTTCAGACTTGGAGCAGCAAAGCATATGTTTTGATATCTAAATGATAACTGGAATACATAACATAATTTATCTTCTGAACTGAGGTTTTGTTTTGGTGTTTTAAACATATATATTTTGGGAATCCTAGTAGAGGAGGTAAGGTCTGAGTACAAAGCCGAAAAGGCTGGTTTTGATAGCAACATCATGAAAAGTCTCAGGTGAGAAAGCTGGCATGGAAGTTGCAGAATCACGGAATCATTTTGGATGGAGATGGTCAAGACCTATCTGCACTTGGTCCTGGTCTACCTGCTCTAGCTGACCTTGCTTGAACAGGGGTTGAACTAGATGACCTCCAAATGTCCCTGTCAATCTAAAGAATTCTGTGTGATTGTGAACTAATACTCCAACCCCTTCGGTTTTCCTAAGAAATCATGTGCTGTTCATTGCAGGTTTGGTAATAAATAATTTCACCTATTGTATTAATGCCAAATGAATAGCTGGTATCATTGACTAGCTTGTGACAGGACTGTTGAGGTGTGCAAGCTTCCCCTTCTTCTCCTAATTGCTGTAGTTAACTTTGTGGCAAGAACGCAGAAGCAGCTGTGAATCTCCTGTTGTCATGGTGCCTCTAGTTCAAGACAAATACATTTTAACTTTCACACTACCCTTATCTTGCAGCAGCGGGCTTTAGTTTCACCTGTAAATGCCAAGTGTTGTGTTAGCCAGGGCTAATGGTGGTTCTATCAATGTCTCAGGACTGATGGTGTGCACTGAACGTTAGCCATAGCTGTTGGTCTGATCAGTGGCATGGCTCTCCTTTTTGGATGCCAGACAAGCAGATTGGCTGGCATGTTTTAAACGAGATTTCTCTGCAGATCCTGTGTAAAATCAGCCTTCATTCAGAGTTGAATGGGGAAAAAAAGTAACTTTTTTTACAGAACACATATTGGTTTAAGTTGTGCACTATGTTATTTTAGTAAAGCTTTTAATGAGGACTGACCTTCAGTAGCTTCCAAGAGAAAGATGTAAGGTCAGTTTTCTCATTGTGTCTCCTGAAAGACAGAAATACAACTATATTTTTCTTCCCTGTATTTATTGCAAGACCTTGTTCTATTTCTATACCTGTCAGCTCCGTGTTGAAGCGCTTGGTCTCTTCTTTCCTGCTGCTCTGCATTCAATCATCTTTTCTCATTTCCATGTTACCCTTGCAAACAGCAGGGAAGGTTTTGATGGGGCAAATGATAAAACAGCCACTGGCAAGCAGATTTTTCCCCCTGTTTTTGAGTTCCCATGGCTTTTTTAGTGACGATTAGTCTAAATAGAGTAGCAGAGAGCCAAAGAATGGATGGCCTCTAAAAAAAACCCTCCAGTGATATCAAGCGTCTGGTCCATCGAGTCGTGAATTCCCAAAGCTGGTGATTATCAGAAGCTTGTTTAGGGTGTAGCAGGGGAATTACTCTATGCTTGTTTTGCTGCTGAGCCTTTCCTAGCCCTCCATTGTCCATCACAGGCAGAGTCGGTGACACCAGCCTTTGTGCCTAGCCCCATGGAGCTGGGTGTCCTGCCAGGCCAGTCCTGGCGGTGGGAAGATGGCCATGAGTGTGTGAAGTGGCGTGCCGGAGGCAGAGAGGAGGTCGGGGAGCAGGAAGGCTGAGCCTCGCCATACCAGGGCTGCCGCCACTGTAGGGCCCTTCCCTCCCACTTGGTGTGAGCCGCTGCCTCATGCAGCTCCTCAGAAAGTGGACCTGCTCCTGTGATTTCCCATAAAGGCTTTTCCTTGTATGTGTGCTATCTCCATTGCTTTAATTGTAATTAGTTCAAATGCTGATGTGAAAGATGAGAGAAATATCCCTAATGGTGGACTATATTTGAAAATTTCTCTGTCAAACACGCAGAGGGCTATTTGAATGCTTTCTTCCATGGTGCATTGTGGTTAGCTTTGAGAAATGGTTAAATAAATTTTTAATGATTTTATTTTTCCCTGACACTTTTATGTGGTTTTGTTGTTCTGCGTGGGTTGCTTGGTCAATCAGAGGAGGAGGAGAAGGAGGAGGCATTAGCGTGTCCTGGGAGGCTCTGCCGGGAACTGGGTTATCACACTGAGAGGCTGCTGTGAGTGTTTACCTCTCGTCACAAAGGATCTTCTGATACCATTTTATTATTAAACAATCTATATTCCTTGCTCAGGCTTTCAGAGGCTCCCAGCAGTTCTGCCAGGCTAACCTTGTTGCTAAAGGTGATGGTTGTGCTCTCGGTTGGTGAGTCAGTCAGGCAGCGAGGCACTGCCGAAGCTTCTGCTATTTTGTGACAAAGCCTTTCTGCCATGACATGAGCTGGGAACTGTAACCGTGCTTCAGGAGCCACGTGCGTGCCTTCAGGTGACCCCATTTCTTGCTGGGGGTGCGGCACTGGCCCCTGCTGGCATGGGGCTGTTGGTGTGGAACTAGTAGAGCTGCCCCAGGCTGGAAGATGTGATGTCTCTGCTGGTGCTTGGCCATACTCAAGTTGTGTGTCAGCTGGCTTCAACTGAAATATGTTTTTGTGTGTGTGCCGCCAATGTGCTGCTAGTTTTAACTACAAAAGAAGTTGCTGTTGGTTGTCACTGTCAGTTCTCTTGAGGAAATAGGGATATAAATTTCCTTTAAATGGTGCGACTTTGTTGGTGAATTTGGACCACCAAAACATGTACCGCGCCTAGCTCTGCTCTTTATACGCTGTTGAACTCCTGTTTTTACAGTTTGTGTGTGTGTGCATGCTTCTGTGTGTGTTCCTCATGGGCATTTCTCTCTTTTGCTCAAACGGTTCATGTAGAGCCATTGTGTATGTCCTGGTTTTGGCTGGGATAGGGTTATTTTTCTTCCTAGTAGCTGGTGCAGTGCTGTGTTTTGACTTTACTCTGAGAACAATGCTGGTAACATACTAATGGTTTAGTTGTTGCTAAGTAATGCTTACCCTGATCAAGGACTTTTCAGTCTCTCATGCTTGGCCAGTGAGGAGGGGCACGGGAAGCCAGGAGAGAGCAGAGACAGGACACCTGACCCAAACTAGCTAAAGGGGTATTCCATACCACAGCACGTCATGCCCAGTATATAAACTGAGGGGAGTCACCTGGAAGGGACCAGTTGCTGCTCGGGTTGGGCTGGGTATCGGTCGGCAGGTGGAGAGCAATTGTATTGTGCATCATTTATGTTTATTGTTTTTCCTTCATCCTTTTAGTTTTATATTTTCTTCCCTTGTTATTTCTCTTATCATCGTTATTGTTAGTAGTGGTATTATATTGTACTTTATTTTTGTTATTGGACTGTTCTTATCTCAACCCGTGGGGTTTACATTCTTTTGATTCTCCTCCCCATCGTGCACATTTGCTCTGGGTATGCCTCTAGCATTAGGTGTATTTTCTTTCATCTTCTGGAACATGGAAATCAAATTCTTCCAGCTTGTTCCTTTTAAATGTGTGCTGATTTTGGCTGAGATAGAATTAATTTTGTAAACCATGAATCCTAGTTTTAATCCAAAACATAGCCCATATTAACTACTATGAAGAAAATTATCCCAGCCCAAACCAGCACATTCTCCACCCCTTATTCCATACCATTTACATCGTGCTCAGGCCCTACACTATCCAATACGTTCTTATTACCCACCACCACCCTTCCCATGCTTTACGCAGATATCATTCCCTTATTCTATGGACCATCCCTATAAATAATTGTAAAATGTCCATAAATGTCCACTGAGTTCACTTAGTCCATGACTTTGGGCTCTGTCTGTTATGGTGGTTGCTCAGGACTGGAGAGGTGGTGTGTGGCATGGAGTTACTGGGCACCAAAGCCAGGTCAGGCCCAGCCACTGCTTCTCATGCCCTGTCATGGTTTAACCCCAGCTGGCAACTCAGCCCCACGCAGCCACTCACTCACTTTCGCCCGTGGGGTGGGGGAGAGAATCAGAGGGTAAAAGTGAGAAAACTCATGGGTTGAGATAAAGGCAGTTTAACAGATAAAGCAAAAGCTGCACAAAAGCAAAGAAAAACCAGGAATTCATTCACCACTTCCCATGGGCAGGCAGGTGTTCAGCCATCTCCAGGACAGCAGGGCTCTATCTCGTGTAATGGTTACTTGGGAAGACAGATGCCGTCGCTATTTCCCCTGCCTTCTTCTTCTTCAGCTTTATATGCTGAGCATGATGCCATATGGTGTGGGATATCCCACAGTTGGGGGATATCAACTAACCACAGTTGGTCAGTTGGGGTCAGCTGTCCTGGCTGTGTCCCTTCCCAGCTCCTTGTGCACCCCCAGCCTGCTCGCTGGTGGGGTGGTGTGAGGAGCAGATAGGGCCTTCGCTCTGGGTAAGCACTGCTCAGCACTAGCTATAACACCCCTGTGTTATCAGCACTGTTTCCAGCACACATCCAAACCATAGCCCCATGCTAGCTACTATGAAGAAAATTAACTCTACGCTAGACCAAAACCAGCACAAAATGGTATATTTTATGATGAAAAGGAGATACAGTATCTTTTTCTATTTTATAACTGCAACTGAATTTATTTTTGTAGGTGTAGCATCTATGACTGTGCCAGTGTACATCGCAGAAGTTGCTCCACCACACTTAAGAGGCAGATTAGTCACCATTAACACTCTGTTCATCACTGGAGGGCAGTTTTTTGCAAGTGTCGTTGATGGAATCTTCAGCTACCTCGCAAAGGATGGATGGAGGTTTGTGAGTCTTCCTTGCTAAAAGCAAAGCTGGCGGGGTTGTGATTTGGTTGACAGCTATTGTAATTCTTGTTGGTAAAACAGAGTTTACGTAAAAAGTGGTAAGACTGTATACTGAAATGGAACTTTAATAATTAACTCTCCATAAATGATATCCATACTGCTTTCACTTAGGCTTAATATTCACAGTATGCTTAGGTTTTTTGACTTTACTAAACTTCAAAATGGATGAGCAATAAATATGCATCAACAAGCTTGAATGGTTGACATGATGTTTATGAAAGTAACTTGCCTCTTGCATTTAGAATAATTACATGGTGATTTTTCAGAAAGCAAGTTTCCAACAAGTGTGATCCTCTGTGCAAAATAGCAGTGTATTTTGAATATTCTTAAACTGAGCACAGAATTGAAGGATATCATAGCATAACTTCATAGTTACAAGCTTAGGTTATAGAATATATGAATCTCTTTGATTCTACTTTCTAGATACTATGTTCTTCCTGTAGACAGTGCTAAGTGATTCTGGACTGTACCCTTATACCTACTGTATTTATAGTGGTGTGTCATTTGGGAGAGATGAGAAATCTCAGGGGCTCTGTATTTTACTTGCTGACTTGAAAAAATAATCAACAGATGTGTAGGAGGAATAACTTACACTAGACATTCTAACTTCTGGAAACTTGTGCTTAATTATGTGTCCTCTTGTCTTCAAACACTCTTGGGAAAGGGACACATGTTGTAGGGGCTTTGATTTCTGTTGCTACAGCCTGGAGTAATTTTGCTATTTGAAAATCTTAATTTGAAGGATCCCAGCCCCAAAGCCTTGCAAGTTAAATATCACGTTCTCTGGCTTGTAATGGAGCTAAATAGCAATTTCTAGGTGCACTGTCATTTGAGGTTTAAGTTAGGAACAATTAATTTGGGACTTAGTACGTAGAAGAACTTGGAAGCCGATCTTTCTGTAGTATGTAAATAAATATATATTAAAATGTTAAATATGCATTAAAATAAGAAGTTAATGTTTTCTTAATTAGTGTATGCTTTAATTTGTGTATGTTTGAAGATTCCTGAAGTTTGAGGTTTTTCATTTTTGTCCATGCAATTGTTTCCTTTGCCTCTTTTATGAAAAGATGTAACATTTTGATCTTAAAAAAATAGTCACTTAATGATGATTTAGTTTAATTTTAATTTAATTTAAAGTTTTAGCTCTGCTTTGTGCTTTCTGAAAATGCATTGATTACTTTGGCTCAAATACAAATAGCATTTTTCATTTTACGTGGAGCTTTTGACGACCTTTTTATTGTAATGCATCTGCATTCTCTGGCAGACTGTATGTCCTCTTATGCAGAATGAAGAAACCGCCTTCCCTGAAAGAAAATCTTAGTTTTCTAGGATTGCTAATCTCTTTCTGCAGTTAAAGAGATAGGCTCCATTTTGAGAAAAGTTAATGGTATGCAGTAATGCTTTTCTAAGTAAAATACAAACTGAAGTATTTGATACCTGATTCCAATTATTCAGTAGTTGCTTCATTATTTAGCTTTCAGCCTAAATAATTTGTGAATGTAGTGGCCCCTTATGCATGGGGCTGGGTGAGAGGAATGGACAAGATACTTATTTAGAAGTGGAGCTCCGAGTCCCTGCTGCCATTAGAGGCATTGTGCACTTTCTGTTTAGGCAGATTTTTCGATTTCTGTTTACTTCAGCGAGCATAGATTCAGCTGGGAGAAGCTTTTGTGGACGTAAATCTATTGGGTTTTTTCCTATTAGTGCCCTGACACATAGGAGGTAAGGATGTGTTTGTTACCTGTGCTTTTAAGTAAATATTAGAAGAAAATTACACATTAGAAGAAAAATACAAGCTAACAAAGTATCTGTCAGGTATTGATCTTATTGGAGTGGTGTTTTTTGTTTAATTGTTCAGGTAAACTAAGATACGCCCTAGCTTGAGATTTTGTAGCACAAAAGCAGACTTCTAGGCCTCTTTGGAAAAGATCAGCCAAAGAGTTAGCATTGTGGTATAGGATATATCAGTTTTCAAATCAAGCACTGACACAGAATTGACAAGAACATTTCTAGGTAAATGACTATTTAAGGGGAAAATATCATTGTGGCTTGTTACACGCATGCAAGTTACGATCTTTTGATACGTTACTTTGTAAATATATTTAGCTAAAGTGGAAGATTAGGTGGAAGGCAATAATCATTGTCAAATGTAGGTTTTATCTTTCTGTAAAACACTGATGTTTCGATGTGCCACTGTACCTTAAATGGGCTCCACCCACTGAAATACTGCATAATTCCTCTGAGAACTTCCACATTGGTGTGACTTACACTGTTTAGAACAAAAACCCCTCTAATCTGGTATAATTCAGGCCTTTAACCTAGCTGAACTACAAAAATTAAAAGTAAAATCTAGAACCTGTGGATTGAGTAAGACTAAGAGGCTTGATCAGAGCTGTGTGAGATGCTGGCTTTTGAAAATCTCCAACAATGGACATTTCCATTTCTCAGGACAACTTGTTCAGCTGTTCAGTCACTCCTGCTGTGAAGAATTGTTCTCCCTCATTCTTCAATCTGAATTTTCCTGTTGCAACTTGTGACTATTGATTCTTGTCAATAGGAGACAACTCTTGTCCTTCCACAGTGTACATCTGAGAGGAATCTTTCACCATCTTCTCTATGAGCTCCTTTTCAGTTATGAAAGATGCAGTTAGATTTCATCTTGATCCTCTCTTTTCTGGGCAGCACAAACTCAGTTCTCTCAGCCTCTTCTTCTATGCCATACATTACAGTTGCGTGACTGTCTTAGTGATCCATTGCTATCCTGGTTTGTAGCTTTCTCTCACATTAGGGGTCCTGGTCTTCCAGATTCAGCACAGTGTGTTGAGTAGTGAGGAGCAATTGTTTCTAGCAACCTCCTGGCTCATGCTGGATTACTTTTGCTGAGGCAGCAATGCTGTTGTTTTAAGTTAAATTCTGATGGCTTGAGTGGAGTCAGGTGAAGCTATTGACTATTGGGCAGAAGCTGAGGCTATGGTGTTGATGAGGTATCCAAGGATTCTTAGCTGTGATGCTGGAGCTGTTAATTGGGGATTGTGTACTTGTCTGCACTCAGTTAGTTTACTGCAACCTAAGACTGAGCAGGGAAGAGTACAGATGGTCTGTTACCTGGGAAGAGTGGCCAGTGAATGCATGGGAAGAAATCACAGATGTTCACTCCTGAGTCATCACATATAAGAAGGAAAATTAAAGCAATTACTGTAGCTCTTACTGACTGTATGGTTAAGTGTTGAAGTGCTACACTCCAGCAGGAGTAAGGAACTTTTTCTTGGCTCTTCTTGTTCTTGGGATGCTGGATATTAAACTAAAAATATACCAAAGAAAACAAATATTTAACCTTACTCTGATGTCAGCTTAGCTTTATAAATCTGGCTAATGCCATCTTAATAGTATTGCAGCAGTATGTCTGAGAAGCAGAAATGTTACAACAGGCTTATTAAATTTCATGCTGGATTTTTTCAGGTCTGCTAGACATCTGCCTTCAAATGCAAAGTCTTGTACTCTATATAGGAAAGAACTATATTAGATTTCTGAAAGCTGGCTCAATGCATGAAATGTCTAAAATTGCCTGCTTTTACTCTCAATTGGTTAGATCAGAATTGCTTGATCTGAAAATTGCATCAACTCTTGAACTTGCAATGGATGTATGCTCTTCACTGAATGTTTTCCTTCTGGCCTGCTCCTTGTCCTGAGCTTTGACCAGAAGTATGTCAATTGGAAGCTGACGTTAGTGAATGAGCACTTTCTGCAAATTTCTTTTTTATCTTGCTTGTGATAAACAATCTATTCAATAGAGTCCAACTGGTAGCGTTACAGTCCAGATTGAGCTTTCAGGGGCCTCAATTGATTTTGCCTCCTAAGATGATTGCAGGCACCCAACTGCTTAGTTCTGGAGACTGTCGCATTTAAAGGACTGAAGGGCTTTGGAGGAACAGGAATTAGGTAATACGAGTGTAAAGACTAAATCTGTTTATTTTGATGCATTAAAAGATCCTTTTGCTTGCAGTTTGACAGAATACCATGATTGTGTTTTCAATCTCCATGGTTTTGTTTTACTCTTCATTTGAAATAGAAAAGGCTTTCTAAAGGCCACTCTAATGCAGATGTTGAATGTACAATTTGGTGAGCTTCAGTGGTGTGTGTGTGTAAAGATTATTCTGTATACAGCTACAAAATCTTTGTGGAGAGGGAAGATCGTAGGAAGAAATGAGGACTATTAATGAATGAGAACATTAGTGAATGAGGAATAAGAACGTAAGTGAGTTAGTGGTGCTTGTTAGATATGTTGGCTGAAGACTACTCAAGTAATAATCCTTCCACAAGCTTTAACTAATGATGAGCTACACCGTTCTTGGAGTGTTAGAAAATAAGAGATGTTAGAATGTTAGATAGTAAGAAATCTGCTCACGGATTTCTTTCTAGAACAAGATTTACTTGTATGTCCTTTGGAAATATTTGCTGGTTTTAGGAAGAACTTGAGGGCTCAGCTTGGGGATGGGAAGATTGGCCTGCATGCACATTGTCCTGAGATGGCCATCCTCTTTGCATTACCTTTGAGTGTTCTTGTTCTCATTCTTCAGTTTTCTGCCGTGTTGTATTGCTAGTGTTTGTCTTTCTTAAATCTACAAATATTTCTAAGCAAGTATTTTTCTGTTTTCATCTGTGGGTGTCTTCAGAGGTGTCAGTGCTGATCCCTGGAAGCATAACCTTCCGGCCAGTGGTAATTCTCTGTTGAGTAGAGAACTATCCTTAATGCTGTATATAGTAACGCCCCTCCTGCCCTCAGCATCTCAAATTCAGTTTTGAATTAAAACCTAGCATGGCAGCTGGCTGAAGAGTTAAGGGCAGAGTCTCCAGAAGAGCTGGTGTAAAGTGCTGTGCTGATAAAATGGACTTTTTTCAGAGTTTCTGCTTATAGTTAGAAATTTTCAAAAGTAAAACTGGCATCTCTTTACACAAGAGGCGTATTCCTTAGTCAACTGAGTCTTCTCATAGCATGTTTTTATAGGCAAATATTAGGCATTTATTTTTTCTTTACGTATTTGCAGGTACATGCTGGGCCTTTCGGCTGTTCCAGCAGTTATACAGTTTTTTGGATTCCTCTTTCTTCCTGAAAGTCCCCGATGGCTCATTCAGAAAGGCCAGACTCAGAGAGCACGGAGAATTCTCTCTCAAATGCGTGGCAACCAGGCAATCGATGAGGAATATGACAGTATCAAAAACAACATTGAAGAAGAAGAAAAAGAAGTTGGAGCAGGTATGTTGATTGCTTGTTGGTCTCTCTGCCTATCAATGATGAGATAAAAATCAGAAGGAATGTTGAAGTTGTAGCCTGTGGGAACTTGATGTTTTGCTTTTACTTGTCTGTTTTGCTATTGTTTGAAATATTTCATATACTGGTAGCTTCAAAAATGAACAGATGTTTCTATGATCCTACAGTTTTAAATTAGGTTCTGATTTCTTAAGTGAGGAAAAAGTAAAGTTGTGTAAGATTCTATGTTAATCCCACCTATGCTTGTGTGAGAACTGCTCTCAAAAAATTGCTCAGTTTAAGAATGCACATCTTGAGGAGTGGAAATAATTAAAATAAAGTTTGGTTTATTTCTTCAGTGGAAAAGGCCAAACAGACACTAGGGAGGTCTGAAGGCATCTTAAATGCCTGAAATATCCAGAGGCCATATCCTGGCTGACGTATTCTAGACAAGGAGCCTTTGGAAAGATTCACAAAGCTAGGCATGCAGTACAGAAGTTCTTTTTCAGTAAAGGCAGCTTCTGAAAGTCCTTTTGGACTGCCCTCAGGAAAATAAGGCATCTAAATCAAATCTGGTTTTTACTCTTTTTTTATCCTTATGCCATAATTGCTCAAAACTTTATGTATGTACCAATGCGTGCACTTAGAAAGCAAGATTTCCATTCCATTGACTTTCTGTCCTTTACATATTTTTCCTTTGCTTTGTGCTCAAAGTGTTAAAATGGGAATCTCAATTAAGGCTCGTAAGGAAGACTTGTCTTAATTCTTACTTCCTTAAACATTGACAGGAAAATATTGTAACTTCTCAGAGCTGGTGGAAAGACAAGTGCAAGTTATCTTACGTCTGTGTAAATTGAGATTGAACATCTTATAATGCCTAATCTCGTTGCCTCATTGAGTTTGGCTTTGAGCCTTACAATAAATAATTAAGTATCTGGAAAAAGTTATTTGACACATGCTAGTGAAGGGATTTTCAAAATATTCACTGGTGTGAAGCAGGATTTTTTTTCTCCCATTACGTTTTTGAGGCTTTAGGTACTTTTTTCCAGTTCTTGGGGCGTGGGGGGTATGGGAAATGAAGTTCATTGAAGCTGATTTAATAAAAAGCTGAAGCAGATATTCATAGAACAGCTTAGGTTTAAGAGTCCTGTGCCGAGGTTCTTGATCCTAGTTAGGGATTGGGCTGTTCAGTTCTGTGGAAGGCCACTTAATGGGTAGTATTAAAGTTTTTATGCTTTGTAGAAAGAAAAGGAGCAGCTGTTTGCTCCATCCATTATTGTCAATCACTGAGCTATAGGGTATGCCCTTGTTTCTCCCTCTTAAATCTTTCCTCATGCTTCTGTTTCACTGTTTGTAGACTAAATGTGGTGTTGTAAGACTGCAGTAGGACTGACTCCAGCTCAGTTGTTAATCAGTCTTCTATACATTGGTAACTTGGACTGGCACACTAGTTGTGAGGTTGTTGGCATTATAGAATGTGCAGGTCTCTTGGTTTCCCCCTGCCTCCCCAGAAAACTTACAGTCCTGAAGGTTAGGTAAGTCAAGCACATTCTTAGGAGAAAGCTTGGTTACACAGAGTAAGTGTTTTCTTCTCAGGTAATCCACAGCTTCGGAGTTAGAATCATAGCTTCAGAGTTGTCACCAAAGGGCATTAAAGAAGTGTAGTTACAAGTATATGCTGTCCCACTTGTTATAAATGTTTAGCAAATAGGCATTAGATATAGTCACTCTCATTTTTGTTTATAACTTGGTTGTAATTGCACTTCATCCCATTTAACCCAAAGTCTTCATTGTTATAAAAAGGTACACTGTGTGTCAGCATTAAGACATGCATTGTTTTTATTACTTTTCTGTGACTTTCAGGTGGTATTTACAAATTATATTAAATTGTAATTACTTCCATTTCTTGAGGAGTTGTCTGGATCCTCAGTATTGAATTTGGCATGTGTAGTGCAAGAGCAACTTCCTGTTCATGGTTTCATGGTGTTCAGGTATTGACAACTAAAATGTGTGCTTCTGCAAAGACTTTGCATTTCATTTTTTATGTGTATTTGCATTGGTTTTGTTTTGGTTTGGGGTTTTTTTAGTAGTACTTTTTGTTTTCATTTCTCCTATTTGTGGCAGACAATGTTTTAAACCACTAGTTAATAGCAATGATAAAGAATAGTAGTAATTCCTATCAGATGTTGTGGACATCATTCCAGATTTACAAAAAGCTTTAAATGACCCTAAACTGACACTGTGTGTACATGGCATTTGAGGCAAGATTACTTTGTAGATTGTAGGTTGAAAATCATCTTACTTTTACCTAAAAGGGCTTTTTCCTTTCCTGTCTTCCTTTCTTCAAAAAGAACAGATGTTCTTTTTCATTAATTCATACATGAGCATCTTTGCCAGTTTCTTAGGGCATTATTTCGTGAATGAAAATAGGTCTGTGTTTGACTTCTTCTCTGAAGGGAGTGACAAAATGTAACCGTAACATATTGTCCAGTCCCACACTAAAAGCTGCAATGCTTTTTGAAACTGTTTCATCAACTATTCGTGTCAGGGAAATAATGAATCACAGGGGAACCTCATCTGTCTTGCTTAAGCTGCTTTCTTCAAAGTTTGGTTTTAATGTCTGTCATAAAACCAGAGAAGTTCTTTGCTTTCTCCACATGGTCATCAAGCAGCTTCTGTCTTGAAAATAATGAAGATGCCCTCAGCAAGAAACTTCTGTTTCAGAAGTCTTTTGTACCAATGTTGGATACCTGTTAAGCAAATGATTCACATTTCTTTATCCTTTCCAATACATTCATCCAAATCACTGCTGCTGATACTGCTTAGCAGCTTATATTTTAGCATTTTCAGATTGGTAGCTGGAAAAGGATGTATCTTTTTGACAAATACTTTCCCAATGACTGGTTATGCAAATGACATTTTTTCTGGCAGTCATGAATACTGCTTTTGTGTGCTCTATTCTATACTCCCAGTTTGACTTTTGGTGTTGTAACCTTGCGCTTTGAGAACTGAATGGGTGGGCATCACCACATTCTGCAGTAACATTACGAGTTGAATCTTGGTAAAGTCTAGCTAATCATCATCGGTTAACATCATCTCCCTCTCAGTTGGTGGGGCTGTAGTGCAAGAAGGGAGCTAGTGACAGGAAAATCAAGGGTAGAAGGACTATGGGGAAGATGTTAGAAGAGAGCTCCCCAAGAGTTGTGGAGACAGTAGTTTATAGGCGTGAAGTGGACTTCCCCTTCACATATGCTGTGGGTCTCACAGATTCCCCAGTGCTTGGCTTAGGCTCTGAAGCCTAAAGGGGGAGAATAGTCAGAAGGGGGTTGCAACAGATTGAAAAATCAAAGACATTGCTGGGAGAGTGTTCTGGGGCTCCTCACAGCAAAACATGTCTGACCTGCACTGCTGCTGACTTGTAGTTTTTAGTACAGTCAAGGCAGAGATTCTGTACTGCATGTTAGTTAAAAACAAGCAATCAAATCACAGCAAGCAGGCAGGCACACTGGCTTAATACACAAATGTAGATGAAGTAGCTTGTGTTCCTAAGTGAATTAGAGAGTGGGATTTGTAATGCTAGTTCTAGAGTAAGCACTTCTTCAGTTTGAATTTAATGTGTCAGTTTTGCGCGTAAGAATAAAGCTACTAGCACACCTTTTGTAAAAGTTTTACAGGTTGCCTGTGTAGTGGTCATTTCAGACTCGACAGAAATCATAATGGCATCCAATGGAGACATTTTAAATAGATCATTAATTTGCTGTATGTTTGACAACACTTCAGTGTTCAAAGCAAATCGTAGAAAAGTATCAGCTTGTACTGCCTTTCTGGGTGAAAGCATCTGCAAACTGCCTGGCTTTTCCTCACGCCCCTCTTGTAGCAGTACTGAGCTGGGATGTGCCAGGATGCATGGTATTTCACATGAAATTTGTAGTGATGACTGTAGTACTAACTTAGCATCTTGATGAAATGAACATCATTTGCATTAAGACTAGACATTTATTTTTGTGTAGATGAAGGATGCGTAACCGTGGGTCATAATTACACTAGGAGGGCAGTGTAATATCCATTATATTTATCCCATATTTCTCCAACCTGTGATTTAAGGTTGAGACTCTTGACCTTATCTGCTCTGCCTGTGGACCTCTGCATTTTATTATCTGTTCTTATCTATGTATATGTGTCACCTTCTGATCATGAAGATGTCTTTTCTGCACATGTTATGCTCAGTAATTCTGGCCGTGTAAAACTGCTGGGGCTCAGTGGTGCATGGAAGCCATGCTGCTTCTGTGAAATTCACTGAGTGATTTAGAAAACAAATCATTACTCTGTAATATTGTTTAACTTGCCATTCTGTGTCTGTACCAGAACGTTACGTAACGGGCACTGCTTCTAGAGCAGACATTTTCTTGTGTTTTCATTATTTTTAATACATTTTTTGTAATAGCCTAGCTTTTTTTTTTTTTTTTTTTGTGAGGCCAAGAAAAATGTATCCGTGCTGCTCTTTCGCTCCTGTAGGCTTGACTCACGTCTTTGCTGAATTTCCTATTGGATCAGTGAGTCAGTCTCCTTTTTAGGTTTTGTATTTCCATGTTGGAGATAAATGTGCTATGGTATAAAGGTAAAATCATCTCATTACCATTATGTTTGAGCTCCTAACTTTGCCCAACTAACTGTCAGTTAAAAAACGATATTATCAGGCAGGAGATTTGGACCCTCAGTCCTTCCTGCTTCCAGTATATTTCTATTTCTTGCACCTTTTCTTCTTAAGTAATATTTTAACTTGTTAGTATTCCTGGCAATGGCTTTGGCTGCAATCATTTGATGTGTATCTTTATAGGGAGATGCTGGAAACTTGCAATGGTTTCATTCTTAATCGTAATTCTCCCCTAACTTCTGGGAGTTCTTTTTATCCTAGTCTGTCTCCCAACATGCCTGGTGTTGAAAATGATATAGACAGGTTTATTATTATTGGACATCAGCTGGAATGTTATTTAATGAAACTTGGTAATACTGCGATGCTCTGGTAGGGCTGTGCAGAGCTCTGAATCATTCCACTTCCAGGCACTCAAATCCTTATTTGAAGTTATGATATTAAATGGCTGTCATTACCTGTAACCATGAAATTAGATGGAAATCTTCAGGGCAGAAGGTGTTTAGCTAAGGATTTGTTGAAGAAAATTCCAAATCCAATATGGTTGGTAGTCATGTCAGCCTGAAATTCTTGCCTGTGGCAATATGAAATGCCAGGGTCAGTTCCAGATGGGTTTTGCCTTTGGATTTTGTGGGAAGTGTGGCCGATGCAAGAGGTACTTGAAAGGAATATCTTCATTTCATTCTTGTATTTTAACCATTTGACATGTAGAATTATTTCTTTGTCTGTTCCCTTAAGAACAAAAATTCTTCCTGTGTATGTCTCCATTGGAATTTGTTTTGAGATGAACCCATAAACAATTATCCTCTGGATAATTTCAAATTCATGCAATGCAGGCAAATAAAACATAGAGACATTTGATCTTGAGAAAGTGTACTAACTCACTTCAGTGCACGATCTGATAACAAGAAAAATCCTTCTACAAAACTTGGCAAGGAATATTGGAAATATGAATTACTGTATTAAACAAATGATACAGAGAGATAAGAAGATTTTTGGTTCTCCTTTTATCCTTAAAATCTTTTAAAAGGCTGACTTATTCTTGCAAATATGACCTTTGAGAAATATAGTGTATAAAGTACATTTTTGGTTTTCTGCCTTGTATAGAAATATGACTGCTATATTTTAAAAATAATAGTTTTTTTCTAAGAGCTCTGCTTATAACTTCAGTTTGTGCACCTGAGTTTGGAAATATCTGTATACTTTAGGAATCCTGGTGTTAGTGTGTTTACCTGGCAGGGCATTTCAAATTGGCTTTGCTTCAGTGGCTTATGAACAAAACCTAACCCTTAATCTTCCATCTTGGTTTTCAATGTGCTAAAGTAATGTGAAGAAGTAATAAATTGAACCATTTATCTGGAAATGGTGGTAAATTGCCTGTCCGAAGATCAGATTCTTTGGGGTATGCTTCTTCAGGTGTATGTTTTGGAGCAAACTCTTCTTTTGTCCAGACAGATTTCCTATACAGTAGTCCTAAACGACAGCAAAAAGCAAAACTCTGTAAACAAACTTCATGTGACTACAGGGAAGCACCATGAGGGAGGATGGTTTCGTTTGGTTTTGTTTCTTTTCCCCTCTTCAGATTCACTATGAAGTTTCTGGAAGCAAAATTAGCTTTCCAATCACGGCATTATAGGCTTTATATTAGTTCACAGCTTTTGAAGCCTACAGAAAATTCAAGCTACAAGTCTGGAAAATGAAACAAAACTAAAAAGACTTAATCTCTATTGGTTTAACAATAAAGTTGGGTCTAATGATTTTGTTTTAAGCCAAATGACATTATTCACCAATTGAAGCTGAATTCGCTGTTCAGGTAATATTAACTGCTGCTCTTCATCTGAGGTTGCCTGTGGGACTAGGTGTCTGGAAACAGTACTGGTTTCCACTTCAATATCAGTGCACCGCTGAACATTCAGCTGATCCCTATGCTCTGCTTAGGAACAGGCATCTGTTTCGTGAAAATACATGTTTCTGCATGGAAAAAAATTTGGAAGAATAAGACTAGTGATTGACATCCTTTCACGAGAGAAGCAAAAACTGACTGAAGGAGAGCCTGTGAATAAGGGTAGCATGTTTTGCTTATGTTGTGTCCATGGGAATAGAAATTTGTAACTGGTGCTGAAAGATCAAACAAATCCCTACACCCACCCACGCCTGCAAATTTAACTAGAATAGTTTATTTTTCTTTCTTAGTAAGAACAGCCTAAATCAGGCATTTTTGGCTCGTTGTTCGGGTGTTCTTATTCTCTCTGTTGCATGTTTGCTATCTGTTAGGGCTAGCTACAGTACCTCAAATTTATAGAAAATTTATGTATAAAACCAATCTTTTTCTTTTATCACAAATCCTACTTGGTTTTGTGGAGTCCAACTGACTTGGACTACATTGGTTTCTAGAAGCTGTTGGCCTTCTGGCCCCAATTTCCATGCCTTCTAGGAGCTAAGTTCTGTTTGAGAAAACAGCAAGCTAGATACATTTCTTGGGTTTTCTGGAAGTAGTGCTTAGCTGTATAACTTGGCCTGTTATTAGAAGTCTGCTATGTAATAGCATGAACTTTAAACAGCATTTGAAACTATGTGTTTGCAGTAGTTCTTTCCCAGTTAGTCCAGGGGAAAACAACAAAAACAGTGTGGCATGGGGTAAGATCTTAGGAAAGCTGGACTAAAGCTTCACTAAAGATTCTTAGCAAAAGTGAACTTGAAGGACACGGAGGCAATTATTGTTGGTCGACAATAAGAAAAATGTATGTGCATAACATGAGTAATAGTGAAGGAATGAAGCAAGCAGAAAAGACTAGAAATAGGAGGAAGGCAGGGCAGGGAGAAATGAAGGAGGTGGTTCTTGCACGTCTTTCTTGAAGGAGGTGGTTGGGAGGCAAATCTGTTCTGAAGATTTATAAGGCTTGTTCTATAGTCAGTGAAGAAATAGGATAAGGTGGGGGAGACACCTTTATATTGTCTGTAACGCACACAGTTTGCTACAATGGGAAGGAAAGCTTGGGGAAGTGGGGCGAGCCTGGGCAAGAGAAGCTTGTGTTGGTAAAAGATACTCATCAGATTTTAATGCCATGATAGGAATGAAAGGGCAGAATACATCTGCTTAAAGGAAAGCTACAGCATTTATCTGGTGGCTTGAGGCATCTGGCATTGGGCTGGCCTTGCGGGTGATGGTGGTGCAATCACCTCTTCCAAATTGCAGCACAAGGATTTGTTGCTGCTGTGCCGGGCTCACCAGGCTCCTGCCTTTTTGGTTGTAATGGACCAAACCACGACCACGAGCCTTGAAGTCACAGGGCTGGAGAGCAGGTTCGCTTTGAGGAGGGATGCCTGGAGCGTGGCAGCTTGATTGTGTTAGAAATGGGAAATGTAATTTAGAATTTCACATTGCCTTCACAACAGAATTTGTTCCTTAAGCCTTTGCTTTTGTCTAATATGGTTACACTGAGGTATTTGTTTCTCCTCTGTAGTTACAGATCTACTTTTTATATTTATGTATATTGTTCTTAAGAAGTAATGAAAATATGGTACCTCTAGAGCAGCTAATGGTATTCAAGAGCTCAGTTAATTTAAAAAGAGGGGGCAGAGAGGGCGGAAGAGGCCTGGTTCTTCATCGTTTCCCTGCTGGATCCGGCATCTGCACTGAATACACAATTCTAAGCCGAATGTTCCCACTTGAGCTGCCTGCTTACATGCAGCAGGGATTCAGACAAAATATACAGTGTTGTGTGAAAATGTTAATGGGCATAGGGGGATATTTTTTTTCACGCTGCCGAGGAATAATTATAACACTTCACTGAGCTTAGTAATATGTTTCATTATTTAGCTCTTGGAGCATGTTCTGTGGCAAAAGTTGGAGGTAATCTTACAGCTTCTTTGCTCCCTGACCTTGTGAAGATGAGTGGAAACTTTAAAATGGATTTGAAGTTTTTAATAACAATATTTATATGGAAGTACCGGAGACACATAGCTGAGCAAACGTTACCTGTTCGTTCCATTTTAGCCTTATCAGCATAATCATTAAAATTAAAAAAGCTTTTTTCTTATGCTTTTAGTTAATATTGCTTTGCAGCGTTGTAAGAACCATGTCAGTGCAGAGATGGTCTTCCCCTGCTGCCTCCTGGGTGACAGGCTTAGCACAAGGGCAGTCCCCCCATCAGATATTAATGGTTCTGCAGCAGCAGTAGTGTTACTTTGGCTCTGCGGTCAGGTGAATACAGTGTTTATAGAGCTTGTTTAAATTGAAGTACTTTGTTAACAGGAAGAAACCATTGGGGAGGAAAAAGGATTTTAAACAGTGTATGCATTTACTTCTTTTATGTAAGGCCATATTCTGCTCCTGCAATTTAGTCAGGCTGTATCTTTTCTGATGACCTTCACCAAGGTATTGTCTGCCTGATTTTTGTCTAGTGCTCATCTTTTTTCTGTTGCCTTTTAAAATAACAGCAGTAGGGTTTGTTTTTTTCCCAATCTCTTCTGTTTTCAGGACAATTTATTCTTTTAGCAAACCTGAAGGGTTTGGTTCAGAATAAGCAGCTATCCTTGCACACCTCCTGATAGTTTATCAAAAATATTCATGCACTGAGCATTTCAGTAAATCTTGTCAACCAAAGTGAAGTCTGTCACAGTTGTTATGCTGCCATGTGTGGATTGTGTTTTGTTTGACAGAAGATGGATTTGAAAATAGAAAAAGGAAAGACTACATTAATGTTGTTTACTGCTGAGCATGTTGCTGCTGTGACTCCCAAACCATCCATTTCAAATGCTCCCTTACACAAATATTCTTGAGCTTTCCCTATACTAAGAAAGCAAGTTGTTGGCACTTCTTCCTTTTAAAAAGAAAGGAAAAATGGTGTAGTAGTTCCATGTTGACTGTTTGACCAGAATATGTATCTAGTTCTAGTGCTTTTATCCAGGAGATAAGAAACAGTTTCTTTTGTTTGACTGTAATTATTACAAGTGGTGAACTGGCTCAGAATTGTGTTTCATTCTTAATTTTTTGGTCAGCAAAGATTTCTGCTTTCCTTTATGGTTGTTTTTTTAATGGTATCCCGTAAGCCATAGTGATGCTCAACAGCTGTGTAGTAGTGTGCTAGTCTTGCTATAGAGCCAAGTCCCTAGGAAAAATCTTCCTCCTTATGTTGTTTCACTCCAGAATAGGAAGGGTAAGCACCAACTTTTATCATCTGAATGAATGTGTCTGGGGGCCTATGCTTTTCATGTGCTGTTTCTGTAAGTGGAGTACTTTCTAGGAAGTTTATAATACTAATTTGTATTCTAAAATATTGCTGGTCTTCTGGAAAATGTTCATGTAGATTAGAGGGGGTTTGTATGGTTGAAGCATGTGTGCGCGTGCGAGATAGCTAATGCTGCATGAATAATTCACAATGAATAATTTATCTAAATAATTTAGACTTTCTGCTTGTCAGTTGTCTGTGAGGAAACTGCAGTTCCCTTAGATATGTTTGTTTTGGAAGTGTTAAAGTGAAGCTGTAACAAATGCGTTGCAAACTTGAAATTCTAGTATAAACTCTTTGGAAATTGTGGCTTTCACAAATATGAAACAGTATTTCAACCATGGTCTAGAAATACCTGTAGAAATAAAGCTCCGAATAGCTCAATTAACAAAGTAAGAACATTTTAAAAGACTCAGACTGTTCCCTCTCCACCCCTGGTTTCAGGTTTGGTTTTTGCTAAAAACCCAAAGCAACCCCCCCCAAACAAAGAAAAAAACCCCCACAATTCCTTCACCAAAAGCCATTTGTAATGTTTTAGCATTTCCCTTTCCCACCCAGGAAACCACTATTCTGTTAAATGTCATTTTCCTGTGAGGAAGGGATCATTCCACTGTTTTAGCAGTGGGCAGTTTCTGTATTTTTTCTGTGAATATTCAGAGTTAAATACTGCATTTATGGATGATGGTGGTTTTGAAGTATTTTTCCTGATTCGGACCGTACTTGAATATTTTTTTCTGTTGAATAAAAAATAATGCTTCCAAAACCAGTATAGTTCCGTACCTACAGATAATCAAATATTTACCAAAACTCTCATGGAAAATGTTATCTAATCAAAGTAAGTTACCTCACAATGCAGCCATGGTGATTTATGAATGAAGAAATATTTTTTTACTCCAATATTGCAAATTACTTGTAGAATTATTCTGTAACTAAAGGTTGCAAGGGCTTGAAAAGTTTCTGCTTTTCCCTGCCATACTTTAGTGAGCATTACAAATCTCCCCTTATAGAGTTGACTTCAGGCCAACATTTAGTGTCAGCAAACCTAGCATGTTGTTATTTTCCCCCTCTTTGGTTGCAGGGAAGGTTGTAGAATTGCTAAGAAACTGCTGAGAGTTCAAGCTGCTGTAGGTTTAATTGAACATGCTGCATGTTTATTCTGTCCTTTTATAGTGGAATGACAGTTTTTCTCATAGGTTGCCAAACAAGCATCTTTGCTGTAACACACGATAGCCTTGTTCTGCCAGCTGGTCTGCACTGGTGAGCCCGGGGCTGGTGGGAACCCACTGGCATTCATGGGGTGTCCATGCGCCTGAACCCGTGAACTGGGGCTGTGAGGACTTCCAGGCATTTCGCCATGTAGAACAGCACTTCAGGGCAGAAAGAATGTAGATCTTTCCTTTGGTACAAAAATTGCATGGATATATTTGTGGTTTTTTATCAGCGCTGAACATCTTTAATTTTTATGTGAATTCTCCTTGGCGTCGGTGGCTATAGAGAACAAAACACCATTTTCTTCAGTGTGCTTTGACCTGTTTGCCATCACTTATTGAGCATGGAAAGGTTTAATTACAAATATTTAATAAAATGGTGCATGACTGCTCTAAGCATTAAATTACTATTGGCGCAAAAGTCAGCTAAATTATACTTGAAATTGGATTCATTTGAGAGCGACAATAATTTTAAAGTAATTCTCTCCTTTTGTGATTATATAGGTTGCACTAGTTTCTTTTCATTTAAATATAAATGTATAAATATATAATGCAAAACGTGATTTTCATTGTAGCTGAGGTGGATGTATCTCACTTGAGAGAGTACAAGTATGGATATATAAATGAATAAATTATGTCTCTGTAGTGTATGTTATAGAAAGGAGATGATTGGCTACGAGCCAGGAGACTTCCTTTTTAGTTAAAGCAAACATACGTTTCTATGGCAATAAAAGCAAATTTAAAATGTAGGTGGTTCTGACTGTTGCTAGTCTAAAATAAAGGTGGCAGTTGCAGAATAGTTCATTTCATCACCAAAGGAAAACAAGATTTTTATTGAAGAAAAATGCATCTATATTGCTTCATACTTAATTTTAAAAATTTTTGATTCATAAGCTCTTTCTGTGTTTATTTTTCCCTTCCTTTAATTTCTCCTGCTTGCTTTTCACTGCGTGTAGCAAAAATAGGAGCCTGCATATAAATGTTATTCAATTCTGTTATTATCAAGTAGATTTAAACTTTCATGGTGATTTGTATTACCTTTCCATCTTTCGTATTTTGTTGGGACTTTAAGTTTTTCATGTTTTGTTAAGTGATGATTATTTTTAGTCGTACTCAGAGAGACGCGGCATGACAGCCTTATAGCGGAAGATAAATTAAACCAGTATTTACCAAAGAACACTTTAACGTCTTATAACAAAAGATAAATTAATTGATATTTACCAAAGAGCACGTGTTTGGTGGAGTAGGTAGGGGATAACAGGTTGCAAATAAATAGGGTTGAATATAGTGAGAAGTGTTTATCTTCCTCAAATTACGGTGCAGTATAACAATGGAAGAGGTCTGAGACACCATTTCATCTCTAGATTGCATTGTTTAGGGCTGCACAGCCCTTTGAAGCACATTCCCGGAAGAATGATCCATTATAGAATATCCAAATACCACCTGTTCATGAGTCAGTGACCTCAAATTAATCATCCTGCCCTTGTCTGTCATACTTGGTATCCTTCAAGCTGTTTACTTTTTCTGGTCTCCACATCTTCCCAAAATCAGTAAGATTGGCTATAGGGACCTGAGGATTCAGCATCCGTGGGGATTTGTTTTTGTTCCTTTAAGAAGGGAGTATGGGCAGCCTATTTCATATATAAGATGATGTTTTGCAGCCAAAATTTGCTGTTAAGAACAGTGTGTGCATACGTAAAAACCAAATGGTATCTTTTTGGTCACTTGTACAGTTTGATTTGTTGTGCCACACCCTGACAGAGACAAAGCTTGACAGGTACTTGTTCATTTGGCATTTGGCAGGGTGGGAACATGTGGTACCAATCCAAGGTCATGTCAGATTTCATTAAATCTTCTTTTTGCAACGATAGTCAAGATTTTTCTTAACATTACAGCCTGAGAATATTTAATGTGAAAATATAAACCTAAAGTTGCAGAGATTCTGGTATTATCTATGAGATGCACGTTCATTTCCCTCATCGCAGTGGATGCTGACTTGGCTGTCCCTGGTAATTTCAGATAAGCGGTGTTAACTATTCAGTGTCAAAGACCTTGGATGAAATACCATGAAAAGACGTACTGTCTGTGCCAGCTGACTGCTGCTTGTGGTGCTGGGGTGGTGGGTTTGAGTGCTCCAGTTGCCATCCAACGGGAAGAATTGAGACCTAAGTAAAGGGCTTTGGATATCTGAGCTGCCAGGAGCCAGTGAAGCTGTTGGTGTTGAACGCTTTATTAGGGAAAACCTGCCGGTTTTATATGCTATAAATCTATGTATAAACGTACCAAATTATGGTTGATGAATAATGTTGTAAGACTGGAAGTAACATATGTACTCCAGGGCTGCATAATGATAATGTTTTGAGTTCAAATATTTCTTGACATGCTGTATTAGATGTAAATCCTTGAAATAAACAGAAAGACACGTTTTTAAATGTAACTTAATGTATTCTGTATTCGAGTGCAACTGTAGCGTAACCCAGCAGCTTCACAGAGGAAGTAGAATTTGTTTTTTTGTTATTTAGTTATTTTGAGGCAATTGATTTGTATTTTACAAATTTGAGAACTCATCACTCAGTTTAGCGTTCTGTTCTCATCCGAGAAACATTCCCTACCATCTGCAGCCAGTCGTCTGTTGTGCTGTGTGAGCCTGGCTCAAAACACAAAATATCAGCTGCTCTGTATAGTGCTGTGTTTGACAGCCCCCCCAAATGTGACTCATGGAGGTCAGCATACTCTCTGTTCAGGTGCAGGCAGATCCATTAAGAATGTGAATTCTGGAAAACATTCATGGGTCTTTCATAGACTTTTTATCATTTTATCGTGGGTATGTTAGGAAGTGCTACATGGCAAAAATACTTTAAAATACGGGCTTCTAACATGCTTTGAGTATTTTTTTTCTTATCAGCTGAAACTGGTTTGCAGAATCAACTGAGAGTTATTTTGAAATGTAGTTTTAATAAGCTTGCACTCTTCTGCCCTGCTGATAAACTTCTGTTCCTTTCTTCTCTAACTCCAGTAGAAGACAGAGATTAACCTGCAGAACCTGTTATGTGCCTTTTCCCACCTTATATCTTGGAACCTCATGAAGCCGAAGAGTGCTGTTCAATTTTAGCTCAGCAGTTTCAAAGCAGCTTTCTTTTATCATGACTTGGATAATTTTGAACAATCCTCTTTTCCTCCTATAATTCTTCTTAAATGTGTTAATTTTATTTGACAATAAAATTTCCCCTCTAAACTCCCAATGTTTTTGCAGATTTTAATATTGTTTTATGCTGGTGTCAGTATTAGACCTAATTTTTGCTTACAATTTTTAGTAATGATATTGAGACATTAGTATTATATTAGACAAAATTTGTGAGTGCTAGTTGTAAGGCATAACCATTGAAAACTACTAATTGATTTTGTGTAAATCCTATATGATGTCATACTCAGAAGTGTAGTATTTCATTGCTGTGGTGATAAGCACAGTAGAATTTTTCAGGATTTTTTGCAGCAGCTTATAATACTTGAAATGCCTACTATCATCTACAGTTTGAGTTCCATTGAGAATATAAACCTTGAATGACTGTGAACTGTTTTTACAATAGAAGTTGCCTTTAAGGCCTGAGTTGTAGTAATCATAGAATCATAGAATAGTTTTGTTTGGAAGGGACCTTCAAAGGTCATCTAGCTCAACCCTCCTGCAACGAGCAGGGACATCTTCTGCTAGATCAGGTTGCCCAGAACCACATCCAGCCTGGCCTTGAATGTCTCCATTCTGGGCCAGTGTTTTACCGCCCTCATGGTAAAATATTTTTCCTCATGTCCAGCCTGAATCTCTAGTCTTTTAGTTTAAAACCATCGTTTTACCTGCACATAGTTTAAAACCATAGTTTAAAACCCCTCGTCCTATTGCAACAGGCCCTGCTAAAAAGTCTCTCCCCATCTTTCTTATAGGCCCCTTTTAAGAACTGAAAGGCCACAATAAGTTCTCCCCAGCAGCTTCTTTTCTCCAGGCTGAACAACTCCAACTGTCTGAGCCTTTCGTCATAGGAGAGGTGCTCCATCCCTCTGATCATTTTTGTAGCACTCCCCTGGATCCTCTCCAACAGGTCCATATCCTTCCTGTACTGAAGACTCCAGAGCTGGATGGATTATATTCAAACTTTACCTCTAGAATAAACTTGGATTTAACACTTCAGTAAGTTCAAGAAGGTTTTAAATGTAGTTGTTAAATTAAAACAAAAATTTGCAAGTGATTTACTTGAAGGATTTGATTCTATGAAATGCAGGTTCTTATTTGTCTTTAGGGAGAATCTGTGTGTTTGGTTTGTTTATTTGTTTTTCAGTGATTCATTTTTCTTTGTAGCTAAAGCAGAAAACATCAGGTGTAGCCTGTACGAGTTGTATATATTTTTCCTGTGTTTGTTATATTCCTCAGTAAAAGCATGCAAGAACATCTATTACTACAGTAACTGAATTGCTCCTGTGATAATATACCAGCAAACTTCTTCTGTGCTTGGTAAAGTAACCTCTAATTATGGGCTAGCAGTGATCCTGAAAGCAAGAAAATTTTGCTTCACACTTCACTGTGTTCATGAACCACTGGGAAGCACAGCATAGACCCAAACTCCTGAAAAACTCAAGCAAACCACTTTCTCCTATTTTCCTTCATTTGGACTGGAAATAAAGGCTTCAGTTCCTCTTACAATTCTTCAATGACTAAGATTCTAGGTACTGGATAGCCTGTATGTAATGGTCCTTATACAGCTCCATTGATGAGAGATCAGGGTCAGCCTTCTATTTTACAGAAGGAATAGTTGAGGCAGCGTGATTTGATTGCTGGTAGAATTGAGAACGGATCCAAGGTATCAAGTGCTTTGACTACAGCACTGTGCTGAGATGCAGTATAGTTCACATACTGTACATGTCACATGTGAAATGTACTTAGGACATTTACTATTCACTGTTACATGGCATCTTCTAGTTGTAATATATTTGCTCCTAGAATTCGCCTCCTGTTAAGAAAGTCCTTTAGCTTTTTTCAGGAGGAGTAGTTGTTGTTTTGCAATCTGACTGGGAAGTGCTTCCATTTAAAAGTATACACTTCTTGATTTCTGAATAACTGTATGTTCAAATTCCTTAATGCAATGAAGTTCTACTAATCCCACTTCACAGAGAACAGGCAAGGCTTTGCACCAAAGGAAGTTTCCAAGGGTTGCATGACACTTGTGATGGGATTCAGCTGCCACCACTACTCCTGGCAATACTAGACCATCCTCAAGATTTTATACTAAATGCCACCACGTGAGTGCTGCTAAACCAAGCAAGTGTTCAGGCTGTTGTTCCATGGCACCTTGTCACTCAAGCACCTTGGTCCTTGAGTAGACTCCCACTTCATTCGGGGTCATATTCTCTTGTATATCCTTGTGTGGAGTTTGGTCTGAGTAATTTCTGTGCAGGTAAAACAACAAATTATCACTGACTTGTGGTGGGATTCTAGGTGCCTCTAGGGAGGATTTCTCTGTGGCCTGTAGGTTTCACACAAGTCTGAAACACTCAGATGGTGTGGGATGGGGGTTGTCAGACCACTGCCTCAGCTGGCATTACTGTTTTATTCGAAACCTGGTGATTGACTTGTACCCTCTCAGTAGCTTAGGGTGCTGTAATGCTTTTCCCAAGTGTTTTAGAATCCCAGCACCATCAGTAGAGCCTATTCTGTGTTCTCTGTATGTGAGCTTAGCTGCCATTCACAGACACAGAAACACTCTTACAGTCTCTTAAAAAAATAATGCTAAGCAACACAGGGAAAAAACTTAAGAAGTGATCACCAAAAATTGCATTTAGATAGATAGCTAACTAGGTCAATGCAACCCCAAAGACAGCTGCAGACAGACAATCCACTTGCATTATATCTTGACTGGTTCCAAAGTAAAACATATATTTGTATGAAGGGCTTTCTAGTCAAAACAGGAGTCACAAATTAATCCCCGATGTGTGTTTGAAGCACAGACCTCCTGGATGATGAGCTCTGGGGAATGCTTGTTGCCCTGTAGCTTTGAGTTGGTTCATAATTACTTAATATCTTTAATCTGGTTTTATTACTTCTTGAGGTCTACCGTTGTCTTTTGATTTCTTTAATTTGTTTGATGCTTTATGGGGATAGGTACTTCTTGTTTCTTCTACTGTTTCAATAACAATGGCTAATGAATTGGTATCTACAAGGAATGCTTAGGAAAAATTGAGCTGAGACTTACTGCTCACAACTGCAGGTTTTGCTGTACTTCAGGAAAATCAGAACTTGAAATTTTGCACATGCTTACTTTTGGTCTGTATCTGTCATGTCAGCCTGCCTTAAATGAAATTTCTTTTCTTTTATAGCTTATTTACTGAGGATGTCACATTCCGGAGGATACAGAATCTTGTGCATTAGTCTTTGGAAACAATGTCCTATACTTGTCCTGTATGTTAGCAGGAAGTAGTGGTTGCCTCTGGGGTTAGGATGGATGTGTGATACTTTCTATGATAGCATTATGCCATCAGGTAACAATTTCCATTTAGCGTAGTGCATCTTTTTTGAATGAGTGATGCAGTGGTGCATCTCAGCAGTATCCTACCCCAAGTTCTTGCACTGTCCAGAAGATCAATCTGGGCACTTTACACACGTCGTGGCAGTGTTGCCATACTGGAACGAGAAACAAACTTGGGATTGTGAAAGCCACAGCTGAAGTTTCTCCAATAATTCTGTGAATCTACAATGTCAGTGTGAACCACCAGACTCTGAGAAAGAGCGGGGAGAAGGGAAGTGCATTCTCACTTGTTAAAAAGTGTAGTGTTTCAATGACACTGTGTTTCTTCCCCTCCTCCCTCCTCAAGGATAAATTATTAATGAATCCTTCTGTTCAAACCTTTTTGGGCTACCCAAGTCCAGAAAGATTTGTTACTTCTGGGGCAAGCAAGACCATCAGATGCACTTTGGTATACCTGGAAGAGATGGCTGAAATGTTCATTCTGAGTACGTATCTGTGTACATTTCCAGGTTAAATTTACTTTTCTTCAATTCTTGAAACTGAAGATGTCCACAGAATGTAAAAAAATTATTTTAAAATACAGTCTATGGATTTTGTTTCCTCTATTTTGTATATAAAACATGAAGTGCACTGTAAGGAGCAACTGAGTTATTTGTACAGTTCATTCTGGAAAGTCTTGCATTTTTCACTTTTTGCTTTGATGTCAGAATACTGGCATCATGGTATTGCTCTTTGAGAAAGCAAGAGCAAGCAAAAAATAAATAAACATTTGTTCTCTTATTAACTGAAAAGCTGTTGTCATGCTGTAATTAATTCTGGTTTTCTGCTGTTTAGTATCTATGTGTTTGATACTTGCCTTCGTACATACACCAAATGTGAACAGCCAAAATTCACTGTTTCAGTGGCAGATTAATGTGTTTACTACCTTCTTAAATATTTCTTTCCATTCTTGTAAAATAAGGGAAGATGTTTGAGATGCAAAAGTTAGATTTGTATCAAAGTGCTTGGGCTTGGAATAACTTTAATTGGTTTTAGTGTAAAGATTTTTCTTTACTCATTTAGAAGTTTTACAGTGTGTTTGTGGAAAAGTCACAATCTATACAACCTTTCCAGTTGGTCCTTGTGGTGTGGTGTCACAGGGTGTTAGTTTCATTAGTAAACTTTGAGATTAAAAAGCAAATTTTTTTTGCTTTTGGGATGAACAAAGTGTATGTACAGTGGTTAAATTGGGTTACAAATGCCGAGTTACGGGATTTTTCTCCTACAGCAGTGTATCTTGGTAGAGCTTCATGGGCTGAAGAGTCAGGGTGGTTCAGTGTCACCTTGCACAGAAGAAGGGGCACGATGGTGCTCATTTTGTATGCTGGTTGTCTGAAATAGTTACTTAAATGGTTACTTAAATGTTGCTGTCGCTCTTCTAGACAGAGCTATATGGTTTTGCTATTGTTAAGTCACATTGGCTGCTTTTGAGAGCTTCTCTTTATCCGAGGCCTGGGAAGAAGCGTGTCACGTAGGTGTCATTTGTGATCATTGCCTTTGTCCACCGAGAATAGAAAAGCCTCCTGTTTTAAATCAATGGTATTGCAATGCCATCTATCAGACATGAGTAGTGAAGAGAAATACTGCTCTCAATCACAGAACTGAGTTGCTGTTCCTTACTGAGAAAGGTCACTTGTTTAAAATATAAATTCTTATATTGCAGCACAGTGTGATGACATTTCTTTAATTTCTTCTAGACTTATGCTTACAGGTTAGTTTACAGAGTGAATTATCTGGAAGAATCAATGTAAAAATAAATTAATTCAGTCTCTCTTCTCATATAAATAGCATCATGCATCACATCTTTGGAGGCTTGCACTTCTTCCCTAAAACACTATTTCTCTGTAGCTGTGATGGCTGCTGATGGAAGGTTTGAGCTGCGTGGTGGAGGGTTGCTGGTGTTTTTGAGGTGAACACTTGGCTGCACAGTGGCATCCATCTGTAGAGAGCACAGAAGCAAAAGCAATCGCCTGACTCAGCTGCGAAGCTTCCAGGCGCCCGAGCCAGATTACCCACCCTCACGTGTCCTTTTTGAGTAAGGGCAGCATGTGCTGCTCTCCTTTGCTGATATGTGTGTGGGTTCACCTCTCTGGATCTGTTCCTCTCCCACAAGCTGCTGCTTCCCCAGCTCCTTTTGTAGAGGTTGGTGTTTTTCTGAATTTTGGGTATTTCTTGCTGATAGAAACGTTGCTGGGTCCCACATCTTTGCTTCTTCTCCCTTGTCCATTGAGGGTGGTGAGTTATTGCCTAGCCTCAGTATTTCTAATGGGAATCTTGTGTGCTTTCCTTTAATGATGAGTGATATTGGACCACTTCCATTTTTGTATGTTAAAGGCGTAGCATATAATGTTCCTGCAAAATGCTCCATTCCATCAACCACATTTCATTGGATCACCTTTATAGCCAGCTGCTACCCACAATACACAGAGTGACCCAAGCAGAAGCAGCCGCTCCCACATGTTGATGCTCCCACATTTGGGCTGGAAGTGAAAAAGCCAGCATTCCTCTTCAGAGGTCTGCAGCGCGCCTGGAAGTGCCAACTCTAAATGACTTGATGTACTTAGAGTCAATGTGGGAGAGATAGGTTGTATTTTTGTGGCACAAGTAAACATTTTCTCCTAAGCCCTCTCATCTGGCAGCAGCAAATAGTTTTCTTCAAAACTACTTCTTGAGAAATTTGGTGGGGTTTTTTTTTTTCTTTCAGTAAGTTACAGGTGGACTCTCAACCGCAGGTTTCTGCTTTCTTCTGTCCCAGTTCAGCCCTGACTCTCGCTCAGCTTCTTTAAATGTGTCATGGGTTTTTCCTAATACCACAAAAGTTGGTTTGAAATATGGAAGAACTTAAAAGCATCTTCAGTCAGCTGCTATCAATTGACCTCATCATTATCTAAAGCCAATACAAAATGCCCTTCCCTGCGGTGTTTCTAAGCAACTGGCACCATCCGGTGAGGGAAGCGTGAGCCACGCAGGAGCTGAGACCTCCCTGGCTGCTGCAAAACAGCCAGCAGTGTCTGCAGGGAAAGGCTGGGAAGCAGGAAATGAGCTAGGATGCTGCAGGTGACTGTGAGAATGGGACCTGCATTGATACTTGTATTTAAATGGTCAGAAGGTGTCTGCAGGTTGGTCCGAAGAAAAGCTGGTGGTGTTCTTGAACAGCAGAAAGTAAAGTATTTGATGCGAAGGTTTCTTTCTGAAAGTATGAAGCTTAAAATGCACTGAAACAGTGGCCTTCCCTGTAGTTGGAAGTACAAAGACACACTCAGTAACATTGATAAGCTAATCTCTTCAGTGTTCACATTTCCATTGGATTAGTTACAATAATGCATACCTAAATTTGTTCCTAATGGACAAGATTTGATTGTTATTTGACCTGAAGTTTCTAACAGCTTTCAGTAGCAACATGGTAAACACTTCTTTAAACTGATTTTAAAAAGTAAAAGCCAACTTATTCAATGTTTCTATACCTCTTCTAGTGAATCTATTCTAAAATTATAAATTCTTTTCCCCTTGTTGTGTGCGTTGTTCCTGAAAGTCCAGTATGCAAGAAGAGGGCGTAGAACATAACCAGCTCTCAGGACTTGCCTTTATTTTTCCCCTGCTCCTCCCTCAAATCCCATGATTTTTATCATTATTTACTAAGCTTGTCTAGTAGAAAGCTGTACAGCCCTGCTGAGGGGAATAGGAACTTACAGCTCTGTGGAGAAAAACCCAAATTCTACAGGAAAATAAAAAAATCTTCTGTTTCTTGTCAAAAGCTGCCTACAATAGTGGTAAAGGACCTGAAGTGACTCTCAGATTTTAGGCTGAACTTGCAAAACTAGTAATGAGGAGGGAAAGGAATAAAATTTAAACCCACAGGGAGCTGTTCCACGATTGAATACATTGTGTTAGCATCACAAAATACTGAATTAATTTTGTCCTGTATTTGTTCTAAATGAATTTTAAATAAAACCTAATATTTAATAGGAGCAGTTTATATTGCTTTTTTCCTAGTTTGGTTTTATGCAGAACCATTCTGGTTGCTGTCAGCTACTAAAAAATGCATTGACTGCACCTGCATTAACATTTTGGCTCTGAACAGCAGCATAGCTCTGCAGTGAGTCTCTTCTTATCTTCCATCGTCACCCCCATGTACTGTTTGTTCAGATTGCAAAACAGTGTAGTCCCGTGGAGTAACTTCCTTCAGGGGAAATTAAACCAGAGGTCTGCTCCAGGGATGCATTCAGTGGGCTTGGAGTCTTTTGTAGATGTGAAAGTGTTAATCAATGATAGAGTCTCAGGACAGTTTGAAACAGCCCCATGCGTGGTGATGTTCTGCCTAGGGGACCAGGCTAAATCTATTCTGACATAAAATAGCGTGTTGTGTATATCTAGGGACCTTGACTTCAAACAACTTCAACCTGGTAATCCCTGCCTGCTGCACTGCTTTATTTGCCAAGAAGCACATGGTCATACTGCTTTTTAAACTGCATATTGCCCAGAGGAATTCATTTTTGTCACAAATGAGGGAGCTTCTGTGTTAAAATATGTTGTACGATTTAGTGTATAATCATGTTATTAAACCTGAAGATAATTGGGTCTGGTGGGTTATGTGTATCCTCCTCCTATCCCAGTCAAAGTTAGCACTTCTCCAAGAAGGGGAGGACTTCATAGTATTTTCTGTCCTTAAGGAAATCCCTTTTCTTTGTGGTGGAACTGATCTCAAAGTTACCATGCCATGGCCAAACTTTTCTTGTAGCTTGCACTTAGTGTATTATTACACTTGAGTAATTTTTGGTAATGCAAATGATCAGTTTGTATTTAGTTGTACCATATGCGGGGAGCAAGTCAGATGGCTTTCATATCTCAGCGTTACTCTGCAAGTTTTACTGTATTTGATCTTAAACATCTACTGTTCCCTGCAGATAAATGTTAGGTCATGCATGCATTTGTAGGCTGGTAATTATCTTTGGCAAAAAACCTTGTAGAAACCAGTTTATGACTGCAGGCATACTTGGCTTTTTTCTTATCCATCAATTTCTATGAAAAATCATCATTGTCTAGCATATATTACCCTCATGCTGTCCAAAGTTGAAATCTTTCTCTGTTTGTCTGGTTGCTCGAAGTCAGCCTGAGAGTGTAAGCTCGTCGAAGGTCATGCCATTTCTGTGTTGTAAACTTGATTCTATATCTGCCTTCTTTTTTTAGCATGTGCTGTAATCAGACAAGTCATTCTTACCTCCACTCTACACCTGCTGCCATGCTTGTCTGGTAGTATCTTCATCCTACCTGTGTAGATGCAGAATATATATAGGTGTGTATATGTGGAGAACGTATAATGATGTGTATGGGTGGAGAATGGAAATGAATTAGCTTCTCAGATTAGCTTCACAGCCTGCATGATCAACAGCAGTGATTTCTGTCAGTGACTAAGTGGCAGCTCAGTGAAAGCAGGAAATACGAGGTCAGTGAATGGAGATATTTGGAAATCCACCCTGAAACGTAGGTGGTCCAAACACTGCAGCTTTCTACCAGCTTTGCTCACCCTCTGGTTTTGTTTACAAATTTCCGCCGGACTTCCTGCCCAGGAATTTTTCCTTTCAGCCTGCATAATAGGTTGGTGACAGCTGGCAGGAGGCACAGTTGGGCAATGATGCTTTTACTGAGAAACATGAAAATATTTTCCTGGTATCCAAATAAAGATGCAGATGCTTCTTATATCTGACACTGAAAATTAACTGCATTGTTTCCTGACCCAATCCGATGCCAACCAGATTGTTGTAACTCACTGATGGTATGAAGCAGTTTTGTTGATGCCTTCAGATTTGTCAGTCTCTGCACCCTGACAAATTCTAAATGGAGTAATTGCCACCTCCCTTTTTTCTGGTAAACAGGAGGCAGGACTTGATACTATTTCCGTTCTTTTGAGTGCTTATCCTTGAAACATCTATTTTTCATAACAAGTTGTTTCACCTCTGGAAAGCAGTTGAGCATCCTGGGAAAAGAGCTTGTGCATGAGAGAGGATGTGCACATCTGGGTAGAATTCTGTGACTTCTCGGAGTGACAGCTGATCATGAGTGGGAAGTCTCCAGTTTGCTCTGAAGCCAGGAAAGTTACCTGGAATTCCAGCTATGCTAGTGATGCTTTTACCCTCAAATCCAGGAAAACCATGAGCTCCTGGGGAAACTGAAATGCTAATCAGTAACCACCAGTTGCTGACCAGATACTTCCACTGGGACACTGTGAATTGCTATGTGAATTTTGTCTTGTGTCATCTTTGACTTTAGGTAGTGCACATGTGCTTTTGAAGCCATAGGTAAGAATTCATATTGGTCCTAAAACCAGCTTTTCCCTTAATGCAGTCTATGCTCTTACTGCCTTTATGAAAGGAACTGAAGTTTGGTTTTTTTTTTTAACAGTGTTTCAGCTGAGAGTGCTTGCTGCATTTATGCAAGTCATAATGTTAAAGTTGAAACCTTAAAAATGTCAACAGGGTGGTAATGCAGATGGGTTTTTCCCAGGTATTACTTCTTAACTCCAATAGATTTGGCCTGGAACCTGAGCAGACCAGAGCTATTTAAATAGCTTTTTGTAACAGCATCTTCCATGTGCAACAAGTAGACTAGCATGGATTTTCTTGTGTATTTTACATATGGAAGTGTATTTATTGATTTTGCTGTACGTGCCCTGGTGCTGATTCTGTTTCCATCATTGTTTTTTGTCTCCCTGCAAAAATGTGCATTAGCAAATGAAATTAGGAAGAAGCTGAATGTAACATGTTCCCATGTAGCATCTTTAGGGATACCTGGGAGGATCTGAAAGCAAGTTGCTGCAGTGGATGTATTTTTAGTAGATGGTTATGCTGATTCTATTAGAATAGTGATTTTCTGTTATAGCAGGGTGTAGGTAGACCAACTCAAAGGGAAGGATTGTTTTGGTGCCAATCCAGCCTTTACTTATTTTTTATTTAGTCTTCATTTGGTGACTAGGGCAGGCTCTCCTTGTGTTCTTCAGTGCTGCAGAGCTCTACTTTATTGTGAAGAACTTTGTTATGCCTGAACCTCCAGAATGGCTGGAACATAAAAATTCACATGGCCTGTATGCGAATCCTCCAGAAATTGAAAGATTTGAAAACTGTTGTGAACGTCAGCTTTTCATAATCTCCAGTTCTTGTGATAAAAACATTTCTTAGGATCAAAGCCCAAGAGATTACTATCTGTTCTCTGACTTTTTATATTGTAAATTATTACTAGTTCAGCCACTGATAATACTTAAGCAGATGGTTGATTTGGAATTGCTGCTCCAGCAAGATGTGATCTGCAGTAGATCATGTATTTTGTCTGTAGTCCCTGGACCCCAGACAAGAACCATGTGTCCATTACACTGTGGATTTTTGACAATTTGGTAAAAATGGCCATGCTGTGTCAGACAAAGCCTGTCTCGCCACCATTCTGCCTTGATAGTGGCCAACACATGATGGGTCGTACCTTTGCTTTTGGTTTTGCACCTGACATTTTATACAGGACTTTTGCTGTCTTATTTTTGAAACAACCATGTTCTCTGCTCACCTTCATTGTGCCGCTTTGGATTTTATGAAACCTTTTGGCATTCCTACTCCTAATCTTTTCTTCTTTTTCCTCCAGCTTGAGGAGGGTGTACTTGATTTGTTGCTTTCATCTATAGCTAAAGCAGAGGCCTATTATAGTAAGGAAGTCAAAATCACACTAAACAGACTGTTAATACTAGCTTATTGTGAATCCAGATATAAGTACACTAATATGGTATAATTGTATATGCATTTTAGCACCCAGAGGCCTTGTAAAAATAGTGTTGTTATTAGTGCTGCATGTTGGAACCATTCCATTGATTTGATTGTTCTTTTTGCCCTTTTCTTAATCTTTCCCCATTTCTACTGTATTCCTTTTTTTTTTGAGATGAGGGTGAGAAAGCAAAGGGGACCAGAACAGCATACAGCTCTTATCAATCACAGAACAGTTTGGGTTGGAAGGGACTTTTAAAATCATCCAGTTTCAACCGCCCTGCCATAGGCAGGGACACCTTCCACTAGACCAGGTTGCTCCAAGCCCCGTCCAACCTGGCCTTGAACACTGCCAGTGATGGGGCATCCAGAAATTCTCTGGGCAACGTATTCCAGTGCCTCACCACCCTCACAGGGAAGAGGTTCTTCCTTATATACAGTCTAATCTACTCTCTTTTAGTTTAAAACCATTACCTCTTGTCCTGCCACTACAGACCCTGGTACAAAGTCTCTCCCCATCTATCTTCTAAACCCCCTCTAATATACTGAAAGGCTGAAATAAGGTCTCCCTTGTTGCTATGTCATATTTTGTACCAGTTATGGGAGTAGTCAAGTATTTTACACTTGCCGATTTCAATATTGGTTTGTATTCTCTGCAGAGGTTATAAATTCAGGGTAAAAGGTGTCAGTCCAGTGTGACTGAGAGGTTCTTGCCCACAGCCACACTACCCTGAAAATGCCCGATCTCGTCTGTTGTCATCCTTGTGCAAGGATGACACGCAAATTCATGAAGCGTTCCATATTATACTGTTCTGGGTTCAGCTACAGCAGCCATTTTTTCTCCTTCTTAGCAGCTGGTGCAGTGCTGTGTTTTTGACTTTCAGCCTGGGAACAACGCTGATAACACTGATGTTTTTAGTTGTTGCTAAGTAATGCTTACTCCGACCAAGGACTTTCTCAGTCTCATGCTCTGCCAGGGAGGAGAGGAAGCCGGGAGGGAGCAGAGACAAGACACCTGACCCAAACTCACCAAAGGAGTATTCCATACCACAGCACGTCATGCCCAGTATATAAACCGGGGGGAGTTACCCGGAAGGCCAGATCACTGCTTGGGTCGGGCTGGGTATCGGTCGGTGGGTGGTGAGCAATTGTATCCTCTTCCTTTGTTATTTCCCTTATCGTTATTATCATTGGTGGTAGCAGTAGTGGTTTGTATTATACCTTAGTTACTGAACTGTTCTTATCTCAACTCGTGGGAGTTACATTCTTTTGATTCTCTTCCCCATCCCTCCGAGAGCGGGGGGAGGAAGAAGGAGGGGAGTGAGCGAGCGGCTGCGTGGTTCCGAGTTACCGGCTGGGCTCAAACGACGACAGAAGCCTAGGACTAAAATTGCAGAAAGGGGTGGATCTGCTGTTGGCAGTAGGGAAATGGCTGAGTTTCACAGGATCTGTATATAAGGAAGCTTTTTAGTCACTGTTGCTTAAGATAACTGTGAAAATAGTACTATTTAATAAATACTGGAAAGCCATTAAGGTTTTAATAGGATTAGACTGAGGTGCGCTATCCTAAAGTGTCATGATAGTCTGTTAATCCGTAATATTCAGTTTGATTTTTTTTGGGGGGTGTTTTGGGTATTTTTTGACTACTGTGAGTACCAAACTTTCTTTTTCATTATTATTGGTTGTAATAACTGGTACCAGCACAAATTTAAGAATGATGTACGTTTCATGTAAGAATCATGGATCTCTGAAGGTTGTCTAATCCAGTCTCTACTCAAATCAGGCCAAATCACAGCAGGTTGTTCAGGAAGCTGTCTGCGTATCTCTTTCTGTGTTTGACCACTTCCATGGTACGAAATAAACAGACTCAATCAGGTCACAATTTTATGCATTCCAACTTGTCTTTTGACTTTTGTCCTACCCCTGCACACCTCTGAGGAGCCTGGGTCTGTCTTCTCTTTGGCCCTCTGCTAGGTAGCTGTAGACAGCAGAGGTTTTTCACTTTACCTTCTCTTTTAAAGCTGAACAATCCCAGTTGTTTCAGCATCTCCTCATATGTCATGAGTTCCAGCCCCGTCCACCTTGGTGGTTCCCCTCCAGGCTCATGAAGCAATGTGTTGTGCTGCTCGAGCTCTGGGTCTCGCAAGTGCTGTATAGAGGGGAACTGCTTTGTCTACCTGCTGGCAGTGCTCCTGCTCCTCCTCCCAGGATGTGGTCAGCCTTCTCTGCTGAAAAACATGCTGAGGTTGAGTGGCAATGGTTGTCTTAGAGCCCTGTGTTTCCGATAGTAGATGGTTAATACTAAAATGCAGCAAATTAGCTAATACTTTTAGAAAAAGTATGATCTTAGGCTGTAGTTCAGTGAAAAGTTTAAGTGTGTATCTGTCCTTCTGTCTTTAGTGGAACTCTGTGCTCAAGTTTAAATGCTTCAGTTTAAAAAAACAGTGTCAAAGCAGTTTCTAAAGACTTACTATTTTAACTGCAAACTGGTCTGCTGTTCCGTCATCTATACACCCATTGATGGTGCTCTCTTGTTGTTAGGAAGCCAAACTTTAAAGTACTTTGACTTTAACCTACAGTGATTTTTTGATTTTTCTCCTCTCTGATAGTTTTGGAACCCAACTGAGCTGTGCTAAAATGATACTGATTTCAAAACAGGTTTTTCAAATGTTTAAATATGGATCTCATCTCTAATTTAACTTTTTTCCTTTTATTTTTAATGAAGCTTTTATTGCTAATGGCATCTGAATTTTAAAAAAGAGAAGTTTTTCAAGTCCCTTAGATAAATGTTTGGGGGGTTTTTTTAAACTTTTTTAAGGAGATGGTATAAACTAAATATGCCATTAATAAAAAAGAGTAATACAGAATAGATTGTAACCATAAGTTCCTATGGAGACTTTCACTGACATCCCGGCTCCTCTCTCAGTTCTATTAAATTTCGTTTTTTTCCTCTTCTCTCCTGGGAACATGTCTCCATGTCTTATTCTTTTGGAGGGCAAGGATTGGAAATCTGTTTTCACTGTTAAACTACTTGTTTAGGGCATGAACATGGATATTTCTTTTGGAAACAAAGGATAGATGGGGAAAAGTAGTATCACTGAGGTAAGGTTTTTGGCAGAAAAAAAAATTGTGAAAAATTTAAGGCTTGGAGTGCGTTGCCCAGGAAATAAACTGCAGTATCTCTGTGATTGTTAATATAGGAACAGCTGGGAAGATCAGCTTGAGAGTAGGTTACTGATTGGGTTGGAGGGAACCGAGTCATCAGTTTTTCTGGCGCTCTTTTAATTGAAAAACAACAGCAACATCACCACCAACACACAAAAAAAGGCAAAAAACCCCAAAAGCACTCTTGAAACTGCCCTTACTGCAGTTTTCTTTTAGGCATCTTTCCTCAGCTTAAAACGAAAGAAAAGAAAGCTTTCTAATTCCAGATTGCTAAATGCTCTGCACTGCATTTTGTTGCTTGATGAGGGTGGAGAGGGAAGCGCTTCAGGGTGTTACACCGCTTTGCTTATTTTGGTTGTGCCTATGTGATGCTACGTCACCTTACTTTTCCTCACCTGCTTTCTTTAATGAGGGTCACATTACTGTTTTCTGTGTAAAGCAGTTCTAGAGCAGACCATGCAAAGAAATGTTTTGTTTGCTAAAACCACATCATAGGCTGCAGGTATGCACAAGTCCACCTTGATACCTATTGCTTTATTTCTAAGGTGCCTGCCACAGCTAGAAGGAAAGCACAGTGTGATCCTTGCTTTTCTCTGTCCATACCCCAGTTTTCCTATCAAAGAAACAGGTCAACCTCCCCCTCCCTTATTCCCCCACTCCAGAGGTCTGACAGTAACGTGCTGGGGTCCCTCTTCTACCCACATGGACTCTCATCCATGCCACCTCTCAGCTCCTGCTGGTATCATCTATATACCCATTCGTCTCTGTTTGTTGTCTGTTCTGTCATGCTTTCTCCAGTTTTAAAGGACTTCATTACAGTACTTCCTGTTTTCTATAAAGAGCATATCATACAGAGCCAAAATGCACTCCTTTTGTTGCTTCCCTACTTACCACTGCTTCTTGTCCTATTCAGAGGTATTCTTAACTGCTGCTGCCTTTGTGCAAGTACTCGGTCATATAGATTTTCCATCACCAAAGCTTTATATCAAAGAATGTGGTATCACGGGAAAGATATTTTTTTTCCCTTTACAAATAAAACTGCTTTGTTTTCAGGATTCCCAAAAGACCAACTCAACTTGCTGTCAAAACGAAACAAAACAAAAAAAGTCTTTATTCTTACTGTTTCTGTTCTCAGTGTATGGATTAAAAAGGTCTTTTGGAGGGAATATTTATTTGAAATATAGGTTTCCTGAGAAAGAAAAAAAGACAACCAACCTTTCCATTCATCTGGGCATGATAAAACTCCCTGGACTACTTAATTCTTTAGAACCAAAGTGGTTATGTCTAATTAGCTTTTATTTGCTTTTAGAGCAGGCTGTCTTGTTATACCATTGGATGTTTTTGCTGTGGAAAACTTAAAACCACTAAGAGTTATTAGGCAACCTGACAGTCTTTTCTCATTCTTGGCTGATGAGGGGCTATGCCTTAAATAAAACCCACAGCACCAAAAATTCCCCCAAACACACAAATAAACAAACAAACAGAAATGGACTCAAGCAAGCAACCTTCTTTTGAGCTTTCTCAAAGGAGTAGAGAACTATATGAGATAGTAAGTTTCCTCTCACTAGGAGTGGTTCTTGCAATGTTACTGGAAACATTGTGAGTGAGGAAGAGCCTGGTATTTCAGTAAAATTGTTTTATATCTTCTCAGGATAAAAAGTGCAGTTTTGATCTTGTGATTTGGTAAATTTTGCAGAAAGGAAAAATGAATGCAGTCGATATTTTTAGAAAATATTCATTTAATAGTCCAGGAGAGAGAAGGGGTGTTTGCTGTAGTGTATCATTCATATGCAGAAAATAAGCTAGCGCTAAGTCCTTTAGAGGAGGAGTTTTAGGTGGAGGAATGTTCTGCAGATGATGCAGAGAAAGCTGAGCTAGAAGCTGTCATTTTGTAAAGAAAGGCAGAACAGAAAAGATTCCAATATCTGTTTTCTGTTTCTATTTTTTGGTCCCGTTTCTAACTGTAGACTGGTTCTTTGAAGGTTTATCTGGATGGAAGAGAGGGTATTGAGTGGCATGAGGACAAGAACAGGTCTGAGAAAGTAATCTGAAGGTTGAGCTTAATTGATGCTAAACTGATTAGTGATTGCCTTGTTGCTTGGCTAAGCCTGCCTTTTTGGAAACAATCCTCTACAGCAAGAGCACAAAATGCTGGCAGGACTCCTACATAGTTTTAAGCTGTTGCTACAAGCTGTTACCTAGATTAGCTGGCAAAAGAATGTTTGAACCTGCAAATGACTTTGGCAGAGCCTGGTCTTTAGCCATAGTTCCCTGGTGGTGAAATTTTGCCAGGTATCATACTAATAATTTGAGGAAAGGGGAGTCGTGAGGTTTCCAGGCACCAGCTGTCTGCCTGCATTTGCTGGGAGATTTTTAGCTCTATGTCTATGTACAATATTTTGATTTCCCTGAAAATGTATACAGTAGATTTTCAGAAGGAGATGTGGAGACATCATCAATACCCATTCTTCTGCTTTTTTAGCTTTCAGTATTTAAACTCCTTTCAGAACTAGGGTTTGTTTTGTTGTTTTTGTAAAGTATCTGTATCTTGTAGTTGGCAGTGGATCACAGCCAACCTCCTTTGATTGCCTTACAATCCATTTTACCTACAGAGGAAAATCAAAGTGCCTTACCAGGTGATTCATAGTTTCTTAACCTAATTTACTTGTGGGTTACACCTAGTAACAAGAATAACAGCTGAAATAGAGGAAGCTGGCGTCAAAAGTTTCAGATAAACACTCATCAAACATTTGGAAAGCATCACTTGCTTTCCAGAGGCAATGATTTGACAAGATCAGCTCCTCCGCCCCTGTTTAGCTCAGTGTAAGCTGATCAGGCTTTTTTGGATGTGAAGCCAAACTTCCAAATCCTATTTTTGCCCTTTAGTTATAAGGATGAATGTCTAGTTAGGTAGACAATTTAGACCAGGCTAAGAAAAGGCCAGTTATACCACAGCAATCCACTTCATGTAATGTCACCTTCTACAGCAGCAGTATCCTTATTTTTCCATTCCTCTGTATCTATTGCTGCCATTTTGCACTCTCACTAGAGCAAGCTTCAGCTGCCCTTTGCTGTCGCGTATTTTGAACCCTTGTAAACATATGCATTAAGGAAATTTACTTCAGATAAAGTAATTATCTGAAACCACAGCACAGAAAGTCCAACCAAATCTTGTCTCATTAAATTAGTCATGACATTATGATTATAGGTCTCATCCTTTTGACTTCATTTTTATTCATAGATTAGAAGAGAGAAAACAAACATCTTGGTGGCTTCTCAAGTTCAAATGAAGTGGTTCAAATGCAGGAATGTTTCTAAATCTCCTGGCTGAAGAGAAAACAACAGCAATTAAGGCTGAAGTATCATAAACAAAATATACTGGCTTCTGGAGACAAATATCTATTTTCTTTTCCATCATAAAAATTGTCAAATTTTTTTTTGTGATGCATCTTTTGCATCATCTGTTTCCCTTTATTTCTGTAAGCAATTCAGTTGCTCCATTTTTTAAAGATTTCATTTTTTAAAAGATTTATTGCTTTGTGCTATTTTAATCTACTGTCATAACTAACAGCAGATTTAATGGTTATCAGAAACGCCTGAAGTACAATTTTAGTTTTCAGAAGAAAAATGTATGTAATTCATACATACCTATGTAATTTTAGTTTCGACCCATTCTCTGTTGATAACAAACATGTTTTGCCTAGAGTTGTTCATTTGTTTGTTGTGTTCATATATTACAACCTTTAAGAAGGCTGTAATATATGAACACAAGCAAAGATGGAAGGCAGGATTGATGATAGGAAAATCAAAAAAAATGAAGTATAGTTGGGTTTAGGGCTAGATAATTTTAATAAAAAGTTTCACACTCATTTTCTGTTTTTAAAACAGCCACCTCACAGTCAAAGTCCTTTGGGTTCTTTAGTGGAATTTGTAAAGCTCCATTAATATAGAGATTAACGATTTCTTTTATTTCTTTCATTCAGTTTATTGGTTTGTAAACCTGAGGGCTGTGAAGCTTATGAAAGAATATCCTTTAATTTTGTGTATGCCAATTGATATGTGCGGTTGCCATGGTACAGATTGAGAGTAAAACTTTTTAATCTCTGACTTGAACCAGTATGATGATTTTTAGCATAATTTTTTCTGATACAATTAATCAGAAGTTTGAAAAATTCTAAGTACTTACAGAGTTTAGCTGACTGGATGCTCTAAAGGTCTAAAGTAAAGGTCTAAACTTTACTACATGGTCTCAAAATTTCTTCAGGGCCCCACTTCAGGCGTACAAGCTGATTTTGTGATGAAGTTTTGTTGAGAGTTCATGATTCCCTCTGAGATGCAAGCATTGTCTGGGAACAGCTGCTTTAATTTCTAGCTACTCATTTTAATTCCTTCTTTCCAATTGTTTTGTACAATGCTGTATTGTGAATAGAGTTTTATATAACTTTCATTAAATAGCTGAGTGGCTCAGGAATTGTTAGAAACCTTGCATCAGTTCCTTAGGACATTTTTGCTTCCTTTTCTAACAGCTTGTGCTGTAGAGGTCCAGCTTATTCAATGAGCATAGTCATTGATGATGGACTTGAAGGTTTCAGTTGGCTATAAGGTCCTTTGGAGATAAAGATGGATTTTGAACTCCATTAAGGATTTCATAGGAAGTTTATGAAGAGATGAATATCTCTCTTTCATAGGCATTCGTCAGCCTGGGTTCATGACAGATGCTGCAGAATCAGTTGCCAGATAAAGGGTTTTAAGCCTGACGCCTCTGTGCTCAGGTGTGATGCCAAGTGTGGAAACCAGAGGGCTATCGTTTGTGAATAAAGGTTCATACTTGCATTTGTTAGAAATCCAGGAGTGTGTCTGAGCTCTGAACTGCTCCAAACTAGCAGTGAGTGCTGGTTTGTTGTTTCTCCACTTTGACACTTTGACTGCTGAACCCTTTGATATACTCGTCTACTCAGCAATGCCATGTGTCTTGCTTGAGAATATATTGTCAGATATATAGATTGGCTCTATTTATCTGTCACTTGATTTTACTCAAAGACATTTTGAAGATGGTGATTTGGCTGTACGGCAGGACAGGTGGGATGTGCTCTCTGAATGTACAGCTGGAAAATTTGTCAGACCGCATTCTGCTGTTACTAAAAAAGATGCAAAGCTCAGTGATGGTACAATTGAGATATGAATTCCAAATGCTGTATTTTTTATGAAACTAAGTTTTATCTTAGGTATGTCTGATTATTTTTCAATGAAGAAAATGTTATCAACCCCCCCTTCTTGAGTTCCACTCTTGAAACTGTTCACAGATTGTCAGCTTTCTGATGTTGAAACTCTTTGCATGTAAATCGTTCTTTGCTAACAGCCATACAGGGTTTTATACAGAATCAATACATTTAATGTTTTCTGTATGTTCAGGAAAGACTTTGAAAACGTAAAAGTGTAGATCCTCCTCACCTTTTTTTTCAACTATTTTAACTTGTAGCTATTGTGATCTGTATTCAGTGTTCTGAGTGGGTATAGCAGATGTGGTAAGATGTATAAAACATGGAATTTTTCACCAGACTATGTTTGCCCCAGGCATCACTTTGGACAGAAAGAAATTCAAGTAAATAAGGAAGTCAGGTATTTTAAAGTTTTGCCTGATATATTACTTTTTTAAAAAAACCAAAATTAACAGGGAAGAAAACTTTCTCTGACAGAAATTTTTGCTTTTCTGTTCATTGAGAAACTGTTTTCTGCTTTTTTGAATACAGCCTCATACCACTGCTACCAAAAGTATGGAAAAAAAAAAGTAATTTATGTTCTTTCTGCCGGCCTTACAGCTGTGCAGAATAAATCCACCCCATACCTTCAAAGTACCCACACTTGCAGTTGGTTTGTGGAAATTGGGTCTTTGGGGTACTAGGGAGAGCACTGTATCTGCAAGATCCAGATCTGGGCAGTGGGTCATGGCATTTCTGAAATAACCTCTCAGTAGCTGTGGGAGTTTTTAGAAAGGAATCAACAATGATATTTTGTGATAACTTTGAGTACCTTCAGTTGCAGCAGATGTTCAATCTGTTAGTATGATATAGGAGAGTTATACACTGTCTACAAAATGGTTTCATTTTTCTGTCTGGGCTTCTTGAAAATCATCTTTGTAGTACTGTGCAGAAAGGAGAAGTGAAATGATCAAGTTGTTCAGAAATAATTGAAACAATCCAAGTCTGTTTGAAACTAAGGTGCAAAGCCTGTTATGCCTGGGAACATTGTCTTGAGAGCGATCACTTAAGAACTATCACATTTTTTTTTTTTGTTGTGTGTGTTTTGTTTTGTTTTTAAGCTGGACCTGTGATCTGCAGAATGCTAACATACCCTCCAACTCGAAGAGCCTTAATTGTGGGTTGTGGTCTGCAGATGTTTCAACAGCTGTCAGGGATTAACACCGTCATGTATGTATTTACTGCTTGCTTCTCTTTATAAAGTGTTAGACAGAACAGTAGCAGTTGTAGATGGGCTTCTGGAGAAAATCTGAAATGGGACAAATTGAGTGTGAGAGCTGGAATGCTGGTTTGAAGTCCAGATATTGGCGTATTTGGCATCTCAGAAAATTGGTACAGGAGGGTGTTAGTGTAAGGGCAAACATTTACATAGAGATGAGAATGAAAACTGTACTCTGGGGGATGCATTATTGTATGTGGGGGTTTACGGTCAAAGCTATATATTGTCTAGACAAGAAAGTACACTTATGGTTTGAATTTGTGTGCAAATAGATCAAAATATGGTGAGGGTTAGACTGTTGACCATGATGGAACATTATTGTGAAGTGCTAAAAGAGGTAAGATGCTGAGGGAAGAAACATTTCCTGTTATTATATAGTTGTGTTACGTGTATGAAGACTCAGTAAATGTAGAAGTGAAGAACAATATATTGGGGTTTGTGATAAGCTGTCAGCTCACAAGAGGAGTAGCTCTTGACAAATGTGTAGTGTGCAAGACATAGCTTAAGGTGAAATTACTGTTGAGCTATCCTACAAGAGTAACTATAATGAATAAGATATCCATACTGTTTTAAGAGCAAGTGTAAAATATATTGCAGTAACATCTTATGGAGAAAACTACACCTAGGGGAGCAAGCTTGTTAGGAAATTGTTAAAAGGAACACCTGAAAGAATAAAGCTTTTAGTGGTATCAAGAGCTACCATGTTAAATGGTAAATATCTGCCAAAAAACCATACTCAGAATTGTTAAACTGCAAAGGATGGAAATCTGTAACAGGTGAAGAGAGACTTCATAAAGTAGAAATTGTAACCAAATGTGGAAAACATTTGGATGCAAAACTGCTAAGAAATTGTGTGAAAACCAGAAGACAGGCACAGAAAGAGCTTTGAGAAACTCTTCAGGCACATCAGAAGCAACAGACCTAATAACCTCCAGGCCCAGTAAGGATCAAGATGTGAGAATACTAGCAGAAGATAAATCTTTAGCATCAAATCTTACAAAGACTCTTTTTGCATTTGTGTTAATTATATAGGGTGTATGAAGCGTCCTGCCCATACTTAAGATGTCTCAGATGGTCTGTTTCAAATTCAAGTGTTAGTGGAAGAACGTTTAGAACAAGCTGATTAAAATGATTGATAACAAATTGCCTGGACTCATCAGGGTACACCCAACAGGTCTGGAGTAACTCAAATACATGATCACTGAATTTGGAAATGTAGCATAACCTGCATGAAGCTACACCCCAGAAAGTTTTATTTCTGTCCTATCAAAATTAATTAAAACTGTCATAGAATCAAATGAGAAGATGTGTGCTTGTAAATATGAAAAATGAACATGTACATGGAAAATATAAAATATGAAGGACAAATATGATTGTTGTAAACAGATTGTAACTAGCTGGATGCAAGTTTGTGGCCATGTATCCCATATGAACTAACCATCCTAGTTCAAGACAGCTGCTGCCAAAACTTCTTGAAGAAACGAGATGGTCTCAAAGGTAAGAGAGAAGCCCTCTCAGATTAATAACTTTTAAGATAGGGGAAAAAAAAAAAAAAAGAAAAGATAAGAATAGAGGATAGTTATCATAAGCTGAGAGTAGACTCCTACGGGGATCTATGTGGAGATCTTTGCTGCTTTAGTAAGTCTGTGAAAGGGCTAAACAGCAAAATAACAGCTTGTGCTCATACACCATTCACGATACCCTCTAAATCTGTGAGCGTGAACAGTTATAGGAAGATAATACAAGATAACAAATTAATAAAATAGCAAGTGCATTAACCATACAGTGTTATACAATAATGCTTGCAGGAGGGAACTGGCTAACTAACATGCACGGCAGTCTAAATTGTTACTACTCAATAAAGAGATCTTGAAGTTGCATTATAATTTTATGATGACATCCGTGCCCAATCTGGAAACTGATCTGCAAACACCAGGATAAACCAGGTTATATGAGGAAAGAGATACCTACAGCTGAACAGGATGGTTAGGACTCTACAGCTTGGAAAACAGGTGGGTTTAGAAGAAACAAGAGGATTATAAAGCTACTAATGTTATGGAGAAGATGGGCAGAGCATGACTATTCCTCACTTCTTATAACACAATTTTAAAGACTTCTAGCTGTTACGCAGCAGTAGGTTTAAAATAAACATTTTTTCACACAGCACATAATTACACAGTGGAACTCATTGCCACAGGATGCTACAGATGCCAAATGTAGAAGTAAGTTTAGAAGTTAATTGGAGGAACTTATAAACATTATTAAAATGTTATTAAACATGATATAGTTGCAACTTATGGCCAAGGACAGTCATTCTCACATCTTGGTTTATACCACTTTAGGATACCTTATTAGGCTAGAACAGAAAAATCGGCGGTTCACAAGGTTTAAGACACTGGTAGGTTGACTGTTTATTTTAAACTTCATATGTTTTAAAATCTCAAACTCCTTTCTGTGTAGGAGGTTTTACAAATAGTTTGGGATTGACCTAATTTGCTTGTGGATGTGTAGGAGGACAGAATTACAACTATAAACCAGCTGAATCTTAGCTTTAAAATAAGAAAATGCCTATAATAAACACATGAAGGCACTATTGTTAAAGGACTGGCTTGTAAACTGTTTGTAATATTCAATATTTTTCAATAATCCAGTATAACTACATTTTTAGTTGTCAGGTATGCAAGGCAAACAGTCTCCTATGAAAGAACATTTTTCAAAGGTAAGTAAGCAGCTGTCTATTGATAGTTTGCTTACTTAGAAATTGATGATTGCTTTTTAATGCAGTAATTAAATGGTACCTTAAGGAACTGTCAGATTGCATTAACTCTCTAAGCACTATTTTTCTCTTTGTAATTTTAAGTTATGACATTCTGGGATTGCTGTTCTGTTGCAGCAAGAAAACAGGCATTGGCTGTGGCTGGAGGTTGTAGGATTGTGTGGGCTTTCCTTCAGTGGTTTTGAAGCTTGTTTACCAAAAACAGTCACAAAAAATGTTTTGATCGTTGTTGTTCACTGTAACTTTGGTGCTGCTGTGAATACTCTTTTCTTGGTATACCCCTTTCTACGCTGTAGGAGAAGAGGCTGATGACCTTGACTTGCTGTTGCCAGGCTTTCACTAGCAGAGAATTCAGCTTCTGGTTGCCTCCTTTCTCCTTACATATTTCCATGGGACACTTCTACGCTGCGACCAGTTAACAGGGCAACATCCGTGATGGGCCCTGACTTGTTCTAATCTGTCTAGAGGTTTTTCACTATTTCTGATATAAAAGAGTTTGTTAAATCTTGTATTTTACTGTAAGAAAGTGAGGCCACAGGAGTGAGTTTGTGTGTCTGAAAAACTCATTTTTAAAAAACACAACATAATCAAATCACAAAGCAGGAAAGTGACATAAAAATGTGAGGAAGAAAACACCAAATTACTTAGTACTTCCCCAATTTGTGTATGCTGTACTGAGTATCTCTTCTATTTAAGAAAACAAACATTTGAATCAAAAAGTATGAGTGTTATAGGTGGGGGGTCTAAAAATAATTCCTGAGTGTACCCAGTAGTAGAAGAGATCCTAAAAAGCATTAAAATACCTACGAGAAACACATGGAGACAACAGCAAAAATCTAAAGCTGTCATGATTAAGAAATCTGTTTTATGTTTTCTGATTAAAAATTGCGTATCAACATGGAAGCCCATGAGTGCAACAAAGTCCATCTGTAGTTGGATTCCTCTTGAGGATGGGGAGAGGAAAACTAAAAGAACTTCTGTAAGAGTTGTTGAGGACTGTAGTCTGTCCATCTCATCATGCAATAAACTGATCTAGTTTTTGCACAGAAATAATTTCGTATTGTATTTGAATCAGCCATGTATGTGTATAACATCCAGCCATGAGGAACCAGGAATTGTCATCACGTAGAGGATGTTACTGAACTGGTGAGAACAGCATGTGGAGCAACCTCTGCATTGAGGAGGTGGATCTAAAAGAGAAGCAAAATGTAAAAATAGGCTAAGGAGATTGACTCTCACAGGAACAAATTCTAACGTGATAAATTTAGTCAGTAAAAGAATAAAGCTCAGTGACCTATTGCTTTGATTCCTTTTTTCCTAAAAACAAGGGTGCCACTGCTGTTTGATACAGAGCCCGAAGTAGAAAAAAATGTTTCCTTTTTGTCATGGCTTTTACCAGCTTAACTGACCTGTAAAAGATGAAGTCATATGTTTTTAGATGAGCATCTCTCTCACTGGTGCGAGCAAGTCTGAAATGGTTTAACTTTTCCATTTCTTATCATTATGGTATTTTCTCATCTTGAAAATGGAAGCTCACTGTTTCAGGCCCACATTCACAAATCTGGAGGCTGAAAAACACCCTGTGAAGGAAGTTATATTCCAGGAGAGCAGTTACAAATTAGCTTTTTATTAGTAACATATCCCAGAATTGTATTAAAACAGTGATGTGCAGATATTTTCAAGCCCACAGTGGCCCATAGTTAAAACATGAGGGAGAACCAATTTTAAGGCAAAACTTGAAGCTAAATTTTCCCATCAGTTTCTTCTTTAAAAAAAAATTAAATATTTTTTTGAAAAAGAAGAAAATCCTTTTTGGGGGTGGGAAGAAGAGGAGGCTTGAAGGATTTGACTTTTTCAGGTTGGTGAAAATAGAGAACACAGATGTTAATAGCTACATGCTAATGTTCCTGCAGGACGAGGACTTCCGAAATCATTTCTGGTACTGTGCAGCTTCATTGCAGTCAAAAACCTCAGACAAAAAAACATGGGGAAGAAAGCTTTAGGGAAAAATCCTAAGTTATCTTGAATAGTAGGCAGTAATTTAGCCATAATTGGAGGGAGTTCAATATTGTCTTGTCAGAACTGCGTGTAGGTAATGTGGCTTGTGCTGGAGTTCCTGCCACTCTTTTCGGGGCTTGCTAGTTTTGAGTGAGCTGATGGATGTTCACACAGGCTGCCTGTGCTCTCAAGACTGTAAATCTGAGATAAGATTGAAGAGACAGCTGTATCATCTTGATTATTCTCATTCTTATGAAACTTAAGGGGACTTCATGAAAGCCAAACAAAATATTTTGTTCTGCAGTTGAAATACTAGCTTGATGTGATGGTAGTTTTGTAATTTGCCATTGTCTTCTCACATTGTGTTAGAAAATCTTTCTACAACAGAAAAGCAGTATAATGTGTCAACAGGGAGAGCTCATGGCCTTCAGCATTTTTGTTAAGCTGTTTGCTGCTATATGTGATCTGTTATTCCTAGTTAATACAATGTTTTTTTATTGTTAAGATATCCTTGCATCTCCTGAAAGTTAAATGAATCCAAATGTAGAATGTATTGGTATTTGGATTTGGTCCACAGATGCTTTTGAGCTCTAACAGTCTTGCTTTTTTAATCTGTGCAAGCAAACAAAAGAAAAACCACAAAAAGATGATAAGCAGCAGCATTTTTGTTTTCAGTTGGCAAGAAAAACTGAGTGGAAGAAAATACTGTACGGAAAAGGATAAAAGCTCAGAGTAATAAGAGGGAAAAAAAAGCTGGATAAAATAAGGAAAAGACAAAAGAGGACAGAAGGAGTTATGTAACAAGTGGAAATTGAAGGTTTGAAGATAAGAATATTAAAACAATTAACATGAAAAGTGAATGGATATTGTACTGAATGTAAATGAGAGAATGGAAGAGGAGTGGGACTGGAAAGAAGCCAGGATACTTCTGGAGTTTAGTAGAGGCTAGAGAGGAGTTTAATGGAAGCAAAGCGCATTTCCTGACAGGTTTAATCGCTGGGTCTATTGTGCAGCAGTTGCAGAGCTGGAACCGGTGAGGAGCTGTAAACCTTTGCTTCTGTTTGCTGAAGCAAGCATGAGGCAGCATGCACCTCTGCAGCCTTAGAACCGAGAAGGGGATGTGTGACAGGGATGTGTGACTTAACCCCCAAAGGGACGGTGAAAGTCCAAACTGAGACACTTGCCTTTAAATTCCCATTTTTAAACTTGTCTGAAATGAAATACTGAATAGGTAGCATGGGACAGTGACTGCAGATAAACCTTTCAACTTTCTTGTTGAAGATCTTTAAATAAATAACTGTCATGAATTACAGCACAAGTAGTATCAATCTTCTGTACTCTTTCAGCATTAGCAGTGATAGAGAGATTTATAATTAATGTATTTACAAATTATGACAGATTTATAATGAATAAGTTGGTCATTGAAATGAGACTTTGCTAGAGCATTGACTGTTGATTTGGATATTAGAAAACAGTTGTTGAGATCTGTAAACAAAAGTTCTGCTGGCAAAAAGTAATGGTGGGTCACATTTTTCTTGCGCTTCGTGTTCCAGCATTGATTTTTTTAAAAAACAAAAAAAACCCCAATGGAACAACAAACAGGACAAAACAAGACCCAAAACTTACACAATGCTAAAATGTCATCCAAGAGCCACAGCAGTTACTGAAGAACAATATATCTTTTATTGTAGTTTCCACTTAGATTTAAATCAGGCCATAGGTTTGTCTTAAATTTTGCATTTTCCCCTTAGGCTTCAGAAGATGTTTAATAAAACAAAAAGAAACCTTATGTTTCCTGTCCACTTGCTTTTCAGATAATAATCCATTAAATATTTTATTAGGTTTTAATAAATCTTTCCAATAACTTTTTTTTTTTTTTTTGAGAAGTGGCCCTTCATTTCATGATATTATCTTTCCCTCATATTGCAGGATGCTTTATATAGTACTGCATGCAAACTCTTAATCTAAAAAACTTCAGTGGAGGAAAGAGATGTATTTTTGGACTTGTATATCATACAGATGTTTTTTGATAGACTGCAAATATGTTTTGAAAAGCAACTACACAGAAGTCTAGTCAATCACACTAGGAAAGGTGATTCTCCTCTTGTACCAAATGTCTCTGTTGTATCTGCTATACAGAAATAATGTGATTAACTTATAACAGCTCTTGAGAGGAACAAATTGTAGTTAATAAATAAAAGTAATTTCATATTACACAGTGTAAAACATTCTAAATGAGAGATTATGGAAGCTGCCTTTATCAGTTTCATAGTACTTGAAGTACTTTAAACATAGTTTCATTGAAATACAATGAAACCCTAACTGTTACGTTGAAAGGTTGGCATATTCAGCAACCATTTTTCCATAGGTAGTGTACTATTGTCGCAGCTGAGCCTTTTTCTTTTAAAATAGTGTATTAAAAATGAAATATTTATTAAAAAGCTCCAAACAGCTGATAGTCACTAACTTGTTCTTTTTGGGCACTAGTTTCTTGCATAGAAATCCGCCTATATGGTAAGTTTTCCAAGCCCTGGAACATGATTCCCTCTCTTCCCTCTCCCTCCACTGCCCAGTAAATTGGCAGATCTGAACTGAACAGTTACTTCCTTTGTGGAAATCTGTCCACTTAAGTTTGGAAAATTATCACACAGCCTAAAGAGAGAAGTGGTGGCTTTGAAACTGTGACTAAGGACAAACTGATTTGAAGAGCAAAATGTTGCCCTAAGTACAGAGCCTTAGGTTGGACAGAAACAGTCTACAAGCCAGCAGTTAAGGTGCTGGTGGAGTAGGTCACAGAAATTTTAAACACCTTTTCATCAAATGCTGTCTACAGAAGCCACAGGCAGTATTTACAACAGCTGGGAAATGGCCATGTTAGGAGAATCAATCCTTTCCATTCCCTCTTTCTGTTTGCCTTCAACTCCTCCTCAGAGCCGGTCAAGGATAAGTCTGACCATAGTTTCTCCAGACCCTGCTCTCATTATGTTTCTTCTTGCTCAGTAGCAAATACCTATGTGGGAAGGGAATATTACCTGGTAAGGGGAGTTTGCCTCAGTTAATCTGCTAGGAAGTGGCCGAGATATAAATGTGTGATGACAGGATGCCAATAGCTGTATCCAAGAACTAAAATTAAACAAGCAAACAAAACATTGGCCTAAGGAAAACTGCAGCAGGTCTGAGGAAAAAAAAATGAACTCTTTGTTTTACAGGGAGGAAACAGGCTGCTGACTGCTGCAGTCGTGAATTAACATGACCCGCACAAATCCTCGCCCTTCCAGCAAGAGGGTGGTGGGTGGTAGTGAGTATTGGTGTTTAGTCATGGAGAGGGATGGGGAGAGAAACTAGCAGGTCATGCTGCTGGACATCTGAAATAGCTCTAAACCTGTGCAAGAACTATGAGGAGTAGTTAAACTTTAGCCTTCATTTTGATTTTGTACTTAGCCAGCAAACTGCAAGACTGAGAGGTCTAGATGGATGTAACTTGTGTTTGAAGCACAAGAAGACGGTTCAGTAAAGGTGATCATTTTTAAGGCTGTCAAATTATTGTTAAAGTTTATGTATCAGTTGCTGTGTTTTAAACAACTCTGATGCTTTAGAATTGTTGCTTAAAGAGTAAGCCTTTTGTCATAGATGTTCTTGCGTGTGCTTGTTGGAGATGACCTGCAAAACCCTGAGCGTCTTAAGGGTTTGGTGGTTTAGCTCCACGGGCTGTTAATTTATCAGTTGCAGTAATTGTGAAGAGGGTGTTCAGGGTACAAGTCAGAGAGTATATCTGTGTTAAAACCAAGTCATCCGTGTATCAGTGTTGCTAGCACTAAAACCACACTCTGCTGTTCCCACTTCAAAAATAAGATAAAAAAGAAAGTGAATCTTTCTTCTCCTGTTGTGTGATGGCCAGAAATTAATCTGAGTCGGTTTAAAAGCATAGATTTGTAATTTACTGTAAACCAAACAAAAACCTGTGTCTTGGGTTATTTGCACAATGTCATACACCAAACTTCAAGGTTCCTTCTCAGGCTGAAGCTTCTTACTGCTAATGCCAGTTCTTCGCCCATTTTGTGTTCTCATTCCTTTTGAAATAGAAGCCACTTTAAGGAAAAAACAAAAAGATGCAAAACAAACCAGTGAATCATGGTGGAGTTGTTAACTAGATTAAAGCTGTAAAATGTTCATCTTATTTAAGAAGCTGCATGCTTTGTCAATCTTAACTAGCCAGAGCTTTTGGAAGATGGCTTTTACAGATACATCCTTGTGTGAAGTATAGGATCAAAGAATAGGTAATTCTGATATTAAAGTTTTGAAGGTTTGAGTGCCAGGAAGATCAGGGAAGTACTTCAAGATATTATATAAGGGTAGTAATGGGATGAAATGAAGTAAAATGTAGAGTGATTATCAGAACATAGTTTAGTGCTTATGCTTAGAGATATTAGATTGAGCGTCTCGAGGGAAGTAGGAAAAACTCATCATTTCTAATTTGCTTGAACTGTCGTAACAATAGAGAATGTATTAGAAATAACATATTTAGGCAGTTTTGGTGTTGAAATTAGTAGACATACAATAGAAAATGAATATAAGTTTAAAAATAAAGATTGATTTCCTTTAAATTAAACTTTTACATCCCACCTCTCTTCTGATAATTCTTATAATCTATCCATTTATTATTATTAAAAAAAAGAAGCAACAAAGCCAAACAAACCCCAATAAAACCTAAGCAGGCTTAAAAAAATCCAGATTTTTGAAGATCCTGTCAATTGATCTTGAGGTGGATGTTTATTTGCATTATAATTTTCCTCAGGTATAAAAATAAACAACAAAAAAACCTTCTCAAATCTCAGAGAAAGCATGTTCAAGGTGCTGATGTGGGATACTGTAACAGGCACTTAACATTTCCCATTTCATAAATCTTTAAATGTTAGTCTTTTCCTTATTTCTCTGATGCCGAACGCCTGTTTGGTTGTGGGGGTTTTGTGTTGTTGTTTTCTTCCTTTCCCAAAGGAGGGAAGGACCTTTAACTCAATGAATTGAACAACCACATGAAATATTTTTCTTTTTTCCTGGCTTTTTTGAGTTCTTTCTTGGGTTATTGGCTAGAAGAAAAAATACTGAGGGGTAGAGTAGCATGCGTAATAGTAAACCCCAGGATATAACAACAGAAAATGACTAATCACAGTCTGAACCCATCTGCTAGGGGGTCTGCCTAACGAATTGCTTAATTATTTTTAAATGTTGCAGATGTATTAAAAAGGATTCTTGTTTATTTGTATAACATGTTCAAAAGACATGTGTTCAAAGAACTGTATAGCAGTTAACATACCCAGTTATTTGAGAGGGAATACTGCTATCTGTCTTCTCATTTGGAACATCTTTTATTTTTAATGAAATCTGATCAGCAGGGACGACTATGTGCACAAGTGCACAATTTTTACCCTCAGGTTTTCATACAAATTAACATATCTTCAGTGGTAAACCGGCCAGAATGTTGTGACGTTTGTGTTAAAACACTGAAAAACAACCAACTGGCCTGCTGATAGTACTTTGTTTTGTATTGCCTTAATGTGGTTTTTTTAATGGTAAGTGATAAAATCTGATCTTATAGTTCTTTGGGTTGTATAAGCATATTTAGAGAAAGACTCACTTTGGAGAAAACCTAAACCCAAAGTAATTTATTTAAAGAAAAAATGTATTCAGGTCAGTATTTTCTACCATTTCTTTCTATGTTAATGAAAGATTTTTGTCTTTAATAGAAGTTTTCCCCCTTTTTCTTTTTTTTTGCCTTTGGCTTCTGCTCTCTCTTTTGCCTGTAGTGAAATTGTAATTCCGTTTGATTTCTATCTGTTGCCTTGGTAATAACTCTCATGTCACAAATGCAGTATTAACTTCAGGGCCATATAGGAGGAAATCTATGAACTGTGTGGGTGTGAGCAAAGTCTTTGCTGAAACATATGGTTTGGGATATTAGCAATTATGGTAAATAAAATGTCTTTGCTTTCTATCTAGTATGTACACGGTATAGCTGTTAAGTAAGTTAAATGCATCTTATTCATGTTGCTCATATGTAAAGCCAAGTAATGAAATGAAGTCAGAGCAGTGATGTTGTTTTTAAATCATTCATGAATGATTTCTGCAGGAAGTTCCCAAAATAGCAATACTGGTTGGTTGGCTTGTTTGTTGTAATGTATTGCTTGTCTAGAAGGCTCCTGGAGCACAGTTTCGTCTCAACTGTTTTCCTTGTGTTATTACCTTTAATTGTCTTGTAAAAAATTCCATTCTTACGCAGTTGTTAATCTTTAATATGCATCATTTTGTTGATATGTACATTCTAGTTACCTCTAGCAAAGGCCGTTTTTTGATTTCCAGACATATCAGGAATTCACATACCAATCAATGACCAATTTAAGTGGTTTTTTTTCCTTAAGGTACAGTAAAGAAATAAGGGGAGAGGATATATTGTTTGTGTCATAGGTTTGCTCACTTGTGAAAACCTAGAGGGCACATATTGTTCAAATGTTGGACTGTATTCGTAGCAATAAGGAAGTGTCTCTTAGATGAAAAACAAGGAATATAAAAATGTGAAATAATTCAAAGCACACAACATAACCAATCTTTAAAGACACAAAATTAAAGTATAAAAGGTCACCTGGTTAGATGCTGCCTGATACAGCAACACGAGCAACCTCAGTGAAATATATTACTGGTCCCATTCGAACATAGAGTAAGAGATACGATGCCCTTTAGATCTGTTTAGTCACCTTTACTTTAAGGGCATAGGAACCAGTTCTGTGAATTGGATTCTTTTGAGTCTGTCAATAAGAATTAAGCTGCCGGAGGCTAGTCAAAATGCCACAGAGGCTGAGACACAAAAAAAAAGCTTGGAAGGTTATGTGCAATGCAGAGATTTACCATAAATGAAAATAGTTCAGGAATGGATCATAAATGGAACATGGTGACATCTAAAGGCTAATGAAGACTTCATTACTTGAGCAGTCTACAAAACAAAGAGATTGCTGGGGTCAAAATAACTCACATGGAAGGTGTGGTATGGAGAGCAGACACCACATTGAAAGAAAATAAGAAATCACCAAAGAGGCTCTTAATTCCTCAGTATGGTGAGAAAGAATGTGCCTGTAAGGCCAGCGAGGAGAATGAGTGATAACAGGGAGAGTCCAGGGAGGGAGCAGGATATCAGGACAGGGAAACTAACCAGCGCTTGGCTTCTCGTCTTTGGAGGAGCTGGCTCTTTCCTGGAGTGTCTTCCAAGATCTGGTGTGGTCAGAGCTCAGGGGTGCGAGTTGAGTCTAAGCCCCTGCAGGTGAGGGGGGACTCATCTATCACTGCTTAAAGTGGTTGGGGTGTTTTTCCCAGAGTGCTAGCAAGTTTATGGGAGGTAATAATACTTCAGAGAGTGATTTTGGAACTACTTCTTGAAGGAGCAAATCCTTTTGTGCGATTTTATTTCCTTTTAATAGTCACTTGCATATTGCACTCACCTAAAGCATGTTTTACAGACATCCTGAAAATAGAAAGAAATTGTGAGACTACATTATCATCAACAGACTTTCATGTGTTTTACAGAGGTAGCTAATTATTTTCTACATTCCAAAAGGGAAAAATAGAGCAGTGAAATACTGGACTGCTGATTCAAACTTCTGCTTGCTGAAGGCCCCTTCCTCACCTGAACTTAAGGGTTTTGGTCAGAATTATGAATGGAAGAGGCTTTTTTTTAGAAGAAAGGGGGAGAACCCTATTAGAAGACAGGAGGAAAACAATATCACTAGAAAAATAATCAGTTAAGACGTTTTGGGCTTTCTTAACCCATGTTACTCCCTATTCCTACTTAGTTATATTATTTCAATGATATGTTTGTAGACGGGGGAAGGAGATTAGAAAAAGAGCAGTTAAACTTTATAAGGGGGCAACTTAATGGTTTCAACTTCAGGTCTTTAAATCATAGATTTAGGACCAAAATAATGAAATTGGTTCTTGAAAACAATTAGAAGTTCATAAAAACTAAAGCTTTCTGTGCACTAAAGAAATACTTGTTGCCCTTGTATGTTGGTGAGAGGAAGAAGGGGGTAGAAGAACTGAAAAAGGTACTGAAATGCATGTTGGGCTGTAAGGAACCAAGATAGATCTCAGTAAAACTTGGACCCATTTGGCTATTTTTTAACTATAGCCCATTTGGCTATATTTTTAAGTTTAGCGTGTAATCTTCTAAAACCTCCTTCTATTCTATGCCTGAGCCATTAACAAGAGTGTGAGAACGAGGGACTGAAACCGCATGTAATCACAATTTAATACCATAGTGAGATACAAACTACTAAAAGAAATCTTATTGCTTTGCTGAGTCAGCAGCCCCATCCAATTTGCACACAGGAGCAGAAGAAAAGGGGTCTTATCAGAATGAAGAGCATAAGTTATGCTTGCTAGTGATGGCACTTTTTCAATGTCACGTTCCAGAAATTTTGTATTTTCCAACAACGACCATAATATTTGAGAACAAAATTTAAATTTTGTTTTGGGTTGTGATTTATGCCTATAATGTCATTTGTTTTCAGTGACAAAATTCAGGCTGATGTTTTATTCTGGTGCATATAGGAATGGAGAGTGACTTGCTAGTGAAATAGGAGAGCTCTTAAGGGAAACATACTCATTCCAAGTAATTTTCCTTTCTTTTCTGTTCTGTATAATGGTAGAGAAATATTCATTGTGTTAAAACATTTATAGTTTGAAAATTATCAAATACATTACAGTAGTGTTTTATATCTTATATGCTTTATTAGAGTTTTGAATAAGTAAAATTAGCAAGACTTAGTTCATTGTCTTTTCCAGGGAATATTGTCCTATTTTAAATGCTTGTATATTACACAAAAAAAAAAGAAATTATAAATTATATATATATTGATGATTCTTGTCACATTGTAGCAAATGAACTCAGACACTTCCAGAATTCTGAACAGAAACAGTATTTCTTGTAGTAAAATAAAAATATGTACATATATGAAGATAGAAATACAATTCCTGCAAAGAACGTGTTTTCTTGTGCCGAGTCCTTCTTACAAGGACTTACAAACATACTGGTGTGTATGCTTGCAAGGAGCTTTAAGCATGTTTTCTAACTCCTGCTGGCAATTAAGTGACCTTGAGTGACATATTTTAGCTTCCTATGGTGTGCTTGTAGTGTGCACTTTACAATAGTATTCACACAGTGTTACAGCTTCATACTTTTGAGCTTCTCTAACTTGGTCAGGAGACTCATTTGGGCTATTAGGTTGGAAGAAATTGTGATTTAGGTCCTGTAAAGGTCTTGTGTCTCCTTGAGGCTTTTAGCATTTAGAGTTGTAGGTGTGGGATTGTGCAAGGTGGCTAGAAGTATATGACTGTCATTGGCCTGGGCAGCTCCAAGGTCTCTCATCTTGCAGTATCGAAGCTAATCTGTGGCTCATCTTTTCAGTAAGTCAGCTTTTGGCTTCTGTTAACTACATAGTCTTGCAGTGGTTCCATGCTTGCTGCATGATAAACCATCATGTACAGAAGCACTGAAGTAAATTTGATACATGCATTTTAACATTTTTACTGATGTAAGCATGTCTCAGGTTCTGTGCATTAGCTTATTATTTTACAAGGATGCCAGAGAGGGAATCTTCATCAGGGCCTGTAGCGATAGGACAAGGGGTAATGGGTTTAAACTTAAACAGGGGAAGTTTGGGTTAGATATAAGGAAGAAGTTCTTTACTGTGAGGGTGGTGAGGCACTGGAACAGGTTGCCCAGAGAAATTAATGGCTGTCCCATCCCTGGCAGTGTTCAAGGCCAGATTGGATGGGGCTTTGAGCAACTTGGTCTAGTGGAAGGTGTCCCTGCCCATGGCAGGGGGTTTGGAACTAGATTATCTTCAGGTCCTTTCCAACCCAAACCATTCTATGATTTTATGATTCTATGATTGTCTCTAAATATACTTATGAAGAGGTTATAAGCAACTGGTGGTTTTGATCTTTCTAAACTAGACGTTCTGCATAGAGTTGAAATAACATACATGTTTGGGGATTTATTCTGGTTTTCATAAAGGACATTTGCCTTTCCTAACAGCAAAATTCTCTGTCTGGAACAAATTAACTGCCACTGAAGGACTAATTTCTTCCTCCATGGCAGAAATGTCTTCCTCTGTGGCACTGCTCTTCAAACTGACTGCTACACTTCCTGTCACAGATGCTTCCCAGAGGTTTCAGATCAGAATCACGTCTGCTGCTCTGAGTCACAGCTTCATCCTATCTGGTGGGGCTTCAGTGTTCATTAGACTAATTAATGATTGAGTACAGCAATATGACATGGCTTGGCTGTTTTGCCATGTCAGTTAGCTTTCCTGAAAATTGAAGGTACTGGTTATTTTCTGTGTCTAATAGAATGTTTGGTTATATCCAAGATTTTAAACAAGCAGCTCTTTCATGTCACTGAAGTCAGAAGCAGCACATTGCTGCCTGGTATAATCTTGCTTGAGCTGTACAGAGGTATCTGAACCCAGCAAAACTTGTATTTGTTGAAGGGAATGGCCAGGCAGAAACCACTCTATAAGTGGGATCTTTACCTGTGTGAAATTAGAGGCATTGTGAGGAGAAAGGAGTGGAAGGGGGAGAGTGGGACCAAAATGTAATGCTGAAATTTAGCTGCTCTCCTTAATAAAGCACAACACCACATAGCACTGAATCAGCTGCTGTTTCATTCTGGCCCTGAGGTTTTCACTTGTAAGAACAGACTCCCCACCAGTTTGTCCTCTCCTCTGCTTAGGTACCTATACTGCTTTTCCAGGTTTTTGAGGGAGGGTGCTGAGATAGTCACCTTGTAATTCTTCTCAAGATAACAATACCAATGATATTATGGACATAAGTAATTCTTGTTTATATGCATTATAAATCTAATGATGGATAAATGTTAAAACTGTGATAGTTCTTATGTATCCACAATTATGTACATCATGTATCTAAAGTCTGTAGGCTTTTCTCCTCTCTGAGCAATTCTAGAGATCTGAGGAAAGAATGGGAAATTTTAGGTAAAAGGTAAGTGAAAAGTCCATGGAGTCTTTCTAGATAGAGAAAGGCTGAAGACATGACAGTTCTAAAATAAGCTGTTGTTCAAGTGTGTAGGAATAGATTGAATTCACTTTGCTTTATTTCTGCAATGTGTGGATATAAACATAAATATATAAAACATTCCTATCTTACATATTAATGATACTGATAAAGGTGTTTCGTCTGTTTACCTTTCTGCAGTGTTTGCAACTGAAATTTATTTACAAAATATGTTAGATATAGTGAACACAGGAATCCTAGTGACCACTGTATGTCTGAGCCAAAGTGAACCTACTGATAGTAGTATGGCACCGTCTTCATCAAAGAAATCAGGGAGATTGCACTGATGACTGATACAAAGGGCGTGGATTTACCAGCTTTTGGAGAAGATTGAAAAATTGTGTGACCAAGTGGTGAGAATGTGTAAGAGCAAGTATTTATCTATCCATCGCTGTTCAAGGGTTTTGACCCTGCAGTCTTCTAAACTCTTGTTTTCCCCATGTTTTCTGTCCAGCATGCTTGAAGAATGACTTGAGTGGGAGAGCATGACCTTTGCTTCAGGAGATGCTACCTTATGGGATCAGATCTCCCCAATAACATTAAGGAAGGCTTGGTTTCTAATCCACTGACTAGTATTAGCCACCAATGGGCAATGTGTCAAGTAATAGTAATCTTTTGTTACTTGCCCAACAAAGTGAACTACTTTTTCTGTGAATTATGCAGAAATTCATTTGATGTTCTTGTGACACAGCCTTTGAGGAAATTTTCTTCCATGGCATATCTGCAAATATCTGTGAAGAACACTGAAGAGAGGCATACTCTAATGCTAAAGGGCATGATTATTTGGTGTATGCATATTAGTATTCGGTATATTTAAATGCTGTGAAATTTCTGAACTTGCAACCTACATAGACAGGTCTGCCAGGTAAGTATTGTTTAAGATTTTTTTCAATCTATTTTTCATATATGTTGTCTCTGCTTTTTATCCATGCCCCCCCATGGGAGAGTATAATTAGCAAAAGCTAACGTTCAGTATTCCTGTTCTGAAACTGTATTTGTATCATAGAGTTTCACCTCTTCTCAAAACTATACAAGTTCTGATTTTCTCCAGTCTCATATTACGTGGCAGTCTCTTTATGACTGTAATAAATGTTGACAACTCCCAGCTCAACAGTTGTTCCCATCAAATGCAGACTGTTACGTCACTCAGATTTCTGAGTGCCAGCCTGAGATAAGGACTTGAATGAAAAGGCAGCTGGCTTAAGGTTTCTGTCTGGAGAAAATGTTACTGAGTCTGGTAAGGAGCAGCAGCAGTCTAAAGCAAGAGCAACATATCAGCCTTAACCTTCAGGGGATACCCAGATCACCATCATTCAAGGACAAAGCACATATCCTTTTGGCTTCTCTCAGAAGTATTCCTGATAAAAATTGTTGTGTGCTTGCTTCTTTCCAACATGATGATGCCATGGTAATCCAGGCTTTCAGCTACTCTGAACTAGTCTGCTCCAGTGTATTTTGATTAAGAATAGTATGTTGAGCTCTGGTTTGTTCAACACACAGGTCTCTGCGCACTAGACTTGTCAGCATGGGCAGAACAGCTTACTGTGGTGACTGGGCTAAATGTAAAGAGCTTTGTTTTACTTTCTCCCTACTCCTTAAAGGACAAAGTTGTCAGGGAGGTATGCTGTGCAATTGTGTAGTTAACCACTCCAGAAAATGGGTTCTCTGCTGTACCAATCTCGTATTTCCCTAGTCCAGGCATTTTACCTGTGTTATCTGTTGAAAGCTATTCACCTTTACTTTATCCAACTTGAATTTCCTTTTCTCCTGCAAGGCAAGTTTTCTTCCTGAACCTGGTTCTTAAAAACAAACAAAACCAAAAGCAACCTTCTCAAAGCACAGTCTCCATGAGCAGTCCATGGTGTCAGTGTGCTGACATTGTTGCGCGTCAGGCATTAGTGGTGCTTCCTCGTTATCTCATCTCTCCCCATCTGTCAGCATCTATTTGGGTTTTTTTGCCTTGTACATTGCACGCTTTCTGGGAGAGCTCATTTAATTCTGTGTTTGTAGGTCACTTAGCACACCGAGTTCTTCCCAGTGGTGGAGACAGATATTTCAGTAATGCAGTCAACCTTTAGGAATGATGCTATGTGATGTTTTGCTTCTGACAGCGTAATGTTTCAGACAGTTCTCTTCTAAGTAATTGTTTTTATCCTAGTGTGGAATCTAATGAGCTGATTTCTCTCCTCCTCCTTCATGTTAATGCCCACCGATGGAAAGCTTGCTGTGTCCTTATCCTGGTTTCTGTTCCAGAAGGAAGGTCGTAGTCTTGCACTGCTGAATGTCACAGGCAACAGCTTCTGTACTGGCCATAAGTATCTCATTTCTCTAACAAAAGTAGTCTTTCCATTTAAAGATAAAAAACCCCAACCAAAATGACATAGATAATCCTTTCGGTTTATGCAATGAAAGAAAGGAGCTTTTCTGATGACAACCTTTTTAATAAATGAAGCTGAGATTTTACATTCTTTGTTAGAAAATTGTTAGATGTAACCTTTTTTTTTTTCTTGCCAGTGCGAGTACAGTCTGGTAGTTACAATGTCAGTGTTGGTGTTTGAGGGTACGATAGTTATCAGAACTTAACTTTGTAACCCCAGAATATGTGTATTTTATATTGCAGCATGCTTTATTTTACAATGAAATATTTAAATTAAGAACATACATGATTGCCTAGGATTAGATTTGAGTATTTGTCAGTTCAGGTATCATAATGATTTACCAATCTCCCTGGTATACTGTCTTATGTTAAATACTACATGTTTCTTTTAACACCTTGGTAATATGAATTGTTTGCCAGACACTGCTAATTATCCAGCAATTGCAAAAGTGCCTTCAGTCTTCTCAGTGTTAAACTGATGTGCAGATCAACAAGTCAGTCTTCTGCAAGGAGTGCCAAGCTCTTCCCTGGTCAGGAGCTGGGGGCCTGCTGAAGTCACCGTGGTCACAGTGAGGTGACAGTAACAAGACCAAGTGTTGCATGATGTAGAGAGGTCTGGAGAGTTCAAGGCTGAGGCTGGAGGTCAGACTTCAGAGTAAAAGGTAAAATTTTAAGCAAAAGAATGCACACTTAGTATGTGTATAGTAGAACTAGAAAATGAAATAGCAACTTAGCTTTAAGACATCACCATTGCAGAAGTTTTATTTCAAGAAGCATGTTAACATCTCTGCGCGTTAAGATATGGAAATAATAAAATACGTTGTTGCAGGTATGTGACGTTATCAGAAGCACTGTTATGAGGAACAGTGAAACTGCTTGTGTACGGGGGATTCTTACTATGGTATTTACACGTATTGTTCTCCTGGCAAGGATCCCCAGGCAAGCTTTAGTTTGAGAGAATAGATCACTGTCCCTTTTAGATGCATCTTACTTGGCTTTATCCTGGATATTTTTCTTGATGCATAAATAGATTCTGGAGTGGAATTCAGTCCAAATAAAAAGCCAAGAAAAGTGAAGGCAAAGGCATTAGTCAGCAGGGGAAACGGGGCAGAAGCACAAACAAGAGTTCAGATGCATAGTGCAGTTTTAGCATGCTGGTGTATCTGTTTAATGTGTTATATTGGCATGAGAAATTTTTAGGACAAATAAGATTGTATCTTATTAAATATTTCTTTATATCAGATAGTAGTAGACCATTGAATTTTTGAGGAATTATTTTATATCCTACAATTTGCTCACTTTTTTAAGTTTTTATTGTCAACCAGTTACTGCTTGGGTGACCCTGTGTGTGACTAATGCATTACCAGGCGTCTCATTGTACATTTCAAAATCTTGTGAAACACTCCAAATCACAAAAGATGGGTTATGAAAAAACAATAGCATTCAGATTCAATGATTGGGAACACACAGATAACAAGACAACCCAGATTTCCTGCATGCAGATGTGCTTTTTGTCTGATGGGGAATGAGCAGCATCATTCTACTAGTCACAGTCACCTGCTGGCCAGTCTAGCTCCATCTGACCTTAAAAATGAGAGGAGAAAAAGGTAGGCGAGAAGCTAAATTACTTGATATTAGTCCATACAATATGTTTGTTAACTCTTACATAAATAAACATTATAATAAATGTATGTATATACATATATGGAATAATTCAAGTCCACAGTTTCACAAGTAGTTTGCTCTAACATCTTAGGCCATAGCTGATGAAGTTAGTATGGCCAGGACAATCAGTGTAAAATATGGGAACATTCTCCCAGCATATATGCCGATTATGTCCAGTTGGGATTTTCCCCTCAAGAAGAGGAGAAACCTGTTTATGAACAGCTTTGCTTGAGGAGAATTTTACTCTTCCTTTGCCCCGTAAGTTATGTGTGTCTGCTCAGTGAACTGCTGCTGCTTTGTATCTTCAATTTGCCTTTTTGTTCTCCTCTTGTAAATGAAAACTTGCTCTCAGGACTGCTGATTTGAATGTCCTCAGGCACAAAGAACTTTCCTTTGTGCCAATGAAACTCACAGAAATTTCCTTTCTGTGATGGGTTTCCCTTCTTGGTGTCACTATTCCTGCCAGTCTGGGATTAAATTATCTTGTCCACTTTTTGAAGAAAAGGACTTTTATTCCAATGCTGTTTCTAGAGTCCTACTTAGCAGACCAACAAAGCTGGTACAATGAGGATACATGGTCACAGTCCTCAATTGTGAAACAGTAAATCATCTGTCTTGCACACCATGAAGGCAGTCATCTTCCATCATCCGGGCTGTCAGGTCAAGATGCAGTTTTTATTCAAGGTTGCTGTTTCTAGAAGGACCTTTGGGGAGAATTGACTTTGTCTGAAAGCTGATGCGATTGTGCTGTAATTCCTGCTTCATTAAAATATTTCAGTTTAAGTTCTTGTATGACCTTAAGTTCTCTAGATACCTGTCATGAAAATTCTCAAATGTAAAGTAAATTTTTGTTCAATATGACATTTTTGAGCAAAATCCCAGTTGTGGGATTTAAATTAAAGTCGTCAAGAAGACTGGCTTTCTCTAGAGACCTTAGCAAGGCATCTGATAACAGAATTTCATCCCTATTCTCACTGGAGTTTTTATGGAGTTCTATTATTTTATCTTATAAAACCATCATTCTGGTTTCCATGTAACCTGTTCTAATAAAAATATCATTCTAATGATAAGTATTCACCAGATAATCAGTTCAGTAGAACCTACTGGATGAAGTGTGAATATAAGCCAGAAGGAGTTCGTTTAGACATTACAGTCTAAAAGCAGCATACAGATCATCATCATCATCATAAAAAAAAGAAACAGAAAAGACCAGAAAAAAGAATCAAAATTGTTCTATGTGTTTTTGGTAATGCATTTCTTCTGTTCATTTTCTTAGATTATACTCAAACAGATGGAGTAATTACTCTTCTGGAAGCACTAGAGGTGAACTGTCTTTGCCTGCATAAGAGAACTCGGGCAATATTATGGTGTTCGATATTAACATAACCCCCTAAAAATTTTTCTAAACACATCTTGTGTAGGTTGCCTGTTGTTTTTTTACCTGCTTAGTGTGGTTGAGTGATGAAAAATATATATAAAACCAATTTCTATGTAAAACACAATTCATCTTATTCATAAGGTGATGGCACAGTCATCTTCATTGTTCACACTGTGGCAATAGGACTTTCTTTTCTCTGATTCCATGAATTTGAAGGCTTGACCTTTTTGCTTTTCTGCAAATTGTGTTGAATTTTACATACTTGGTATTGTTAAAAAAAAAAGGGGGGGGGGGGAAATAGCAATAACTGGTGTGTCATAGAAGGTTTGAAAGGGTACTTTTTTTTCTCCCCCAGCCCAGTAGTAGCTGACTCATAGCAAGTTTCAGAAAGAGAGAACATATTAACTATTAGCAGCAAGCTTTACTGTTGGCATATAAATACAGGAAAATGTAGAATTATTTCATTAAATCGTGGGAGAACCAGGCAATTTTGTGGTAGCCAGCCTCAAGTGTAATAAAACATAAAACTGTAGTATTTTAAAGGCTTATTTGTGGAACAGGACAGTGATAGTGCAGAAATATAGAGCAGAAGGACAGCTCATATCAAGAGACTGCAGTTAAAAATTCTGATAGAATAGTAGGAATACAGAAGAAGTGCAAGCAAATAAAGAAAAAATAAAGTATGAAAAATAATTTCATAAAGTAAAATGGGACAAATAAGATACAATGCGTTGATTTAACAAAGAAAAAACAAGAAAATCAAGCTGTAGACCAACCTGATGTTATTCTTTGAACAAACAAGTGTTTTTGCTACAATAAGAAAATGTAAAAAAATTCATTTATCTGGGTAGTTTTGATTTTTTTCACATGAAAAATTTTTCATTCAGCTTTAGTTTAAAAATAGGTGGCATTGCCCAAGAACTGTGAGTAAAGGTCTAAGCAAAGATGATGTGACAGAAGGTTGTGAGAAAAGGTGCTGTACTGGAAAGACTAATTAATCTTTCCTTATTTAGTATTCTTGTTACAGACCTTAGAGCAAAAGGTTTCCTTTTGCTGATGAAGTTTAAACAAAGTTAGGATTCATTGCCACTGGTGATAAAAATGGGCTCAAAATGAGAGGACGGTTTCTATCTGCTGGAAGAGGATGGTAATAGAGCATAATATAAGGTGGAGCTTAATTAATTTTATGAAGTGCATTATGCTTTCCTGCAACAGTGCAGGATTGGTTTAGGAATTTCATTCTCATCCTTTCTTTTAGATAAATCTCAAGAAAGTTAGAAATGGACTTTGCATGTCTTAAATGTCTGATTGTGAAAATGACTGAGCAGCCTTTAGCTATTGAGTTAGCTTGTAGTGAGTAATGTAAGTTAGGAGGAACATCTAGAGGTCATTTGGTCCACCTCGCTGTTCCAAACAGAGCTATCTTCAAAGTTAGATTGAATTGCACAGGATTTTACCCAGTTGAGATATCAAAATCTCTTTAAGGATGGGTTCAGCCTCCTCTGGCAACCCGTTCTGGTGCTTAACCACTCTCATGGTGAAGAACTTTTCGCATATTTTCAGTTGAATTTCACTTCTTGCAGCTTGTGATGATTGTGACTAAGACTGACTCCGTTAGTTGCCTTGCTTCGGTTGCGGAAAATACCTGTAGTCTGTTCCAGACTACACAAACCCACCTCCCTCAGCCTCTTCTCCTGTGCTTTATTCCTTCCACCATGGTCCTGTTCAGAACTCTCACCTGGTTTGTTACTACCAGAAATCAGATCTTTCATATTTTAAAATTATGTTAGTGCTCAAAGAGAATAATATGCAGCAGGCTATCCTCATTTTAAAGTTTTAATTTTTGCTGTTGTTAAATCTTGTTATTGTTGTAAATGTACACCCGATATAGTGGAGCAGAAGTAACATGCAAAATGCCAGGGGAAATCTTGTCATCATATTAAGGTATGTGTAATAGATCTTTCTTACAGCAGCATATTTTTCTTAACTCCCACTGAGGCCCTTTGTTCTGTAACTGGCTGAGAATTGTATAACCCAAGGTGTTACTGTTTGGTACATTAAATTGATTTTCAGTAAGGTAGTACCTTGATTAATATAAAATAGATTCTGTATTGAGGTTATGATTAGATTAATTTTGTGTTAAGTTATGGAATTAAGACACAAGTAAAGAAGTGTAACTATTCTTCCTCATATCTTCTCTTGATTTCTTTAGTTAAAAAAGAATACCTTAGGTTTTCTCCACTTTGATTCTGTGATTAGTGTTTGCCAAGAGCAGGGCTTAGTGCTGATGTTACTAGTGTAGCTTTTTGAAGCGTTTTTCAAGTACTTGTCACTTGAGCACATCAGTGCTGAAGGTTTATTGAGGATTGTTGCATGCTGTCTTCAAAACAGAGCCAGTCCCTCCAGTCATTCTTTGCAAAGAGGCTCCTCGTGTCAAGTGGAAGATAATCTTGGCAGAAGTCTCTTACTGGAGTCTGAAAGGTAGCAAAAGACCATTTTAGCTTCTTAACAATTTGAGAAAGATCCAGATTTCATCTTCATTGCCCTGAAAAACAACCTCACTCTTCACCACCCCCTTTTCGAGATCACTGGTGCTGTTCATGATGTTCCTAAGCTCTAATGCAGACCTCCGTGGGGTGCTTCTGGTGAGCATTAGAACTGATCAACACCTACCTTTGTTTCTCTTTTCCAGTTGCTTTCAAGTATTATCCACATTCAAATCTTCTCGCGAGAAGTGTGGAAAATGTATTTTAAAAGCTTTTGCAGAGGAGGAACAAATGTGAAGGAATAATACGAAATCTCCAAGGTTACAGTGTCATAGAACTGAGATTAAAATTTAGATTTTTGATCTTGGCCTTGAGTTCATATGATGAGCTCTGAAGGACAGAGAACATAGATTGGATGTAGTCAAGCTGTCCTTTCACATAGAATAATTGGTCTGAATAATATTATCTGGCAGGAATTTAAAACTTGGCAGCTTAATTAGTCACAACAAGGAAATGATAAACATGAAAGTGATCTTTACCCAGAGGCAATGCAGGAAAACAGACAGCAAATTTGGGAAAGCAGTTAAACACAAAGACCATTCTGTATTTATCTTCCACTAGGTGTTCACAATTAACAGTGATTATTTCAGAGGTAAGTTAAAATGTCGTTTCAAAAGGGACTCTTAAAATATCTAGCATAGAATATTTTCAGCTATTTGTTGACTTTGTGTTAGAAGTTTTCACGAATTTTTATCTTAAAGTTTGTTTGACATGTATTTTTTAGCAGCTTCACTGTATTTTAAATTCAAAGAGTATATATATTATACATAACATATATAGTAAACAGTGGCATGCACACTGCTGAATGAGATACAAGGTATAAATAGTAAGTTCTCTCCTATTTGGTTAGGTCATATATAAGAACATTTTAAAAGCTGTCAATGTAAATTTAGAACAGAATTTCCCAGTCGAATAGAAGTATACAGTGTGTAACACCATCTAGAGATCATCAAACAAATCTACTGCCTAGCATATGGTTCATGGAACAAAAGGCTACCATTCTGCACTGTAGAGAATCTAACTCTTTATTACATTAGGCTTCACAGTGCTTTATATAGCTCTAATAATTTTGACGTGGTGCTTAATTGCCACATTTCGTATTGAAGAAGACAGCAATGTGTTTGTCCTTTTAAATAGGTAGCATTCACGGCACATTGCTTTGCTTTCATTGTGCAGGCTATGTTGAAACTTTTACCTTCCCAAAATAGCCATTCAGAGCTTTCCTAAGTACAGTTTTATTTTTCACAGTACATTAGGAACATATTGATGTCCTCTGTTAGAGGTCTATTTCATAGCTGTTTTAACTTTCTCATTGCATCCAAAGGGTAATGATAATTCTACTTAGCATTTATGAATGGCAACTGGTGCAGAAGTCACAAACTTCACAGCAATGGTGAAACATGGGTGCATCCACATAACAAGTAAGGAAGCACAAGCTAAGGCCATGGAGGAGTAAATAGATTCAGTTTCTGCAAGTAAAATTCCTGAGGTCTTCCTACAGGACATGAGTGGACTGAGGTGTCTGTGAAGGGGATTCACAGAGGTCAGTGGCTTGACCGGAGGACAGCAAGCCATGCTGTGGGACACGACAAAGGAAGAAATAGCTCTGTCTAGAGCGGGGATATACCTGCCTCTTCTTGCATTTTCAGCCATGAATCTCCTTCAAGTGTATAACCTAGGGGAGGTCTTCCTTAAAAGAAGTCAGAAGGGTCACTTTAAGGTGTGGTAGGGCTTGGTGATACGGACATCTAGAGCACTAGGTGGGGCATGCTTGTTCAAAGGAGCTCAGCTTGTGCAAGTGGTACTCTAGATTTGATACTAAAAGCTTGTCTGGGTCTTTCTAGCTGATGGTGTTAAATTTTTGTATTAAACGTATTTGACTTGGAATTAGAATCTAGTTCTTCTCATCTCTGCTGTAAGTGGAGCATCCCACAAAGCGTTCAGGGCACGGGGTGAAACAACATGGGTAGGAAGAGAATCTCAGGTTAGAGCAGCAGAACTTGAGGCTGATGCTTTGTTTATTGGCGGAAAAGCAGAAACATAATTGGGATGCTTGCAGATTACTTTGTAGTAAGTGAGAGTCAAAGAAGTAGGCTGTTGAGGCAATTTTTACTGTTGAAAGTAAAGAGGACATTTCAAAAGCAGCAGCTAGATTCTGCATTCAGGTAAATTAATCATGCAAACATAAGAAATCAAACCCTTTGGGTTTCTGATTATCATTTATATGCTATGTTAACATTACTTATATGGATTTACCCACCCTGAACATGAAAGGAAAAAATGTGTACATTGATGATACCGCTCTAAGGAATTTTGGGTGTCTGCCATAATTTTTTCCTTTCTCGGCTGGAACAGATGGGATGAAAGACAACAGAAAAGACTGTGCAATAGAAGCAGACACTGCCAAATTAATATTCACACTGTACTCATTTAACTTTGCTGTGCAATTAATTTTGTTTTCTAAGGAAGGGGAAAGTACAAGTCTGCTGAGATCTAGTCTATGTGCAGTGTATGTCTGAAATATATTGCAAGAGCAATATTTGATTGTATGAATATTGAAATGTTAGATTTGATTTAGAAATCTCAATTAAAGCAGCATGAGTGGCATGAATTTGAAGGATACTGAACAGTTGCCATTCTTGCTGTTTGGTGCCAGAAACATCTAAAAACATAAATTCCTGAGTGCAGATTTAGAATGGTCAGTTGAAGTTGTCAACTTAGTATATTTTTGTCAAAACCAGTACTCCAAAAAGGGATCTCATCTGCCATCACAAATAATGAGCTCAGAGGGTGTCACGCCAGAATTACTCTTTTGAGTTTGTTATTTAAACAGTCTGATAACAGGGGTGCATCTGTGCATTTGAGCCCAGGGAAGACTTTTGTGCCAGTTATTTTCCAGAACTACTTTTTTTTCTTACATAGGACATATGCTTAAAATTGTTACTAGTAAGGGCATTGTGCCCAGTAGTGACTGCAGCTATGGTGTACTCATACGCAGATATGCATACTGTTATTCCTTATTGCTCGTCATGGAGTTTTCCCTGAATGACTGTGGGATTGGTGCCAATAGAGGGGTGGCTTTCGTTGTGTTTTGGTGTGGTGCTGTAAGAGACTAATTCATGAAGAGAAAGAAGTTCTTTAAGTAGGCTTCCACCAGCTATTCCAGCATCATTGGGTATGTGTGTTAGGGTCAGCACAGAAAGAGGCTGCTGTGTCACGGCACTGGCTATGTTGCTGTGTGCTTGGGCGCTGCCATCCTGCACCATGTGCCAGGGCCTTTGTCAACCTCACTTACCTTGCAGATGAGATTTTCTTCACTGAGTTATTAACTGTTCACTTTCTCTTTTCTGCTGTCCTTTGTCCAGCCCAATGTCCCCAGCAATATATTCTACTATCAGTTACATCTCTTATTGTTTTCTTTTTTCATTGCTGGAATCCGTTCACAGTCAGTCACCTCAGTAGCCTAACTTTTGGTTAAATCAGTTTTTTCCTTTGTGCATTCTCTTGCCTTCGCAGACTGCAGCCCGTTGTCTGACTTGATACTTGTTCTTCTGGGGGGACCAGGATGTTGTGTTCAAGTATTTGAAACCTCATCAAAAGAAACCCAAAGCCTTTAAGACAGGAGAGGTCTTTCTTTACTTTGGTTTTGAGCTGTCTAGTTGCTCTATTCTTAAGAGTAGCATTGTTGCTGGCTTCTTGGCTTTGGTAATTGTGACATTGGGACACGTAGGAAGGAAGCTGAAGGGCAGTTGTAGACTTCCTCGCTTTTAAAATTGACACTAGCTTGCAGTTCAGTGACCTACGAAAGGAGGCTTGATACAGCAGCGAATGATTGATTTCTACAAAATAGGCAAGACTCAGATTTGAAAGTTCTTAGGAAATCTATATTAGAAGGTCAATCAGTATCTTAAATAAATAAATAGCTTGATAGCCAAAAAGCTTTATTATGTCTCCATTAAGTTTTCCTTGGTGATCAGAATGACCTGTTCATTATTTTAGACCAATTTTGTGGATTCTTAGAAAGAATTCATTACAGTCATTCTTATGGATTGAGCTCTAAAAATGCTAAGCTGTGCAAGATAAACATTAATGCAGCATCTTCTAATTACAATTGAAAAGGATGGAATATTAATCATATTTTACATATGAATTAATACAGTGCCACTGGAATATTAACTAATTTTTACATGCCATAGACAAATTATTTTGATAATTTGTGTGACTTATTAGATGGAAAATACAATTCTGTATATGAAAGACTGAATTTTTAGTAAGATAGTTACAGATTTGAGAGATTAACAAAGATCTTGGTTTCTGGTTTTGTGTGAACATTTAAAGCTCTGTAAATGTTTAGATTCATAACGGTATGTTGTCTGTGAGTGAACTTACTGATAAAAAAAAAGTGTAATTTCACAGAAGGAGGTATTTGCCTGTTGAAATCTATTCTTCTGTGCTTAGCTGCTGAGCTTTTATAAGATACTCTTACTTGAAAATGCAAGAATTGGAGGAGTGAAGGGGAAAAGGGGTTAGGGGGTTTTTTTGTTTGTTTGGGTTGGGGATGGTGTTGTTTTGTAAATTACACATTAGAAAAAGTTGTGAAGTGAATAGCAGCAGTGCAAGATGAAGCATTCAGAAATAAGGAAATACTGGAAACCATTTACTCTGTGCAAGGAGTGAAGTGGTAGGATGATAAAGAGCAGGAGCCTGACAGAGCTGCTGAGAGGAAGGAAAAGAGGCAAGAGCTGGCCTGAGCATGTGGGCTCAGCCCACTATGGGGATAAGTGAGCAGAAATCAGGAGTCAGTACCAGAGTGAATGGGCAGTAATGTGGTCACATCTGTAAAGGCCAAATTAAGGCTTTGCAGCTTTGTGGCTGTAAAATTCATGTATATAGTGTGTATTCTACAGCATGTAAGTACATACAACCTGTCCTTTCTGTGTGGGTATAGTACCATCTCTGGTGTATCCAGTACCATGGTGTTTGAAGAATTGGCAGAAAATGTTAGAGATAAGAAATACTGTTTGTGAGCTATTAGTCCTATCTAATCACTCTGAACTTAGCTGCATTCTCCTAAGCGGTTGTGCTGTGCTTATGTCCTTCTGAAGAAGATATATGTATGTATATTAATGAATTTGTTGCTAAGGGGAATGGTGAGGCTACTGCTCTCAGGATTGTCATGTAACTCTGCCATGGAAAGGGCTATTTTTAAATGGAAATTTTAATGTAGCTCCCATTTGTATATATTGAAATTATTATTCTAAATGCATATGTATTTTTCATATGTTTATAATTAGGAAAAATGGAAACAAGGCTCAGTCACAGTATGATACCTATAGGCAGTTATTTCAGTACTGTCTAATAAAATCTGAAATCGTTTCCATGGGAAGCTCCACCAACAGGGTTACTCAAAGCTGTCCTATATAAAGCTCCACAAAACTTATGTGGGGAACCTGACCCTGCTTGGGGTGAATAGAAGAACTAGAGGTGCAATATTTTGAAGATGTATTTTCTGAAAAGAAGTGTGCAAATGGAATAACACTTCGCCTTGCTGTGTATGAAAAAATATCCACTTTTTTTCTTAAATGAAAAATGACTGAAAGATCAGATCCTGTAAGGAACACTGAAATTACTTTTTTTAAAACACTTTATAGGGCATTTATTAACATGTGATTTTCCTTCTGCCTGTCTGGCAGTTTGGGACATTTAGCATGATTTCATTCAGAAACTAAGCCATGGATGAAAAAGTGAAGATTAAATTGTGTTGTTATCTTTTTCTTATTCATAAGCAAAAATTAGAAGTAGTACATTTGTTCCCAAAAGATAAATCTTTAACACAGGAGCTGCTCCTTCTTCAGAAAACATCCATGAACTAGGTTCAGAAGAAAGCCTGTTTCAATTTTTTTTCATTCCTAGTTTGCTAACTCCTGGCTCTTACAGTGAGATTATAGTGTATAAAGTCCCTTTGTTTGCTTCTGGCCTTGGCTTAAACAAAGGGGCTAGCTTGATTATTTTATTATTTTCTTAATGCCACATACATTTAACAAGTCTGTTGATTTAATGAGTACTGATTTGGGGTTTGGGTTTCCTAAACAGCTTATAGCAGGCATTAATGCTTTCCAGCATTAGAATACCCTGGAATATTAAACATAATTTAAATTAAACTGAAGTTGTCAGAATAAATGAATAACTGAAAGATATATTTTGTGAAACACCTGGGGGATTTTCTTTCTCTGCTTTTATACTTATTAATTTGCAGGGAGCACTTATCTGCAGTGACTCTGGAGTCTCATTATTCTGCTGCAGAATTACCACCAGGTAACACTGGTAGATAACTGCAAATAGTCACCCGTCTTCCTCCACTTCCCAAAAGCCTTCATGGTCTCCACTTCTAAAATAGGGGTGATGATGGTGATTTTCTTTCATAAAGATTCTGTTGAAGAGTTAGGCACTTCTATATTGAGTGAAGACACCGAAGACAAGGTAAAAAAGTTGACGTTACTTTGCTTTTTGTTGCAGTGCTAAGCATTAGGTATTACAGACTCCAACCTCTTTGTTCTGTGCTGGAAAATGCAACTCTGTTTTGGGAAGAGGAGGAGAATGGTCAAGATTTTGTTCCTCCCAGTGCTTTCATTTAACTTTCAGCTCTGCCTTTTAATCTTCAGTTTAACTCTATAGTTACATTCAACCTACTTCTTCAATGGGTTTAACTACAGGGTTCTGTCCTTGTCTTTGCAGAGGACTTTGTCTGTTGCAGGCTTATGTTGGAGTTTGGTATTTTTTTTCTGCCTGATTTTTTCATTTTTCCTTTTAAATAACAATTCAAACTCCTCCTTGTATTTTGCCATTTTTCTATTATGAAGAAGAAATCATTTTCCCTTCCCCATAAGTTTCAGGTGAGAACTGTGAAAGACCCACATAAACTGCTGAAAAGCACTCTTGCTGTGTGCAAAAAACCCATATTTATCTGGAACAGAGCAAATAAGCAAAAGAGAAAAAAGAAGGAATTTCTCTCCAGTCTCACAGCAGGTACTGCAGTAGTATTTTTAAATGACCCAATAGCTATGTGGCAGTATCCCATTAAATTAGGAAAGCAAATTCCCTTGTGTATCTTGGTGATCTTAAGCCTTCAAAGGTATTTTTAATCCCTGTCAAACACTGGTACACTTTGATTAATAGCTAGAGAATTTAGGTTCTTTGGACACTAAAAAAGAAAAATCCCAGGTTTTCTCAACATAATTAAATGGTAATCCTTAAAACCTTTGCATATGCCTTGCACGTGGGTAGCGTGTGGTGAATCAGAGAACCTATTGGGTGTGTGGAGTTATCTGTCAAACAGTAATAAGTGCTTGGGTTTAAAATGCAAGGGTTTTTATGATGAAAATACACTGATTGTAATAAATGGCATTTACTATGTCATTTCACTCTGTGCTGAAAGCATTTATAACACAATACATCATTACTGCTAAAGGGGGAATTTGAAGGTATTGGCAGTAAGCGTAGGGTGGCAGTCCCCCAGGTTGCCTCTCAGGCACTCATTTTGAAAAATCCAGTATAGACTTGGAGATGATACAGCAAACTTTTCCTTAGACAGCTCCTCAGGACTTCAAAAGTAGAATTATGGGAAAGAATACTTAACTGTTGATCTAACATTGTAGTCCTGTAAAGCAGCAGTGTGCTGTAAATTGGTAGGCTTCAGTGAGATTGCAGGATCTAGTCCTTGGATATTTTGCTTTCTTAACCTGAAAATAAAGGTAGATGTATCCAGTAGCCCTGTTTAATAGCTGAAGTCCAGTTGCCTTAGGACCTAATGAGCTGGAAGGGTCTTAATGACATCCAGTGGACAGATGATAAAAGATGTTTGTACATCGTCATGCAGGCACGTCTTGTCTCTGCCACAAGAGATGCTGCTGATGTGCACAAACAGCAATGTCTGATACTTGATCTTTTGGAAGACAACAGTGGATATGACAAAATGTTCCCTGCTGCCCTGCTGAAGGAATTCATCACGTGGAATAAAACATGATGCATGTGTTTAACAGAATGGTATTAGCCACAAAGTTTGTGTGTGTATATATGTGTATATAATTGCACGTGGAGCCATATATATTAAATATATTTTTTGGTGTAAATATCATTGTTCATATTCTCTGACTTTTAAATGCAGAATGTGGAAACAGGTTTTCTAATATTTTTGAAATGTAATAACTGGTACTGTGTTAGAGAATGGCAGAGTGTCCTATGGGAGGGGCTGGCACTGAAGCAGTCTTGTGCAGAGCAGAACTTTGGGACAAGCTAATTGTGTTGGTTTGGGTGCTGCCGGTCTGTAGGGCATAAGTTATAGGTCATGAGGTACTTTTTCAAAATACAAATTGAAGGAAGGCAGTACACGTGCTAAAAGGGAAAGCAATCATGTGATTTCAAGCAGGAGGCTGTCTGCATAATTTTCAAAAGTTAAGTGAAAAGATGACTAGGAAGTTTACAATCAAGTTGGGTCAGAGGAGAGCAGAGATTGTGAGGAGATTTTACAAGACCTGACAGAACTGGTTTGGCTGGACAGGTTTGCCCAGTCTGTCTCTGTATTGGCTTTCAGAGGGTGGTTGAGGTTGTTCAGTGCTCCCTTTTTCAACTTAACTGTTGATGTTCTGAGGTTTTTAATTTTTAAGGAATCTAAAGGCTGTAAACTGACAATGTGATAGTCCTGGGACTGATGCTGAATCACAGTGATGAAATGGTTCTTTGCAGCTTTTGTAATCAACTTTATTATATGCCAAATGCCAAAGATAAGGTTAGTTCTTATCCTTGCTGTGACTTTCCATTTTCATTATCCCTAGCTAATGGAGATTCAGCATGAGCAAAGTTTTGTCTGGCAAAGGCAATTCCCATTGAAAAGTAGATCTATGCTCAGATATTTCATAATATCAGTGCTCCTGATATCAATATTAATAATTTACATTATAGGCGTTCAGGAAGGAGGCATCAAATTTGTGTTTCACAGAATCACAGACTGGTTGCGGTTGGAAGGGACCTCTAGAGATCATCTGGTCCAATCTACCTGCTCAAACACGGGGGTTAAAAAGCAAGGTAAGAGATTAGGCAGACATGATTACAGATGTAGACAGGGAAGCAGCAGAGTTTTAATAGCTGCCCAGAGCTCCAAACTGGTGTCCATGGTTGCTCTGAATGAAGCTTCTGTGGGTGGAAGCTGTCACATCCCCCTTATCATTGTGGTGTGCAGATCATGAAGCTGGGCGATAGAACCACGTTATCCAACACTCCAGTTACATCATCAAATTCTGCTATGTTGCTCTGCAGTCCTTATTTCAAACCAATCTAACCAAGGGATATTTTTACTTTCCTGCTTCTACAGCACTTTGCCAGTGTGCCTGTTTCCCTTCCCCAGCTGTCCTGGTTTCAGCTGTAACAGTTATTTTTCTTCCTAGTAGGTGGTGCAGTGCTGTGTTTTGGCTTCAGTCTGAGAACAATGCTGACAACACACCGATGCTCTTAGTTGTTGCTAAGTAATGCTTACTCCGATCAAGGGCTTTTCAGTCTCTCATGCTCTGCCAGTGAGGAGGGACACAAGAAGCCGGGAGGAAGCAGAGGCAGGACGCCTGACCCAAACTAGCCAAAGGGATATTCCATACCACAGCACGTCATGCCCAATGTATAAACTGGGGGAGTTACCCAGAAGGGACCAATTGCTGCTCAGGTCAGGCTGCGTATCGGTCGGCGGGTGGCAAGCAATTGTATTGTGCATCACTTGCGTTTATTGTGGGTTTTTTTTTTTTTCCCCATTCAGTTTTTATTGTCTCCCCTCATTATTTCCCTTATCATTGTTACTATTATTACTACTACTAGTAGTATTATATCGTACTTTAGTTATTAAACTGTTCTCATCTTAACCCCTGGGCTTTACATTCTTTCGATTCTCCTCCCCATCCTGCCTGGGGCAGGGGAAGAAGTGGAGGGTGAGTAAGTGGCTGCATGGTCTGAGTCACCAGCTGGGTTTAAATCACCACAGCACCAGGCTTCTTGTGGTACTTGGCAAGGCCACAGCATCCCTCCTGTCAGAAAGCCTCCATACCTGGAGCATCTGCTGTCTTTGGCTCCTTCCAGGTATATCAGCTTCTTCCTATCTTGTTTTCATTTACAGTACTTTGGCATCTAATTTCCCATATGCTGCTCTTGCTCTCTCTCCTTCTGTTTCTGTGAGTACATCTGCACAGATGAGTTGCCACAGTTTAACATATCCATAAAGCCATGGTAATTCTGCAGGCAGTCACTGTCAACTTAAGCTTTCTTGATTAAATCCCTTTCATAACGTAGGTATAAATCGGTGGGACAGGCAGATGCAATACTCATACTAATGCAGCTGCCTGGATTGATAGCTATCACCATGGCCAGCCTGCAGGTGTCTGTACCTGAAAACGTGGACTTGCAGCTTCTCACCTGAACCATTCACTACTTTAAAAGTCAGCTGGAGGACAAGGCTCTATATTCCATGTGTATATGGGCTGTAATATATTTCTTTTATTTAAATAACTACATTTTGTCTAATGCTCTGCAGCAGGAGTCAGGCGAGTCAGGGCTGTGGGCAGGAGGGGGCTGTGACCGGGCTTCCCTTGGTCCAACAGCTCGGGGCAGGGGGGCTGCAGCACCCTTGGTACCTTGGCTTGGTAACACTACACATCTGGCCCAGCCTGGACACATCTGGTGCAGTTCCCATGCTGGAAATCATCAAACTGGATGCAAATAAGCTTTAGTAATTCCTAACGGAGCAGAGAGACAAGTTAAGGTGTAAATGAAATACAATTTTGTGAATATGGATCATGTTTTGTTATGAATACTTTTGTCTGTCTTAGTCCAATAATTGTAACATACAATAAACTTGTAGAGCAGAAGGTGTTCATGCACGATATCAGAAAAAGAGCACGTAAATATGTTGAAATTGCCACCACTCTGGATTTTTTTCAGTATTTAATAATTTTCTTACTGGCTATTGCATTACTTGCCATTTCATTTTGTGTTATTTCAGTTGTGTTGAGAAAAAGAGGGTTTTGTTATCTCTAGGGACTAATTTTCTTGGACTGAGTAGTTTCAGTAGTTGGACAGTGATTTCCAAAGTATCGTGCTAGAAAATGTTAACAAACCCTTGCAAAGCAGTGCCAGAGTACTCTATTTTTGTTTTCTTAAAAGCAAAAATGGAAATGTTTTCAAGATGTTGAATGTTACTTCTGAGTTTCTGAGATTTATCCATTAATTTTACAAGAATTACAAATTGTGTCCAAAAATGCTGACATCCTTAGACAGAAATTTTGTTGGAGTAGATCTGATGTAACAGATGGGCTGGAGCAGCCCCTTAGGACAGATGGGGGCACTCAAAGCTGTGATAAACAGACATTTTTGGGGGATTGATTGCTGCGAAGCCTGGCATGGTGGTCTGCTTCTCTCTGCTGAATGAGCTAACCTGGGAACCCTGATACATCTGGAATTGTCTTTAAGATCTGCTTGAAGGGGGAAAATTATCCTTTTCTTTAAACATGGGATGTAATTGCTTTCAAAAACCTGACTTTTTAAAGGAGAAGAGGGAGGAAAATGTTTGGGGGTGCTTCATTTCCTCCAATACTGTGCATTTTCAGTGTATGGTCAAAGGACTTGTCTGAGGATTCTTGAATGTGGAAATGTTTCAGTTTTTCTTTTTTAATGTACAGTAAGTCTCGATAGAATAACTTCATAATTTTGACCTCTTCAGAAATGATCAATATTAAAATCTTTTTGTATGTATCCGACTCAGTTACTTCATGTGGTTTTGTAATTATCTGTATTTATTTACTTTCTAAGTTACCATACTTGCTTAAAATTTCCAAGATTACACATGTGCTGTTGTCACTTTCTTTACATTTTAGAAAATAAGCTAGGGATGCACAACTTTGTCACTGAAATTACATTCCCTTCAGGAGCTGCAGAATTCACTGTGGTTGTATAATATCACAACCTGACCTTTTTCTGCCACATAGTTTTTTTTCTTTGCCAGGAACAAATTAAAAAGACCTGTCATCTTGTTACATTAGTAGGCAGTTAGGAATGCATAGGTTGGTATAAAAAATGGGCATAGTAAAATAAGTAAACATAAGCAAATACATTTAGTTATCATAATCTATGCAAGTGTTCTTTTAAGTTTTGGAAATTAGATTGCCATGCCATAATAAACATCAGCATCATTGCCCAGCATCCAGGCTTTGGTAGCTTGGCATTTGGATTTGCAGAATCTAGATTTCCCTGGTTTGTTTTCCATAGAAATGAAACATGTTGTTTATTTATGGATAAGCAATAAGCTTCTAGTTGAGAATATATAACTATAACTATATTCTCTAGTTGAGAATATATAACCAGTGAGTGCAATAAGCAATCATAAGGAATGTTGTGGGCAGAAGGTGCCTGTTTGTATATATGAGGCTGTAGACATTTATGTGCTTTTATTCTTTATTCTTTGCTGGTTTTTAACGATATAGAATCCATACACTACACATTGCTGCTGACAACTAACAATTTCTTGACTTCCTAGTAGAATTGGATTTTGAGAAGATTTAGAAGTGTGGAGTTAAATGTGGCTTCCTGAAACATTGTCTGGTGGAAGTAAATAGGAGTTTCGGAGTAGGTTTCAGTAGCCAAGACTTTAAATTTATTTTTATTTTCCTACTCTTAAGAAGAAAAAGAAAGGTGTATTAGGAGGTCAGGGACTGGATGATTCTGGTGGCTGGAACAGTATAATACAGTTTTGACAAGCAGTTAGCAATTTAATTTAGAGAGCCTTAAGAAGGGAGGATGCATTAACATTGCATTTTAATTCAGATGATGTTTATCCTTTATGAATCTTTGTCTCTCCAAAAATTGCTGGGATCTCAGAGCGCGCAGATCTTTCAGATGAACTGAGCTTGGACAAGGCATTGCAGTCACTACTGGGCAGGCAGACCATGGAGTCAGGTTCAAAACTCATGTGTATGTAGATACTGGGTCCTCAGTACCAACAGTTTCCCTCTGGAGGTCCTCTCCTACTGCACCACAAGTTGTGTAGGCATGGCCTCAAATGGCTGTACTGGTGGGGAAGAGGAGCTGAGGAAGAGAGCTGGCAGGATCTAAATACCTCGTCGTAGCCAGTGGGCGAGGTGGTAACATCCAGACATAGGCACAATCATTTATGGCTGGTAGCATCTAAAATGACTCAAGCACTTTTGCAAGTAATCACTTCAGCATATTGTCCATCATGGATTATTGATTTGAAATAAAAAGTGGTTTATGCTTAGAATAGAAAAATGTGGACCACTAAGGTTTCTGAGGATAACACATCTGGGCATTATTAAGACAACAAAGGGACATTTAAAGCAAGCTGCCTTTTGAACAGGAAAAAAAGAAGGGAAAAAGTGAGCTCTGACATTTTTGATGTGATAGCCTATAGGCTGCTGGGTATTTGAGGGCTTGAATATCAGTATTTCAGTCAGCACAAATTAATAGAACAAGATGAAAAGGGCTTCTACAGCATGAACAAAACTACTCAAGTGTTTTCTTGGAGGTTTATTTAGCTCTCCGTGAGAACATAGGCACAATATCTGTGTTCATTTGAACTCTCTGATAAATGGCAGAAGGCTTCCTTTTTCTTCCCTTTTCATTTTGTTCAGTTGATTTATTTATGAGTTACTGTTGGCGTGAAATGATTGATTCCTTTCAGAGAGGTAGAAAATTCTGACAAATGCTTCTGTTGGGAGGAAATTCATATCCCTACAGCATGGTGCTAAGGCATTTCAAAGCAATCGAGTTCTGGTTAGACAAAAGTAGTATGTTAGAGAGGGTTTTGGGTGCATCACTGGCAGTGAAGTAAAACTGCAAAACCTAAAACCAGGAGGTTGCAAGTGTCACTTGCAGTATATTGGATGCCATAGATTAGCTCTGTCTGATCTTTAACGGGGGTGAAAACATACTTGATTTTCAAGCTGTCTTTCCCTAGACAGTGCACAGGGTGCTAAAATCCCACGTTTTGGCAGAAAAAAGAGAGCACAAAGCAACAGCTGGATTTGAAAGCTGGATTAACATAAATTAAAAACACAAACCCAATTTCTAGCAGAATATGATTGACCACTGAAAATCAAACCAGCCAAGAGAATGGCAATTCATCTCCTGATGTCCTCCAGTCAAAACTTTATTCAAGCACAAGTTATGCCTTGCTTATGCCTGATTTCCCAGGGTAGTTGGGTGTCAGTCTGTGGCTGCATTATGCAGGAGGTCACACTTCATATTTGTTATGATCTTTTTTGATTTAAAATCAGGAATTACAACATGAGCCAAATTGAAATCAGCAGTGTTGGTATTTGTCTCTCCCTCTGTCTGCAGGTACTACAGCGCTACCATTCTGCAGATGTCGGGAGTCGAAGACGACAGGCTTGCAATCTGGCTGGCTGCACTGACAGCGTTTATAAACTTCATTTTTACTCTTGTGGGAGTCTGGCTTGTTGAAAGAATGGGTCGCCGGAAACTTACACTTGGTAGCTTAACAGGTGAGTGCTTAATTAGTGTGTGGTATTTTCCTTGTAAGATTAAAATATAATAACACTAAATAAATGCCAATAAATTTAAATTTTTTTTCAAAGTTGTCGTCTTTAGAATAACAATGTTGACCCTATCTTCTCCCTGAAATCATACGGCTTTTTCAAGACCTCTAGTAGAGTACCACAGCTAACTTAAAAAAGAGGTTTAGCATGTTATTTTTTCAGGTGCACTTTTCTCCTTCAAGGCATGTTTGACAAAGTTTTTCTTTAGCTTGTTAATGCTTTTTTTTTCAGTATAGGGAATCAAATGCTTGTAGCCTCACAGGTGGTTAGTTTTTAAATCTCAGGTGCATATATGCAATGTGTAATTTCTGGCTCATTAATTGGAATTCAGAACATCTTATCAAGAACTACCAGAGAAAGCATATTGCGCATAGCCATAGGGGCCCTTTGAAAAAAAAAATGCAGTTATTTGAAGAGCTGTTTCAAATACATTACAGTAAATACCTTACTTACATAAAAGTGGTTTTAACTCATCTCATGCTTAAAGAGAGAATACTAGAATTGTAAATTTTGTCCAAATATTCAAACACTGTAAACTCATCATGCAGCAATCTCTTGGAAGCAGGAAAAGGCAGAGCAAGCAGCCTTGCCCACGCTCAGCTATGTCCTGCCATTTACCAGGAAGTCCTTGTTTGCTCCTGCATTACATGCTCATTCTGCCAGGAGTGATCTGTGACTGATACCTGCCTCTGGCTGAAAGGTTTCCAAGAACATTTCCAAGAACAGTTCCTGCTCCTCTTGAAATAATGTTCATAAGTGTTTAGCTGGAAAGGTTTAATGTCTCCATATTTTGTTCCGTTGTCGCTGTCAGGGATCCAAACTTCCAGTTAATGCAATACAGCAGAGTGGGGGACCACCTGCCAAGTCGCTGGCCATCTGCAGTTCCCAAGGGATGGGAGTTAATCAATGCTCATGGTATTTGAATGCATTTATATAGGCAGAACAATGACGGCACAGCGCAGTGTCTGGTTCGATAGACAGTTACCCAAATCTGTAAATCAAAACCTGCAGTTTAGTATTCCAAATTATAATAAATGTGTATTTGTTTGTTACCATCTTGATCTGGACTCAAGAAACGTGAAGTGTTTTTCATGATCCAAGTTCAGAAACGTGGCCATGGCAGAGGAGATTGGAAAAGCACATTCATCATGTTTTGAAAAATATAGAACAAAATCTCAAATCGCTACTTTTATCACAGTCTACCTCCATATCAGTTAAAATACATCTCCCCTGTAAGTTCTTCTGTGCCCCCAGGCAGTGCCAAGTTTTTCAGAGAGGAAAGACCCAGTTCTGTACCACTCCGTACGCTCAGTGCCTTATTTCCCCTGTGGTACTTACCTGCTTTCTTGTCTTTGTGCAAAATCAATCTCTCCTGGCACTGCACTGGTACTTCTGGTACTACCTCTCCTTTTATAATCTATTGGAATGGAGTACTTATGTATATATGTATATATGTGTGTGTGTATATATGGCCCAAATAACCTCAGAACTCTGGCCAGCCCCTCAGGAGTTTATTGCTTATCTGGACCCAGCTGTATAGGTGTGATTCCTATGTGGACTTCTCATACAATGAGCTTTTTGGCTCTAGTTAACATATTCAAAGGTCATACATTTGAAAAGTAGATATGTCTCTTAAAAAGCATGTTTGTCATAGAATAGAAGAAGATATTGAAATAGGGCACAGAATTAACAAAGGGTTATAATACAATTAAGGGTTATTTGTTTGTGATGTTTAGAATTTTCTAGTGCAATGTTTGATACTTAGATTTAGGTGGTAGTGGATATGATGTGTTTTCCTTAGCAAGAGGGCTGTTGAATAAAATGATGATTACTAAACCTGCTGATGGATTTGTTTTGCATGATGAGTTTTTTCATGGGGTAAACTTATATTTGACTGTTCTACTTTGGTTTGTGTTTCTAAGGACATTGACTTTCATGCAGAGTTACTACGGGCTGCTTCTCTGGTCTTTGGAGAAGCCATGTATGCCCCAGTCTCCTGTTATATGAAATGAAGTCAAAACTACTACCTTTGCCTGCTGCTGCAAGAATTTGGGTTGGGGTTCTTTTGTAAACATTAATTGATGTGATGTTAGTTAGATGATAACCTACAAGAATAATCAGTAGAGAAATAGTAATGTTAATATTTTGATTAAAAGCCAACATACTGTAATTTAATTTTGTAAACTCATGCAGCTGTTTCTGCTTTCTGGTAACATTTGGGAAAGACCTATTTTAAATTTAAGTTAATGTACCCTTATCATTAGCAACTTTTGAAAAATTGAGCCTTTCGGGTCAATACAGGAGCGTTAGGAAAATTACAGTAAACTGCGTCTGCAAAAAAAAAAAAGTCAACAAACACAAACCAAAAACCCCACATCTTTTTAGTTCTCTTTACTACAGTTACTGTTTCCTCTTAGTTTGCCATCCATTTTATATCTTGGCATGGTTTCATTATCTTTCTTCTGCTCTTTTTCTTCAGTTAATTTCTTTCTTCAAAGCTGTTAATTGGGAAACATGCAGGGATTTTGATAAGTGCAGTATCCATTTTATTTGTGTTTTCCTTTTTCCCCTTCAGAAATTGTCAATTTGAAAGCATGGTGGTACTTGAACAAAACATATCTCTTTTTTTTTTTTTTTTTTTTTTTTTGTAACAGGATCTAAAATGTCATCAGGATATTTCCATATTTCTTTTTTTTGTTTGTTTGTTTGTTGCATCTCAGCTGATGCTGTTCTGTACTTATGTGGTTTTGTTCATCATAGACAAACTTGCCACAGAATGAAAAAATGTAATAAACTTCATTTGCCAAGTTTACATATTCAGTTTTTTCCAAAGAAATAAGACATTTGCAGAGGTGCTGGAAGTGAGTGTTAGTTTATTTGGTTAATTTAAAAGACAGACAAAGCATATTTGGAATGAATATAAATAAGACTGTAGGCCCTGTCTAAAGATATTTGCTGTCTGGTTTATGGCATTTTGAAAGTACAGTAAATCTAGTGCAATATCCAGCCTGCCTGGAGAGCTGGGATTATTAGCGTACCTACTAGCCATAGCAGTACAAAGCCAAGTCTAGAATAAACTGAAATCCCATTTTATGGTCTGTAGGTGCATTCTCTGTGTATAGTTTGTGATTGAGTTTAAGGTCTTAGTGGCTCGGTTCAGGTAAATGTGTGGTCCAGTCATCTGTAGTTCATGTATATGCCTATTAGCCACGACTGCTGCACAGACACATTCATGAATAATTTTATTACAGAGTTCTTGGTACTTAAGATATTATTTATATCTCAGAAAAAATTTTTCATGTACTTGGTGGGTTTGCCTGCTAGGAAATTCTGCTTTTCTCATTAAAAACATCATCAAACTCACCCCTGAAACTGTCAATCAAAACATCTGCTCTGCCCTTCACCCACCAAATGCAGTATCCTTCATTTGCCCTCAAACCATTAAGCTAAATCACTGCATACTTCTAAATGTGTGCTACCTGGGAAGTGCTTCAGTGGTTTGTGCATTGGGTTTTGTATGGTAAAGATAGTGTTATTAGAGCATTGGTAACTAACTCACAAATAACGTTATTACTAGTTCTGTATTTTAGATCAGTCAATACATGTTGTATGTGACATGCCGCATTAATAGTGAGTATACAAACAGGTATACAGGGTATTTTATACAATGCAGAGCTCAATGCCTCATCAACTAGAAAGGTGTGAAGGTTTTATCAGTTAGTTTGAGATAGTGTCAATAGTGAAGTCTATAAATTTTCATTAGAATAATACAGCATATTGTGTGGGTGTGTGACAAATATGGTAGGAAAACTATGAGTTATGTTCTAGTGATGGCCTGTTGCACAAAGTACGAACCTTTTTGCCATCTTCCCTTGTGTCATTTTGCCAAGCTTGTGCACAAGAAATTTGTTGGGGGGGGCAGGAGCAAATATATGGAAGGGGGCTTTTTCCTAGCAGATGTTATGTGTCCTCTTTGAAACAAGATCAGAAATTGCCATTGGGCTTTTTGGTGGTATTTTTACGAAAAGTCAAATTTCTCTCTTTTCACAAAGGGAAGTAGAGTCATTGAAAAAGCTGATGCTATTTTCTATTTTACAGGAAAGCCTGCAAGTCTGGTTGTGGGAAGGGGGAGAAGTGTGGTGATTTCAAAGACACCATTAAATTTTGCCTTTACAGCGTTATTTTCAACACCAAAAAGAATATATCCCTTCATTCATGCAGTCTTCAATTCCACATTTAGAAAAAAAGAAAAGTCTCAGTGTATTAATTTAATATCTGGACATTAAACCTGATGCACTTGACTTTAACATTTAACCTAATCTAATCTAACCTTGACTTTAACATCTAAACCTGATGCACTTGACTTTAACATCTAACCTAATTCAAGATGTGAGTGTAGCGAAGGGTATTTTTCTTAGGTTCTCATCCTAACTCCTTAGTGAATGCTGTATGCATGGTAATGGGGCGCCTTGCTTTCCCAAGCATAGTTCAGGTCAACAGAGAATTATTTCGTGTCCTCTGGAGAGAAGTATCACATTGTTCTTTATCTGTGTTTTTAGGTACTGCTGTAGCACTCCTTATCCTAGCTTCGGGATTTTTGCTATCAGCTCAGGTCTCGCCAAGGATCACACTTAATCCGTCAGATCCTTCACGTCAAAACTCTACCTGCACAAAATACAGGTGAGATTTCATGGTCATTCATCCAGTTGTCTTGAAGATTGTTTCCAATTAATTCAGTTTTACAAGCTAGTATAATAGACAATTATTCAGAAAGTCTAGTACAAGGAACTAAACTAGACACCTGAAGTTAAGATCCTAACTTCCCTCCATAGAGAAAATTAGGCTCTTTGCTTAAATGCTCTGAATAATTCTTTGGAGTTTCTCGGACTAAATAAGGTGGTTAAGAAGCAAACTCCATACTTGAGATCCCCTCTGTTATATCACACCTGCTGCAAGTTATAATGGGCACAAAGTTTGGAATATTTGAAAGCTAATTTGTAAAACTGCTTGCTGTTTTTCATCTACTCATAGCATTTGTCATGTATAGCAGCTGTAAACTCTTCAAGAAGATGTGTTCCTTGCCTTTTGTTTTCCCAAGTGAAAAAAAAAGTCATCTTCAGATAATTACAGACCAATTAACAATTAAAATAAATGTGATTTTTTTGAGCTTTTTTTCTATAGTAGGTAGAAGATGCACTTTCATATACCGTCATAGTTCCAAATAACATTACTTCTGGAGTATTAGGAATGTGTCATTTCCTGTATTTTGTGGTTTTTATTCACGTGTGGGTGCTCTTATGTTCATTTAGCTGGCAGACTAGAAAATCCCATATTGAGAAAAGGTTAGTTAAATATCTGAAGAAATTCTCACTTATATTCAAAATCTGTTTTACATGTGTTTGCAGTACAGATAAATATCAAGAAATGAGAGGTACACTTACAGTTTCTGAGTGATACTGGCTAGAAATATGGCTCATGGCTTTTCATATGCCAGCACAATGTCTTAGGTGAAAGATTCTGAAAGTCTGAAGGTTTATAGACACCTGGAGAGGGGGCAGAAGGCCTTCAAGAGAGTGTAAATAGATGCTAATAACTGCAACGTTAGATACTACCAGATATGAGGTTTCCTACATGCAAACCCTTATATTTTACTTATTTTCTACTGCAGTGTCAACTATGTTTTGCAATTTTTGAGATGTGCCTATACAGCTTTTTCAAATGACAAGTAATCTGGTTAAAAGCTGCAAAGGGGGATTGAGATTCCAAATGCTCTTCTCTCAGAATATGATAACATTAATAGCAGGATGTCAGAAGGATTTGCCTAGGACTTCAGTTAACTGGGAAGGATGTCTGGAGAGAACAGATGCACCAGAACTCATTATTTGTTATCTAATAAAGCTAGATTATTATATAACCTGAAACAGTATAAAATCTGTGGAAAAGAAATATGGCTAGTCCAGCTTAAAAGGTAATAAAAAATTATTTGACACAGTTTTCATTTTCCAGTTAACCACAGCTAGTCAGGAAGGAAATTTAGGCTTGCTGCAGCTTGTTTAGTGTGCACTTCTGGGCAAAAGCATGAAAAATTAAAGCAGGTAGTTCTAGCAAAGGTATATGTTGTTTCATGAGTTATTGGAATATTTTTAATCTGTCAATATTTCTGTTTCAGACATGAAGTGAGCAAAAGCAGATATGGTAAAAATTCCAATGGTCTAGAAAAGAGCAACGAAAGAATTGAAGTATTTTCAATTGAGAGTGTTTTGGAATAGAAGGAGCTCTCTTATTTAAAGATAAAAGTGAACATGGAGGGGGGGATGTGAAATAATGAGCAACAGATGAGAAATCTTTAGGCACTTCTGTTTTAATCTTACACTGTATCTTATTTAAGAGACACAAAAGCCAGGAGAGTTGAAACTAATAAATGGATGCAATTGCCCACAAATCACAGAATTAGGCTACAGCACCCACTATTTGAAAGGATTAAAAAAAATAGGGATTGATATGGTTAATAAGTATTTTCACACTTGTGTATCTAAAACTATATCTGGGATATCAATTTTCATGCTTCAAAACATCCCCAAGCCCTTGTCTCCAGTTATGTCTCCAGAGGAGCTTAGTTTCAGCATGCCTTTTGGCCAAGCTCTTGTAGCTACACATAGGGAATATACATTAATTTGTTCTTTTATATCTAAATTATTTCTGGAGGAGTTGACATATAGTCATATGTTATATTTGACTTGGAAAAGTAGCTGTTCAGGACAGGAGTATGCCAGCTTTCTGTGCACATGGTCAGTAAGCGGAATGAAATTAAAAAACCCCCATGTTTTTGTCATGAGAAAGTAGATGGCGTTTTCAACAAAAGCCTTGTGGGGCTCACCTCTCTTTTTTGGCCTTGGAGGTATTCCCCATGGCGGTTATGGAGTTGAGTCAGAGGTTCTCAAACCCGAGGATTTGGAAGTAAAAGACTACTCTGCGTAATGCCAGTCTTGCATATTTTCTATGTTACTCTAGAGAATAATGGCATTAAAAGGGCTGTACAGATAGCGCTGTGTTGGGTAACAAATGTTACTGTAGGGATAGTTGCAAATGAGATATCTGATCAAAATAAAATAAAGTACCTTAAGGGCAGTGGTCTCTTACTGTTTAATCCACGTTCTAGCTTGCTTCAGTATAACTGTTGGTATCTCATACTGCTTAGCGTCGTATCTTGCAAGCCTTGAAGAGGTCTCAGAAAGTTTTGGAAAAGCAAAAGGACTTCAGAAGATCAACACGTAATGCCATATCCCTGTAACCACTGTAACCTCTTTTAAATTTGTGTGTCTACACAAGTGCAGCTCATAGTCTCTTTTATCAGATGGTGACGCAGTGCTGCTCTGAGGTGAGGTATACTTAAGAGTCTAAACCTGTTTGCAGCATGGCCATCTCACAGTATGGGAGAGTTTCCTAAATATATCTTGTATTTGTCTTTGCCAAAATGTATTTATAAGTTATAAAAACATCAGTAAAATTTATTTTGCTGACAGAAGTTTCACTGATACTGTGCAGTATAGAAATTATTTTTATGTTTGCAAATCTTTTGGGTTACAGTAAGTGTGGGTGTCCATTATGGAAGCCTTAGAGCTACTACAAACAGTCTTGTTTGTTTGTTGTTCCCTCAGATCCATGTTCCTCTGCACAAATTAATTCCTGCTGCTAGAATAACAATGAAGATAGAACAGACTAGCAAATAAAGAGCACAGTCACAGTCCTAATTCAAAAAAGCACCTAGGGCTTGAATACTGCATTCTGAAAGAGCTGTGCTGAGCCAAAGGAATTACAAGTTACCCATATGTGGTTGCAGAAAAGGAAACCAGTAAGATATGCTGCAAATATCAAGTAAAATATTTTCATTTGGAGTAGAGATGTACAGTATCATAGTTGATCAACAGCCAAAAAATAATCTATAAATCAGGAGGAAAAAAAAAGTCGTGTCACAAGGACATCATGGAAATAATACAAATCCAGCAGGACACCTGAACACTGAAGTTCACTTTGCCTCCTCATAGGTGGAAGTGGGTGGGTGTCTTGCTGAGGAAAGGTGAGGTGAACACTCATCTGTGTGCCAGCCTTACATCAAACTTCATTTTCATACTCAGCCCACGTAAGATTGTTCAGATATTTGCAGTATGACAACCACTTTGATCTTGATCTCTCCGGCAGTTGTGATCTGTTACTTATCAAGGCCACAGAGAAGCTCAGAGGTAAATTTAAGAATCACAACCAACACTGTCCCAAAATTTGTCATCTTAGAAATGAAAAAATGATCTAGCCATTCCTATTATTCTGACTACTCAGAACTCTATGAACATATTCGTGCTTTTACTGGGAATTTGCCTGTTCTGGAAGGAGGTCCTGGCTAGGGCATCTGCACTAGCTACCCTATCACTTTTTCCCAATCTTCAAAGAATCAAAGGTGTGACAGTCCCACTCAACCTTTCTCAGGGGCATTCACCCATTTCTGGAAAATTATCGTTGTCCTGTTGCTATGTATTCTTGGTCTTTTTGTCTCCTTTCATTCATGTGTCTGTCTCACTGCAATTCTTGAGACTTGGTCAGCTGTAGAAGACATAAGGTGAACTTTTGCTGCTTAAGCAATATTTTTCACCTCAGTTACTGTATGAAAATGGTAACTTTTGTGTTAATCTTTGGTTAACCCTTATATTCTAGGAAAATGGTACCTGTCCACAAGAATTTTCTCAGGTTCCTTCCCAAGCTGTTCGTCTTCAGAGTTTGATTAAAATAATACAGGCGGTGCCAGCTGTGCTGGACACACAAAGGCTCTGTTGTTCATCTCTGAATTAGTCACCCTCACGTGGTTAATGTTCCTAAGGCCATTGTACAAACATGCACCACTGAGATAAAGATACCAATATTTAGTACTCTTACACAGCAGTTTTACATGATAGCTAATTGACAGAAATATATATTTTCTTTGTAAATTTAGCAAAAGTATATGACTGTGCTCAGTCCTGAAAACCTCAGCTAATGTAGTAACTGAAGATGGTTTTATTGTATTTAGTAGCCTTAGGATCCATACAATAAGTATATTAGCTCCTTTACTTGAGTTAACTCACTGACAATCTGATTTATCTGCAAACGGGACATCAGTATTCTTCATACTGTCACTGTATCATAGAACCAGTGTTTTTTAAAATATCATTCTCATTTTTTGTTTCTAATGTCAAAGTAACTGAGTCACTGGTCATTCTGATAACAGAGAATTCCAATAATAAATATAGTAGTGTAAGTAAGGTCAGAAAATTTTAAGTATGTAAAAAGATAAAGCATGTTTGAGAATACTTTGCCAGCTCTTACAAAATGTAATTAAAATTCATGTGGGCAGTTTATGTTCTAGAACTGTAAAATGACCTTGACATAGTCTTGAAATTATTAAGTAGATAATATAAGGTTATATTGCTTGGTAATAATTCTCCATTTGCTGGCACGTTTCTCCTATGAATCAAAACTTGTAATTCAATTTAAAATTTTAAGGGATAGGAAGGCATACATCAGTTCTATGTAGTAAGCATCTTTAATGTGAATGAGGAAAAAGTCCTCCCATCAATTTAAAACACAAAGATCTGAAAAGTGACTTTCATGAACTATAATGTCTGTGGGTGTAATGCATATCCTATAACACTGTTAACATTTCCACTTTGCCTTCGAATCAAGCTCTGCATTACTGAAGGAACAAGGTGTCATTCATATAGTAACCGATTTACACACATCTTTGCTAATATTTCTAAGACTTTGCTGTTTAACAAAACGTGGAACAACGCTTAGGGAATTACTTTGTAAAATCTTCCAAAGTGATGCTGTTATACTTTATTTGGTGTGCAGGTTTTAGTCACATAAGGATGATTTTAATCCAGTTTGAACAAGGTTTGTATCTGATCTGCTTAGGAGCTCAGAGTATGTCTATGTGTAGGGTCTCTTCGGACCAGAGTATTTTACAGAGACTGCCATTATGATCAAAATTAAGCCATGTGTAAGACAGTTGTTTCTGTTATTTATTATCTGTGTTACTCAGTTCTAGGCAGAAATCAGGAAGCCGTTATGCTGGAGGCTGTATAAATTGAGAAGAGCAAAGATCATCAAAGGCAAGGGATAATTGATACCTATATGTGAGTAGACTGCAAGTATGACACTTCTCATGTGGTGCCAGCATTCCAGGACAGTCTGTTGTCAAGGTGCTTATAGTAGTAGCGGTGTAGCTTTGATAATCTAAGGACTTGAGCAAAGCAAGGTTTGTAGAGAGTAGTTTCCTTTCTAGGAAGCAAAAATGGATGAGCCATTGAGGTCCTCTTCAGGTTTAAAGCAGAAGCAACAAACACCAAGAAGCTGAAAACAGTTGCTCTGAGTTTATTTAAATTGTGTTTACTTGAGGCATGTGAGTCTTTGGAAAAGAGGGTTTAAGGAAAGTTTGAAGAGTTAATGCATTTTTATGTGGCTGGCATATAGAGAAGGATAAGGATTCTGTACTGGTCTGGAACTCTTACCTGGGAAGGAGTCACTGAAGAATAATTTCAGTGGATTAGGTAGAGCAGGAGCCTGATTTGAAGATGAGAAAGGGTTGATCGTACTTGAACGTAGCTGTAATTTAGATCTTTCATTTGGGGCTGGAGGAAGAGACATTCTCTTCTATAGATAGAAGAATACAAGCACAGAAGCAAGGAAAACTTGATTCCGGTCTGTTATTTTTCTATCAGGACCTGGAAAGCAACTATACTGCATGCTAAGGGAGATAGAGGATTGTGTGCATAACCAGTCTAGAGAGCAAGGAGTAAACCTGAGGTGGTTTTTATTCTTCCTACAGTTCTATGAGGAAAACCTTTTTCAGGAATATGAATATTTGCATCAGGCAGAGCAGGAGCAGTTAGTTCAACAAGCCACAAATTCGACCACAGTGGTGGTGAAGACCAAGACATGGGCAAACTGTCTTGCATAGAATATCTCAAGTTGGAAGGGACCCATTAGGATCATACAAGTCCACTTCCATGTTGCGAGTGTATCAGATTTTTGCATGTAACTACTACTTCACATACATTGTGCAGCATGTGCTCAGTGAAGATGATGAAAGCAAAATAGGTGGAAAAAGTCTGTCCCCAAGAAATGTCTGTATTTGTGGATGTTTTTATACTCTGAGTGTTCATGTTACCCATGTAGTAGAATATTATGAGATCAAATGTTACATTCTGGAAAAGAACTACAGAATCCATAATATACTATCAAGCTCAGCTTGTATTTCTGTAACTGGATGATAGGAACATACTGGTATAGTTTTATAATTGGGTAACAGAATATGGAAGGTAAAGTTGAAAGTTCTTTAAAATGTGGCAAAAGTGAAAATTGAGGAAATGTGTTAAAATGAGCTGAAATTGAGGTTCAGCTTGAAAAAAGATGAAATAGTCTGACAAAAAGAGAAATGTCACTTGCAGAGCAAGGGCATTGGGCAAAGGTCTTTTACTGAGAAATCACTTAACAAAAGTCGTAAGATACAACTTGCAGCTCAAATTAAGAGAGTTGTAGGAAAGTCATTACTTACAAGGTCATTTTACAAATTTAAAGCACAAAATATGACAAACCAAATGAAACTATGGAGTATTCTAAGCAGCAGAGAAAAAGCAGGAGAAAAAGCAATTGTGAACCTTTCTTTGGCATCTGGAGAGTCACTTTAGCAGATGAGTATTTTTATCCAGTCTTTCTAGAGACTGCAGTAGAGGCTAGTAAATACACTGTTAGGAGGAAGAAAGAAAACAGTAATTTTTGTTTCAAAAAAATGTGCATAGCTGGCCAATTAATAATTCATCTCTATACTTTAATTTCTGTATGAAAGAAGAAAGCATTGTGATCTTTGCGATGCCACCTGTAACCTCGGGAACCCCAGTTCATCGGGCAGGCTGCTCCAGAGCAGAGCGTTCTGAAAGCTACTGGCACTCAGACTGGCAAGAAATTGCTAGCAGGGGACCTTAAAGATAGTGCTGCTAAAGATAGACACAGATGTTCCCATTTAGTCAGGCAAAGAGGATGTAAGAGCATGGAAGCCTTGACTGTGTTGGCAGAATCGGAGTGAGGAATTGCAGGTTTGGGGATATCTAGCATTCTCACAGTCCATCTGCTCATCAGTAAATGTGCTCTGACAGTGAAGTAGGAACCCAGAAATCCAATTCCCTGGCAGTTCCAAACAATCTGAGAGGCCAGGCTACTGAGACTTGTAGATTTCATGACGCTGAGCTGGGCATTTCTGGATTCAAAGCCCACCTGGACAAATTTCTGTATAACCTGCTCTAAGTGGCCCTGCCTTGGCAGGGGATTGGACTAGATGATCTCCAGAGGTCCCTTCCAACATTAACAATTCTGTGATTCTGTGATCTTTGGACTTCTGGAGCCTCACATTCCTCATTGTTGTTATTCTGCTACATGGGCTGAAGTATCTGAAGTCTAGACACTGTCCTTCTTATTGGGTTGCCTAGGAGCCCAGCTGGTAAGCAGGGAGAGAACAAGGCACACTGTAAAACCTTCCTGCTGTAATGCTGCCTGGTTTCATAAAAATCAAATAATCTCTCTCAGGTATTTCAATCTCGATGAGTTGTCAGTCTGATAGACAACCATCCTGGGAATTTTCAGTTGGCTCTTCACAGAGGAACTTGTTTCCAAGACACTAGCTTGTAACCTTAGCACAAATATAAATATTTCATTATAAAGTACAGGAAACACATCTCCCATTTGTAAGTGAATGCAAATTTCCTTTCCTACATAGACATCCTGGAGTATCCTGGTATAGAGCTATAAAGGCCATGACTGATCTGTGGTGTAGATTTGAAGAAGTATCAGTATTTTTATAGGTTTATACTCTGACATATATTTGGGTATATATGGGTAGTGCTGAAAAGAAGGTCCATCAGAGGACAGGAAGAAGATCTCTAATTGATACCTATATGCGAGTAGTGGATAGTTATATGTCAATAAATATTGTGCATTTCTTTTCCTGGTATATTGTGTGCCCTAATTTATTTACATGACTATGAGCAGGTACGTAAGAATATGCGCTCAATTTTACATTGTTAATCTATTTTTGTTTAGGAAATAGCAATGGGGCTAGGGCGAAGAAGAGCATAAGCCCAAAACTAGTATATATTGTGTTTCCATTTTTTAAGAGAGAAATTTGGAGTAAACAGCCTCAGCACATTATTTTTTTGGTTGTTTTCAAATTGCTTCTTTGAAAAAAAATAATCTTCCTTGCTTATTTTGTGCTGCATCTTCAGTGATCATTAGTCTTTATTAACTGATACAGATTTCTTTACTGTGTTATAAAACAGTTGTAATGTGTATATGTTGGAATTTTGGAGGAAAAAAACCCTTCGATCTTCATCTTGGGAAGAGCAGTGATATAATAATTTTATATCAATGATAAAATGAGGCACAGAAGAATGCTAGATAGTCTGGACAGCAGCTGCCTATCCTAAGTCTGCTGGGAGTTAGATTTGAAAGGGCTTAAAGTCTTGTATATTGAATTTCTGGGTTTCCTCTGGCATAAATTGGCCCTGTCTCTAAAACCTAAAGTCAAAGACGTTGTATGAACTCACTATATAGCTAATGACAGACAATCCTAACTGAAAGATAAAGGCTTTATAAATATTTGTCATTTAACTTTGAAAGACAAGCTTCAGAAAAGCTGTGGAAAATATTAATTTTAAATTATTTAAACTGTTATGAGTAATACAACCTCTGGCATTTGGCATGACATGAAATGCAGCAGCCTTTATTATGTCGAATGCCAACTGTAAGATTGGTTGGACTCAGAGGTCTTAAAGGTCCTTTCCAACCTAAATGATTCTATGATACCCAGTAAAAAGCCCAAGGAAAGAACACAATAACAGAGCACAAACTTCTGATATTTGGGAGAAGTAGGCAAATGCAAATGAATACATTGATTTTTACACTTTCCCAGCCCTCTTTTTGGCCAACTACCATATGAATTGATCTTATTATAGCTCTTCTAGAAACATCATAGTAAGAAGAGTTTGAATTTTAAGCATGTACTTTCAAACTTTTAAAATCCACATAATCCGCTTTACTGATTTGGTTTCTTGGGACTTTGTTATACAGTTACTTTTACTTTTTCTTATAATGATATGGTAGCTTGAGCAGATTATTTCTTCATTCACTAAGTCATTGTTAGGATAAAAATGCCTACTCAGAAAGGATCATTTCCTTGGTTTTGCTGTTACAGGGATATGTGTTGAAGCTATTTTGGTCACCTTAATTACACATTTCCAGATGTTACATTTCAAAGTTTAATTTCAGCTTCAAATTTCTAGACTTAATCCATGTTTATAGTTTCTCATTCTCCTATTTTTAATTTCTAAAGTTATCCCTTAGAATGTATCAGGGACTTTACTGATGAGGATGTGTCTCTGAATTGGCAATTTAGTCTCACACTTAAGTGAAGTATCTGTAGAGTGCTTGGTGTCTAGGCTCCCAGTAGAGTCAGTAGGGATGTGGTCAGTACAACCAATGCAATCTAGAGAACAGTTTTACTGTCTAGTCACTTGAATATGCTAGATTGCATTGAGGAAACTTTGCCTAAACGTAAGCATCTCATACTCTTTGAGACTCCCAAGGAAATCAAAACGTAAGCATCTCATACTCTTTGAGACTCCCAAGGAAATCAGAGACAGGTCTGTACGGACCTGGCAAGTGTGATGCACTGGAATGAGCTGCAAGAGCACTGCACATTCTGCAGTGACAGGTGACGGGCAGGGAAGATTTTTTTGGGCACTAGATGCCTGTATGGGAATTGGCTGCATTGACATATTGGCTGTGTCCATGGAATATAATGAGAACTCAGCCTCCGAGTTCCCACATGGAGACACATGGTATGATGATGTCAGACTGACTCCCACATCCGTATGTGCCCAAAGCCCAGTTTGGTTATTAGTATTACATATGATTCTTTCTCTTCAACCCCAATATGTCTTTTTTTTATTTAAATTCATGCCATGAGTGAGATCCCCTACAGCCTGATCAAGTGTCACTGGGAGATTTGCAACTGGGCCACCAAAGTGTGGTACAGAAGAAGGCAAAAGCCATCTGTATTAGGTTTTTTGGTAGTTTCTACTATCTTGTCTCCAACACTGACAACTTGACTACGTGAATTCCAAGATTGATTAGGAGATGCTGTCGGTTTTGACGTGTACAAATGAATAAAGTGTTGCTTACGTGTTTCTTTCTTTCTCTTTCAGTTATTGTAATGGATGTATGTTAGATCCAGACTGTGGTCTCTGCTACAAATTGAATAAATCAAGCGTTGTTGAGTCCTCATGTGTTCCTGTTGATAAAGATTCTACAATGAAAGCGGCTTGGGGCAGGTATGTCACTTTTCAAGATTTTTTGGCTTTGTGCTCTACTGATGTGTTTTTGCTATTGAGAATACTTTTGCTTTTACATAAAATGTTACTCTTGGGATGTTAGAAGAAAAAAAAAAAACAACTTGGCATTGTCAAAAGTGGGTGATTACATTTTAAAAACTGTTCTAAATAAAAGCCTTGACCTGATGTATGCAGCCAGTTCAATATAATCTGAAACTATGGCAAAAGTACACTAGCAATTAGGGAAGTTACTTTTCCCTGATGTCTTAATTCATTTAAGGTGGCATATTCCCTACGTACACACTTAAAGCCCTCTGAATTAATTTTCTTTTTAAATGCTTTAATTAAACCACACTTTTAATACTGGCCTACTAAAGAAACTGAGTTGCTCAGCAGAATTATCTAAAATAATAAAAATCTGAAAACTTCAAATTATCGAAGCATAGTTTGTGGCCACAGATTACTCTGTTCGTGTGCTTAAAAGTGGCATCATGTTGTATGTTTACATGCACTTGACATGTAAAAATGTGTGTATTGGTAGATAAATCCCAGGGCAACTCCAAAATGCATCACACCTCTTAAGGTGGTTTTTCTTAAGCACCACAGCAATCTTCATGTTTTCTGAAGTATTGACTGTTCTTAAGGAATGGCTTTATGAGTGGGAACAACATTCTGTAAAGGCTTTATCAATACTTTAATAATGATTATGGCTTGGATTAGGGTTTAGAATGGTTCAGTGCCACAAGGGAATTATATAATTACTGCTGATAAAATGTGTAATTACTGCTGATAAAACCTCCTCACCATAATTCAACTGTGCCACCCACATGCCATAAACATACTTGGAAATAGGCAAAGGTTCATGTGGTGCTTTGGGCTTTTTTCCCTTTTTGAAATTAAACCAAGTGCATAGTGTCAGTGAGTCATATTGGGCAGAGGCTGGAAGCTATGGAAATACCTACTAATTGCAGAATCATTAATTTAAAATTACTCTAAAATTGCCCTTCTTTGGATTTCAGTACTATGCCTAGTAGTTCATTCCAGATGCAGATGACGACAACTTATATTCTTTGGAATCCTGATTTAAAAGCACTGTGATTTGGGGGCTATTACTGTTTATTAATATATAACTGTGAAAACTACAAAATCTCATCCCTCTTGCTTGTTCTTCAATGGTGCATAGTACAACATATCTTGCATATTACCTAATATCCTGGTGTGTTCTGCATGATGGACTCTCATAGTCATATTCATAAGGTAACAGATCTCTCTATTCCAAGTAAACTTTCATTTCATATATGCTGTATTTCTAAGTAACATATCTGTAGTTAGCAACATTGTAGTAGCACACAGGAAGACATAAATGGAAACATAAACTTGTTATGAGTAGTTGATAGATAAAATAAAACTTTATTTATTTGGCAGTGTTATTGTATAACGTAGTAAATGTGGGCATCAGTAATCCTTTTATAGTCATGATTCACTCTCACATAGCACTCCTTGCTGTAGTGCCCATTGGAGCAAATTAGATAGGAAAGACTTATTTCCTTTCCGTATTGCAAACTATAATATTTCCATATTGTATAATAATTTCATAGCATAAGGACTCTTTTCAATATCTTTCAAGAAAAATCAAAACAATTTTAAATGTGTTACATTGGTAGTCACTAGAGTTCTGCCTTAAGATGGAAAACCAATAAAATGTCCACATTTCTTTTTCCAAAGATTATGTGTTCATCCCCATTTCCGGTGTTTATTTAATTAATTTCTAATCCCACCTCTTCCTGGTCTGTGTAATCAGCCAGATTTCTAAAAGCTCATCCTTCAAGCTGTGAAACGTCAGGTGGCACCTTCTGTGCCTTCCAAGTCCTGCGGAAAAGGGAAGTGTTTCACCTCCTCCCCACAGATACCTGTATTTTTGCATGCTTGTCCAGAGGGAAGCCCCATAGATTTTTGCTTCCAAGGGTTCACATTCATGTACCTCCTCCTCCAGCTCATCTTTCTCAAATCCTCAGTCTGCTTTACAGCAAAACAGCCCCACAAAGCTGTAGGATTTCCCCACCAAGTGAGAAGATTGCTGCAGTGAAAACGGTGTGGTTACATCCCCAGTTATGTCCAACCTGCCCTTGAACACTGCCAGCGATGGGGGAAGGGGCATCTTAGTCCCAACCATCCTGACATTCGCTCAGGGGCTTATCTATTCCTCATGTGTAACCCACCAGCAAGGTGAGAGATGTGAAGAGGCACCAACAGGCAAGGCATTGTCATATTATTTTGAAGCTCTCTGCAGCCATGCAAGCTGCCATAGAAAACCCTTCTGTTTATGTATTTCTAGCTTTGCGCTGTTCTTTGCACAGTTGGTCCCAAGGTACTTCGATAACACTGACATAGCAGGCAATGTTTTGACAGTTATCATAAAATACTGTAATGTATTTTTATTTGCAAGATGTTTCCCCAGTGCCAGCCTGGTGTACTAGACACCACCTCTATGTTTATTGTTAATCATATTTATTTGGTTATGGTATGTTCTACATTGAGAAGTTCTGGGGAGGGGAGGGAAGAGAGCAGAGATTTCAGTCTCCTGTGGCTGCCAGCAAGGCTGTGTATGTTGCTGTGGTTGTCATAGAAACCAAGGGACACAATGAGAGCGTCCAAATGTTTTTTAAGAAGATTATAGCATTTGGGTTCTTTTGAATGTGGGGAACTCAGTGGCCAGCAGTGGCCTTGGGGGAGGAACACTGCATAAGAATAAACCTGAGCGAGTCCGAGGCAGGCCTTGAAGCGGTGTGGGTAATGTGCTGTGGGTACACTTGCATCATACATGTAAGATAAAGAATAGAGGTGTATTTTTTATTATTTAATCAGTTACATAAGCCTGACTGGTGTTGGAATAACACAGAGAGGAGTGTCCTGCCCAGGCACCAGCAGAGTCAGGTGCTTTGCTGCCCTCGGTATTACTGAACCAGGTAACAAAACAACTGTTGACATGCAAACCTTGTTGCCTCCAGCTCTACCCAGGGACATATAAAGGATGGTTTCAAGGCAGTGAGCAAGAATATTCTTAAATTATTCACTTTGTAATAAAAGAAGAGCAGCTGTGTCTTCTTGTTCAGTGCAGTCTGAGGATTCTGTGTTAGGAGACTGTTCTCCAGGATTTAGGGAAGTTTTGCATTTAGCAGTAGCATAGAAAGGCTTGCAGTTCTGTTCTCTTCATGAACATTGAATTATAAAATCCCCATGAAGTTGATAAAAAGCATTATCTCACTTTGCAGGGGGGGGATGCAATGGGAAGCTTCCAATCTGAAGCTCAGGTGGCATGACAGAAGCCATGGTTAGAGTCTGTCTCTCAGCCAGGACTGAATGTGGAGGTGATTGCTTTCAGTTCTGTGCTTTCAGAGCACAAACTGAAATCTAATTCTTCCCTACAATTGCAATTACTCCCACAGTGCTCTCAGAAACCTTGAAACTTCTGTCCCTGTAATTGCAATAACTCTAAAGGCCAGCCAAGAATGCTCTAGAAGTAACTTCAAATTGCATTAATATTCTTACAGTTGAAAGAATAACCGCACAAGGGAAGGAGCTACTGTTAGTGCCTTGACATGTCATTAACCTTGACATGAATATGTTGTCAAGATGACAGCAGGCCCACAACTGCAAGCGAAAAAGCTCTCTGAGTGACTCTGAGCAATCTTCCTCTGGAGAAAAAGATGTTGACTTTATACAGTAAACAATTATGAAGAAATAATAACATCATCTGCAGATCAGAGACAAGCCTAGAAGCCATCCTGTCCACAAAATTATCTGGCAGGTCTCCACAGTCCCTGAAGAAGGATGGTTAGGAACAGAAAGAAATCTATAAAGGGAGAAGAGCTCAGTGATTTGCTTTCTTCAGCCATTTTTATTAACTTCATTAAAGGAACATCTCCCTGCCGTGGGAGTTTAATGCTTCATGGAGAATCCTGCTTTTGTCAATATAAACAAGCATTCTCCTCTCTAAGGGTATCCAGGGCAAAGGCGAGCACAAGAAGAGCTCTGTTTTTGCAAAGCTCTTCATCTTCCTCTGCCCAGTGCCCTCCTGAGCTCCTTCCTTCCGCGTAAAATTAATGGCATATTTACAGATGCTCATTAATGCTGTTTGGTGTCACTGTGTGCCTGTTGCTCATAGCTGTCGGGTTTGCTGAGCAGTTTAACTGTATCTTGGAGACCTGCTCTGGGGACCAGTGGGTTTGAATTACCCAGGCAGTGTGAGGAAGCAGGGCAGGCAGGCAGTCAGACCCTGGATCCCAGCTTCAGGAGGGTTTCCACCACAGGAATGTGCCTGATGACCTTGGTGTTTGGATTCTAACTAGATTCCAGTGGTTAAAAAAAATCCATGGGAGTTCATTAGCTACATTCCCAGACAACAGCCTGGTTTATGTCCAACGGGGGACATGCCAGTGTCTGTCAAAGCCTTGGGAGTATTCTGGGGAGCTTTACATTCATACAATGCCGCTTGTTCTCTAATGCATGGCAAATGAGACTGTTAAAATGATTACAATACTTTTTCTTGGTAGCAACATTAGGTTTTTCTAGAAATGTCAGGTTCCTTTTGCTGCTTGTAAATAAAGACAAATTTAAGTTCATTACACTGGTTTTTCTAGTCACTGTCTTATAAAGATGCTTTTGCAATGTGACAAGTACATTTGTAAAAGTTGCTGTGACTGCTTTACTGATGCCAAAAAAAAGGTATGTGTGTATTCGCACATTTAAAGACTGAAAACTTATTTTCAGTACGTTATGGGGAACGGGTGTACAGACCTTTCCTGTTACCACGGGAAGGCTAGCACCAGAGCAGCCTTCCAGGAATGAAGTACTCCTCTGTCCGTGGGTAGACATTGCTTGTTTTGTCATGCAGAAAGTATTGGTAGAAGATTTTATTGCTGAAATGATGATTTGGAATCTTTGTACAAGGGCCTGCATTAGAAAGTGTTGCTTAATTCAGCAGCAGTTAGAGGAGAAACCAGTAATTCTCTTACTAAGTCTTCAGATCAGTAGATGAAGATTATACATAGAATTATGGTTCTCACATTTGCAAAGTAGAAAAGTAGTAGAGGGAGTAAATAATTCAGGAAACTAGCAGAATCCACAGAACAGTGACATCTGCATGTGTGTAAGCAGCACTCAGAAGAGCTGCAATTACAACCAGTAGTCTTAGAGAAATTTCTTTCTGGACAATGTGCTAGATGTTTACTAAATTGAAATATTCATCACTTCAGTAGGAATCAGAACATGGAATTCCCTGTCTGCTCTCCGGGGTTGTTTAGGAAAGAAAATAAAAATATATGCAGTTTCAAATAGAATTAAATTCTGATTATCCTCACCATTGCCAGTAAGTGTAGAAACCTGGAGTAGCCGGGTGGCAGGACACAATGCTATTTGTTCTAGTTGATTAGGAGTACGTACTTCAGCATAATAATATCTAATACACATTAGTGGGATGTGCAAAAACAGAAATGAAAAAAGATCTGAAACTGATTACAGTCTGTGTCAGCCCAAACTCGAAGGCACAAGGTCTTTTCTGTGGGGAGGATATTAGCATAATCACAGTCTAATGGTGCATATACTGACGTGATTCTGGAGAGCTAGGGAGGTAGAAGAGGAACTTAAGAAATCTATACGTATTTTAATGCCATCTCTGCTAACTGGAAAGAGCAAATAGGAAGAACAGAAGGATGAAGTGATGCAGAATATTGTGTCCTCAATCATAGATGAAGCCTGTGTTATTTGGTGATGAGTAGGTAGCAATACAATTTTAATGTTCTGATCCTTTCAGCCAGTCTTCTTGCTCAAACCTTTGAGATATCACAATTTTAAGTTCTTTTATAGAATCATAATTGAATGGTTTGGGTTGGAAAGGACCTTAAGATTGTCTAGTTGCAACTCCCCTGCCGTGGGCAGGGACCCCTCACACGAGACCATGTCGCCCAAGGCTCTGTCCAGCCTGGCCTTGAACACTGCCAGGGATGGAGCATTTACCACTTCTTTGGGCAACCTGTGACAGTGCCTCACCACCCTCACAGTAAAGAACTTCTTCCTTATATCTAACCTGAACTTCCCCTGTTTAGGTTTAAACCCATTACCCCTTGTCCTGTCGCTATAGTCCCTGATGAGTCCCTCCCCAGCATCCTTGTAGGCCCCCTTCAGATAGTGGAAGCTGCTATGAGGTCTCCACGCAGCTTCTCTTCTCCAGGCTGAACAGCCCCAACTTTCTCATCTTGTCTTCATACGGGAGGTGCTCCAGACCCCTTATCATCCTCATGGCCCTCATCTGGACTTGCTCCAGCAGCTCCATGTCCTTCCTATCTTGAGGACACCAGAACTGCACACAGTACTCCAAGCGGAGTCTCATGAGAGCAGAGTAGAGGGGCAGGATCACCTCCTTTGACCTGCTGGTCACGCTTCTTTTGATGCAGCCCAGGATACAGTTGGCTTTCTAGGCTGTAAGTACAAAAGGAAATTGTTTCATGGTCAGTCTGATAACCATATTAAGATCTCTTTAAGTATTGGAAAATATGGCAAAATTTATATATGTACTTAAATTAAGGGTGGAATTTTGTTGTAACTTTAACAGAAGATAGTCTCTTGATTTTTTTTTTTTTTATGTTCAAGGGGGAAAAACCCCATTTTTTATTATTTTTGACTGACTCTAATGCCTGAACAGTTAAAGTCCTTTGTATACTGTATCTGCATTTTAGATCTAGAATAATGAGCAGACTGACATGATAATGCAAATTGAAATTATTTACATTTCTTTAAGGTAATTACTTAGGTATTACTATTAATAGCTCTAACTCATTATATCTGCTCAACCAGTGGCAAATTCTGGATGCTTGAAAAGGAAAAGATATACTCCTAGTCAGTCCTCTTATGAAGTGAACGACTTCATAATGACTTTGGAAATGTTTCGTTTATATGCTGAAGACATCCAGCACAAACCAGGATTTTAAAGCAGGACTGGTTAGTTTGAAACATCGTTTTTACATTTCTTCTCTACCTGTTCGTTTGTATTGCACTTTGCTGCTAAACACTGCTTCGATCTTACTGTAAGTTAATACTTAAAAGTCCTTCTGGTAAAGAGTGATGAAGAGACGGATGCTGACAGCTATTTGGGTTACTACTTGTAACAACTTCAGATGAGAGCTGGAGATTTTCCCTCTGCCTGGGAGCCAAAGCAAAAGGAACTGACTCATATTTGGGAGCATGGGGAGGTTTTTTCTGAGGGGGGAATAATATTTCCAATACTTGTTTTTCACATAACATGTATTCGGTTAGGATTTAAAGTTTGGATTGAAATAAAAATCCTCAGTGAAAATTGTCTCAGCAGATTCCTTTAGGTTTTTGCACTCTGAAATGGATTTACTAAATTGAAATTTTCTGTTTTGCAGACAGAAAGTATTTTTGAAAGATGCATGTGTTTGGGGATTTTTATTGATAAAGAACATTCAGCAGGGTCAAACCCAGCTCCTCTGTACAGCAGCTTGTACCCTCAACAGCATCCCTAATCCAAATCTTACACACCTTTATTCCATAATAAATAACTCTTCGATAATAACATCATCTGATAGAGTAAAACTGTGATATCTTCCCTTCTTCTAAAAACGATGAAGTTTTTAGAGTTGGGTTTTTTTTTCTTTTTGAGGGAAAACAGACTAACACATTTCTGCATTAGGACTGTTGAATAATTCAATGTGTTTGATGGATTTAATTCATATAAATTATTGTATGTGCTGTCTGCATGTGTAGTTAATTTCCTTGAGAATGGAGGCACTAACATCAATCCCTCACTGGCACAGGATGAGCTGGAATTATTGATTCACTTGATATAAAGTCATGACCTTACTTTGAGTGAGCTCATCGGTTGGTACAGGCTAGGAAATAGTCTGTTAGATCTCAGGTCATACTTCTGAACAGCAGCACTTTGGGCATTTCTTCTTGCTTGTAGGATGTACAGGCTTTCTTTTTTCCTGTAGCTTTCCACAGCTGTCACATTAGCTTTGCATAAATGATAATGAGAGATGAGTTTGAGGTTCTGCATGATGATTTAGTTCTTCAGACCTGTGATTCAGATGATGTATGTTCCCATTTAGCTCATTTTCTTGGCAAAATAACTATTGTTAAAAGCACTTATTTATGTAAAGTTCCTTTTAGTTGTCTGAGACCATGGAAAATAGATGATTACTTTGATTTCTGCTGAGTTCTTCTACTGCCAGATCCCAAACTTTGAGTTTCCTGTAACAATGAAGACTTTAGTACCCAATGTTTATAAATGTAATAAACTAGAGATAGTGTAACCACTTAACATTTCTGTATTATATTAAATTCCTTAGATTGGGCATAGGTATTGTATTTGCATGCACAAATCAAAGCAGAGCAACACTGTAAGTGCTCACTCTCACAAATCAGACGTGAAATAATTATCTTGTTATAAGTGGTCTTAGAGTATTATTTAAATTTCTTTGGGGCTCCATTACTATGTTGATGGTTTCCAGTGAATTTTAGGGCTGACAATGGAGGAATCACTCTTTGGATGGCTCTGCTGGTTTATTTCCTTCAGAGCCTCCTCAGTTCAGTGGGTGTGGGCCAGGATGCTGTGCATCATTCCCCTTCTGAAGCACCAGTTTCTCTGAGCTTTTTAGGGCAGAGCTATTGCCACCTACTGGAATCAGGGAAAAGCTCCTTTTAAAAATACTCTTCCATCATCTATTTAAAGCAACGAACTCAAGATCTTAAATTTTTAGTCTGGAGAGTTGTAATGGCAGACAGTCAGTCACTGGCAATAGTTAAAATGTAGTATTTTTGTCTAAATTACTATTGCAGAAATTGAATGTAACAGTTCAGTCCTTCAGATGGAAGGTTAAGTTGGCCAAAAGGTTATTGTTAGAACTATTAAAATATAAATTTTGTATGTATGTCAATAACTGGAAATCCAGTAGAGCAGAGAAGAGCTAAAGAAGGTATGCTAATACATGTAATATTGATCTATATTTTAAAGTCCACATCCTTACGGTTTTTTGTCTTGGGTTCAACAAAAAAGCAAATTCAGAAAATTATTTTTACCCCCCCACGCTTTCCTTTTGATTTCAGTGGGCATGTCAGAAGGATAAAAACTTTGTTCTCTCTTCACTTCCCATTGGAATACATGGTTGATTGTGAATTTAAGATTTTAATAGCTCTGTGAGAAATCATTTCTACACAGTGATGGTTCAGCAGGCTCTGTAAGGTGCAGGGAGTGCTGTATGGCATAAGTGCTAAATGAACTAGCTCTAAAACCTCATCAGTACCTGCAGCAGGAGAGCTGGACCTGGGCTGCCACTGAGTGCTCTGCTTGCAGGGTAGGCAGCCTTTTGGGGGCTTTGGGGACTGGAACTTGGCAAATAAGTTATTTGGGTGATGAATTGAATTGGTAGTGCTCACTGTTCAGTGCCACATCTGGTAACTTGTTATAATTCTGTCAGCAGGGTTTGGGTGGGATTTGCCTTTTTTTTCTAAATTGAACTGTAGAATCTCACTATTCTCTACAAACTTTATATACCAGATTTCGACATGAAAGTATGTTTTTTACAATACCTTTGTACATCTAAAACTTTGGGGTAATTAAAAGCAATACATTTTTTTCTGTTTCTTTATTGTTTTCTGGAGTGTTTGGAAGCATTAAGAAAAACAAGATTATGACACTGAAATAGAACCTATTTAGTTTGAAGGTTGAACTTCCAGTGAAAATTTCTGCTGTTACCTTCATTCTGAGTTACAACAACAACCTTGCTTTGTCTTTGGTCTTTTTGACCATGGGCTTAGAATTACTTTTGGCAATTGTAACTCAACTAATGCTTTTGAAATGCTGATGACATTCTTTTAACATTCTGACACTTGGTGAACAGCACAAGCCTCAATAAAGATTACTTTTAAGTGCAAGTAAGAATACAAATCTGGATAAGGTTTGTTTTACTCAACTTCAGATGTCTAAAATTTTGACCTTGAGCTGTCTTGCAGTTCCTTGACTGATGGAATAAAAGATGCTGTTCCTTATTGTTCCTTATTTGCAGTTGGCCTTTGCCTGTGTTTTATAGAATAGACTGTTAAGTCATGCCAGCAATTTTTACACGCTGTTCTGTTAATAATACTTTAATTAATACTAAGGTATTTATACTTGTCATTATTGCGCCCTATACTCAGCCGTTTCCACCAGTATTCGTTGAGGCAATCTGTCTTTATATACCATAGGAAAGAGGTGTCTCCTGGGTGAATTGATATTTCTACAATGGGTAGGCAGCTTGGTTGATATTTCTGAGCTTTAGAAATGCTAATTATTAAGTAAATCAAATGTAAAATCAGGTGAAAAAAGACCAAGATTAAATATTAGGTGAGATTTATTTTATAGTAAACTTGCATGAAATTCTGAAATGCTGCATTTGACATCATAATCTTCAGACTAGTTTGTTTCTGTAATTCAATTAAGTATTCATGCTGCAAGGAGATACAATCAGAAAGACTAAATGCTTTTAGATTTCAAAACAGAAGCTATAAATTCTCCAGTTCAGGTACTCAGTTGTGTTGTTTGGAGCCTGGTGCTCTGTCCATAAGCTCTCAAACATGTCAGAGCGGGGATGACTAGTACTTCCACACAGCATCTCTGGGAGCAGCAGAACCAGCTGCTCCGGTCCAGGGAAGGTCCGGGAGTGCTGAGCTACAGGGAAGGGTTTGCACACAGCTGAAATATTTCATACGCCAGCCCATCATGGATGCTGAATGCCAGTCTGTCTTTAACAAAAAATACTTGAGAGTCCTACATTTATGAGCGTTTTTGTCATAAAAGAGCTTGAAGAGAATGAAGCCTGCCTGCCTGCCTGCAGGCACCTGTGAGTAATAGAGAGTGACCAAATCTGTCTGGTTTTCAGTGGAAAGCATCATGCAGCACAGGTTCACATTGGGACACCTCTGGGGTGACTGGTAGCCGCCTTCCAGTTAAACATTCATCTCTCTGAGATCCCCCGAAGGTTTGTCTGTCAAAAGAAATGGCCAAATTATTAATGAGCACTCCCTTCTTTCAGAGAAATACAGGAAGCCGGCAATGACTGGATGAAGGCATAGGTGTGTATGCATGCTCCTTGCTGAAGCTCACTGTTCCAAAGGGAAATTATTTCTGTATAACCACAAAAAAAAAACCTAAACAGATTTTGAAGCACATTTTGGGGTCCCAGGGAGTCCACGAGTCTTTCTCAAGCCTGATGGCTGCAGGGGGGAAATAATAGCTCATTCTGTTTCCTGAATGCCTCTGTGACACCTTTGTGCTGGTTGTCATGCAGAGATAGCTTTGTGCTTGTGTTTAAAATCTGTGAAATGACATCTATTTCACAAGAAATTAAATATTTCCAGGTGCCATTTCTTGCGAGGACTTGTCGTGTGCCTGCGCCCTTGCTGTGGCACGAGGTGTTTCTTTTCAGTTTGTGCTTGACTGCTGTGAATAGAATTGAAGGGAGGATTTGCAGCAGTTGCCAAGGTGGTGGTAGCAATAATTCTCATCCCACCGGCTGCTCTGCATGCAAGTCGTGTCGTTGAGCCACACCCCATCACACAGGTCACATCTCCATTCAGACCTGCCATAAATATGTGATACTTTAGGTGTTACAGGAGCAGGTCTTGCCATCTACCACATCATGGTGGTTTTTCCACTCTGTCTGGTAGGAGGCAGTGGTTTTCTTATGTTTCTTGATACTACTGTAGTACTAAAATATCTATTGATATGACAAAGGCTTCAAAATGTTGGGTAGTATCACCTCCATTGTATTTACCCAAATTTCTAAATGTTCTTTGCTGATCTGCACCTTGGTGAAGTTCTTCGAGAGCTGATGGTTCTTGAAAGAAAGACTTAGTGAAAACTACAGCATATGAAATATTTCAGTATGAGAATTAGGATCAGACAAAATATTTCTGTTCCTTTCTTTTTGTCACTTGTTTCATTTCTTTGTTGGAATTTAGGGCAATTTTGAAGTTTCTCACAAAAAAAAAAAAAAGCAGCCATATTCCTCCCTTTTTTTTTTCCCCCTCAACTGAAGAGCTAATTTCGTACCTGAAAGTGTCCAATGTTAAAAAGAAACACAAAATACCGTATTTTGAAACTGCAACCTATTGTTTGATTGTGTTAGTTTAAATGTTCATAGGTAGAAGTGCATGAAGGACAGTGTCGTGGTTTAAGCCCAACCGGTAACTCGGAACCACGCAGCCGCTCGCTCACTCTCCCCCTTCTTCTTCCCCCCACTCCCAGAGGGATGGGGAGGAGAATCAAAAGAATGTAACTCCCACAGGTTGAGGTAAGAACAGTTCAGTAACTAAGGTATAATACAAACCACTACTGCTACCACCAGTCACAATAATGATAAGGGAAATAACAAAGGAAGAGGATACAATTGCTCACCACCCGCTGACCGATACCCAGCCTGACCCGAGCAGCGATCAGGGCCTTCCAGGTAACTCCCCCCGGTTTATATACTGGGCATGACGTGCTGTGGTATGGAATACTCCTTTGGTGAGTTTGGGTCAGGTGTCCTGTCTCTGCTTCCTCCTGGCTTCCCCTCCTCCCTGGCAGAGCATGAGACTGAGAAAGTCCTTGATTGGAGTAAGCATTACTTAGCAACAACTAAAAACATCGGTGTTATCAGCGTTGTTCCCAGGCTGAAAGTCAAAAACACAGCACTGCACCAGCTGCTAAGAAGGAGAAAAAATGACTGCCGTAGCTGAACCCGGGACAGACAGTGATTTCAACTAAGATGCTTATGCTCAAAGCTAATTAAGATACTGCATTTTGATCAGGTTTAAATTTGCATTCTGCCCATTAAAATTCTGTAGGTATGACTGCTAGTTGTTTGTTAAGTGAACAGATGATCATTTTTCATAGTTGCATGACCTCTCATAAGTTTATGCATTTTTAATATATTTGAATTATTTATGATTTGGTCATGATTATGAAATCATATAATTAAATTATTACTAGTTAATTTTAATTTGTACTGGGGTGAACCAAGTGTATCCAGTCAGGATCAGAATTAGGACAAGGATCAGGCACTCTGTAGAGCACAGAGATGTCAGATGTTTCCCGACACTTTTATTACCATTTGATATATTGGAAGAGTAAGAGAGATGTTAGGAAGAAAAATTATTCATTCTGTGTGTAGTGGGATTAAGATAATTGTATGTCCTGTAATGAAAAAGGTATTTGCTTATTTCTGCTCCCAGTTTTCAAGTGTGCTGTAGCTGGGACTGGTGTACATGTGCACCAACTGGTGCTTCAGCTGTTGTGAAATCTCAGATGGTTGGCTATTAACACTAGGTATAAACATTATTCTGCATTTTCCTGGTTTGAGTCTGTTTCTCAAGGTAAGGAGAGTGTGAAAGAGGATGGGAGAAGCTTGTCGGACAGTGTTCTGGTAGTAGCAGAGATTTGTCTTTCTCCCCTCCTGGTAGATACGATGATAAAATGAAGCCTGAAACACTTGTGGTGTGACAGTGGAGTTGGAAGTTCTAGCCAATGGCATGGAGGTGGCCAGCAGGACTTGGACAGCACCAGTATAGGATAAAAGAAGTCTAATGGAGCTGCAGGCTGACCTTTGAGGGGGCAGGAATAGGATATGGCAATATGAAGGAGAAACCAATCCAAAACTGAACATCTTTCATCAGGAGATTAGAGTTATCTAATCACACGAAAGCTGCTTGAACAAACCCACATCTAATGAATGTCCTAACTGGCACTGTCAGACATCCAAGCTTTCCTCTGGCAAGAGACACAGCAACTGTGTTGTCCACCCTTCAGAATTCACTAATGTGTGGTTACAAAAACACTGAAACATCCAGAATGGGAAACAGTTAAGAACCCTTTTGATGTGATTAATATTGGAGAACTATTTTTCATGAGGAAAAATTGCTCCTGTTTTCTATCATTTGGTAGTCTATTGCTCAGTTTATTCAGATTGAATAACAGCTCCAGCACTCTATTGGGCAAATTCAAATGCAGTTGCAAAGCTGAAATTTCTCAGCTTGGGAAAATGTAAGTGTTTGAATTCAAACTCTAAAGATTTTTAGCTAAATAATAATGTAGAAAAGATTATGTTCATCTGTGACCACGTAGCTGGGAACAGAGGTACAGTCAGAACAACATACTAAGTCTCATGCAGGTATGCATTCTGACATGACTAAAAACTGTAGAATCATAGAATGATTTAGGTTGGTGGTGTCTGCAAACATACTGAGAGTGCACTGGATCCCTTCATTCAGATCCTTAAGAAAGATATCGAACAGAACTGGCCCCAATACCGAGCCCTGGGGAACACCACTTGTGACCAGCCACCAACTGGATTTGACTCCATTCACCACCACTCTTTGGGCTTGGCCAGTTTTTTACCCAGCAAAGAGTACACCCGTCCAAGCATGGCGGAAGGCAGTAATGTCTTAGAGACAGGTATTTCTAAGGTATTATTTCAGTAAGGTCATCTGCTTGGGTAAATGAAATATTAAGAATGTTTTAATTTAATAGTGTGTATGAACTATAGTGAAATATTCCCTGTGATTGATTTTAGCAGTGTGTAGAGTCTGTTTCTTTTGTAAGAAAGAAGGTAAGAGAGGGATCAGAAGATAACAGCCAGTGAGGGAAAGGATGCTTCATGTGAATAGTTGGCAGTTATTTCTATATATGTTACATGCTGCCTCCAAGCAGATCTGTAAATAATGATGATTTAAACGTAAAACCTTATTAGAAATACAGTTCTTACCCTACAGCACACAATTAAGAAGGCATCTCTAAACTCTGGCTCTGTGATAGGCAAAGCAAGCAAGCTTCTGGTTTCTTGGTTTTTTGGGGTTTTTTTGTTTCTTTTTTTAATGTGTGTTTGAATGTGTGCTTTTATTTCCCAGATGCAGAGTACAAAGTGCCAGTCATTCAGTTTGAGGAGAATAATTTTCCTGTTGGTATTGTTCTAGTCTTAGTAGCTGCTACTAAACTTACTTGGCATGGAAAGCATTACATAGACACAGGAACTGGCTTTGTCTCTTTAGTTTAAGGGTTTTTTGAAGTATCTTGGACAGCAGCAATTACTTTAGCTGTTATCCATTAAAGTGCCCTGGTTTCTGTTCTTTGAGCGGGATATCACCCACAGCTCTGTAGGTATAATGGATAAATCCTATAGCAGGGGGCCTCAGCATGATAAAGACTGTTTTTCAGTCATGTGCAAATGCATCAGCAATCTGCTGAGGTGCAGTTTGCTTTCTTGATGTGAACTAAAGTATTTTTCCAAGTTTTGAAGTGTGTGCTAATATTTTAAAAAGTCTTTGCCACTTACAGCAAAAGGCTTCAATGAGTGTCCCAAAACACGCTGGTATTTTTATGTAGGGAAGGTTAAGCAATGTCTAGCTGAATACTGTGAAATTTTATGGGTATATTTTTTCAAGGCTGCATCTGTTTGTTCTTTTCTGTTTTTTTCAGTTGCCATCATCTGGTGTAAGAAGCTCATCTGCATATTTTTAGCAACATCTGGTTTAATGGATGAGTTGTTTCTCTGTGTAAACTACAAAGTCAAAGCAGTAGATGCAAACTTCTCCAGAGAGGCGTGAAGCTACAGCACATCTTCTCTGAGGCACAGAAGCCATTAACTATAGAACTGTGAGAAAGCTTAGGAAGTATTGATTCAGACGTTAGTCAAGTTTAAATTAATCTGTTCGCCTTCAGGAAAGAGTTATGCTTTGCTCTATACTTCTGATAGCATCTTGCCATATGTATGTATAAAAATTAAGCACTGAATGGAGCAGAGATTTTTCTTTAAATTAGAATATACCGAGTTATAGTGAAACTATACCTTATGGTTTCACTGGTTTCTATGGGTTGTGCTAATGTAAATTATTTTGAATGCATGTGGATGGATTAGAGAAGCCACTTGCTGGACAGGATAGAGGCGTTTTCCAAAGTTCTCCTTAGTTGCATGTCTGTCACAAAATTATTACAGAGTTAATCTGGTACCTTGCTAAATTCTGTCCCATAAGTAATTTAAAGATAGTTAGGGGTCTTTTCAAACAAGTAAATAGCAGAAAAAGAAAAAGAGGGGCTTGAAGTAGTGTGAACTAACCCAAATGTCAAGGTCCAGATTCTTCCACAGGATTAGTAATTGCTTGTGGATAAATAATCTTAGTTGTTCCCAAGCATCTTCCACAAAAGCCTTCCTCGGTCCAAACAGCAGCAACTCTGAATTATGCCTGTTTGGTCCACTGTCCTTTCCATGACCAGGCTTCAGGTGAAAAGATGAGTCAATAGGCTTGGCATAAATTTATATTGTTAAGTTGGATTGGCATGATGTAAAAGTCAGCACTCTGCAAAGGAGACTAAAAATCTCTTTAAAGGAGATTTTTTAAAATCCAATATATTTGTGTTACACTGGAGACTAAGTTGGTAAATTGTAGTTTATCATCATCTTGATAATCCAGACACAAAAATCTAGCACAGGAGCGGTCCTTAAGTGGTTTTACTCTTGTTACAACAAAGAAATGGGGGATTAGGGAAACTGAATTAGGTCTAAAATCTTTCTGTACCATCAGCGCCTGATATTAAATTTTATCTTGGACCACAATGTGTAATTTTGAAATATGCCTGTTCTAACAAGCATTTTAAGGAGATGAATGATCACATTAGTGATTTTCTTTAGAAATAATTTATTTCCTTAGCCCAACTTGATTTGAATTTTGACCTTTTAAGACTTTTGATCTAAATCCATTTAAGATGCTTCTGGAGGGCTTAAAAGACAATGAGAAGTCAGCAGCTTTCACATTAAAGATATATGAACTGTTCAGAATGAAACATTTAATTCCCATGAAAGCTACACAGTCCTCACTCTACAGCAAAGCAAAAATTAATGGAAATTTGAGAAGAAAATCAGCTTGGTCTCTGTCTTGTGCTGTGCTCACTTGCTGGTGCTGCTAGCCATCTCCCTCTCTGTGGTTTTCAGTGTTGCACTAGAGACTTATTCTACAGCCAAATTGTCTCAAGTATTAGGAAAATTTAGATTGATGATCAAGGAAATGGTCTTATCCTGTTTCATCCTCTTGTTATTAGCAATAACATTATAGATGACCTGCAGCAGCTCTTCTTCTCTTACTTGCTTTTATGTGCCATATGAAGGTAATTTAAGGAGGTGGGGAGCACAGCTTTAGATCTGAACTAAAGACGATATCTGATAAAGCATGGATGCTGTGATTATGAAACCAAGCATATAATTCCTGTAATTTAGAAATCTACTGCTGTTCTGATTTATCTCCAGTCAGTTGAATTGTTTGCATCAGTTGTTGGAAGGTCAGGTTCTCACTAATGAGAACAGATGTTCATCTTAAATTTTCTGTGGAGAATACGTGGTGAAAGAAATTCATGGCAAAGATTTTCAGTGTATCGCTATCATGTTTTCACTTTGGCAGTAATTTCAGAGGAAATGATGTGGTGTGTCTTCACTGTTTGTACTGATATGACTATTACTCAGCATATTGGTATTTACAAACTCTTTGCTCTGGTACCCGACTGCATCATTTCACTTGTAAGCTCTTTAAAGGGTATTTTCCTCTGGGCATTTCAGCTTGGGTAGCTGCTCATCCACTTTCCATCATAAATGATCCCTTCATGCAGGACAAAATTCAGAATTTTATCTGATAGTACATTACTCAGTAATTATTAATATATTCTTCAGCAAAATAATAGATCTTGTAGAAATAGTATAGCAATAGAATTAGCACAGTAACAGAGCTTGAACAAATCCCCAGTCTTGGAGGAGTGTTATTTTTGAACGTACTCAGCACTGCAAGATGCCAGCAAATGCAAATATCTTTGCTTTTATTCTGTGTACCATACTGGTTAACTATGGAAGCATAAGCAAAGCACAGTTAATTACTATAAAGTTTCTGTTAAATCTAGTCTCAAGCGCTATTTTTCCTGTTTCAGTGCACTGAATCTGCTTTCTTGCAATAGAGTTTCCTCTCAGTTATGGGCAGACAGCAGAGAATAGATGTGTGGCTTCAGCCATAGGAGGCTTTGGGGACATCTGTTTTTCCCTTGTATCATTTGTGTTCCACTCTGTCAAAGTAGGATGCATCTGGGGAAACATGGTAGGGAAGGAAACATCCAGACCTCTCAGTGGTTGTGTCTGTATGAATCAGCAGGTTGGTTTGCACTGGTGGAGATAGATGGAAGATAATAAATGAAGTACAGCTTTGTTTACAGTAGCATTTGAGAGAAAGCATAAGGCTCCTCTCTGAGGAGCTGCCAAACTGGCTGGGCAGAATGGAGGCACCAATCTCAGCATCAAGATGTTTTAAAATGCTAATCAGTATGTATTCATTACCAAACACCTGCAAATGAAATTAGAATAACAGCGATAGAAGGGAAAGTGATGTTGTGAAAATGGTGTGAAACTTGAGCAATCCTGCGATCTGGTAGTGGTGCAGGTGCAGACAGGCAACTACACAGGGCTGAGCAGGAGGTGGCAACAGGGTCACCGAGTGTACAGTAATTAATCTTTCAAACATCATTTCCTTAACATGTAAGGTTTCTGTTTGAAACATATGGATGGTTCTCCAGCACAGTTCAGTCTTCTATACATCTTAGGCCTGGGACACAGCTCAAACATGGTTTGAGCACACAGTGAGAAGTATGTAGAGGGGTAGGGAAGAATCAGGGTGCACACTAACAAGGAATGATCTGTGTTTAGGACTCAGCATAAAAAGAGATCCTGAACTGAGCTATTACAGAGCAAAGTAACAGAAAGAGGAACCTGGGGGGATGCTTAGAAGCAAGATGAAGTGGCAAGATGGCAGAAGTACTTTTGGCTAAGAAAAGGTGAAAAAGGTCTTTCATGGAAGCTGCTAGTGTCTTAGGCTGATGGGTGCTCCAGTGGCCAGGCAGCAGCTGAGGCCAAGAGATGGTTGTATCGTGGTATGAGGAACGTATCTTTGAGAGGGATGTTCATAGACAGGCCTGTCTTCTATGTGTTTTTCACCTCCAGACTGAAAGTGAATCTGTATGCACTGGGTGATGTAGGCTTTCTGGGTTAGCTTGGCAAGACAGGGCTGCAGCAGGGTGGAAGGGTGCACGCTGGCACTGGCTGCTTTGCTGGCAACACATCAAGGGGATCTTCTCCAGAGAGTGCTCACTCCACTTGGTCAGTTGCTGCTCAAGTGCAGGGTGGAACTGCAAATCTTACCGCCATCAAGGCAGCATTAGGGTTTGGCTGGGGTTTGGTGTGTGTTTTTCCAGTATTTGTTGTGTTAACCTCTCTCTTTTAACTGTATTTGAACTTTGGATTTCCAGCTGTCCTGAAATCGGGTTTGGGACTTCACAGTGATATCCTGCTTTAAATGTTGTCCTGTTGGTACGTCCATGCCAACATACAGAAGATTTCTGGTGGTAGGTTGGCCATCAGTGCTTAGCATATTCCTGTTCAACCTGGGGCTGGCTGGCTGTTTCTTGCAGAACAGTTAAGAGAAGTGAGTTCTTTGAATTTGCTTTTGAAAGTCAACTGCAATGGTGGTAGCTCCTCTGAAACGTGTCGGAGTGTCTGTTACTCCACAATCTCACCTCTCGTTGCCAAGCCGTCACTCGTAGGCATCTTCATTCTGATTTTTCTACTGTCAAGAGGGTCATATCCTTCACGCAAGTTCTCAATTGACCTGTAAATCATAACCCAGACAGATGTTCATCTCTCTTTGAGTTGTTCTCTTCACGTAAATAACATTGTTTGCATATCAGAGGGTGGTGTCTGCAATTGATGTGGTTGCAGCTGAAAAGTTCCTCTAGTTACGGTTATGTCGTGTGGTCCCTTTAAACAAATGCTAATTTAAGAAAAGAAAAAGAAAAAAAAAAAGTTGCCAGTATTCCTTTAAAATATATTATATTGTTGACAATCAAACTGAAATACCTGGTTTATACCTATTCCTCAAAATACTTTATTTCCACAAAGTCCTTGGAAATAGAGACACTTTTTCTTTCAGTAGCTCAGGCTTGGTTCACCTCTGGTCTGATTCTTATTTTTACTGTCTAATTAGAAATGCTGCTTCTTCTAAATTGTTTCGCTGTGTAGAAAAGAAAGCATATGCCTCTTCTCCTTGTAACTTCACTTGACCTTGGCACACTCCATAGGCATTACTGATTACACCCAAAGTGTTCAGCATATAGTTAGTTCATTGATGACGTAAGGACTAACTTCTGTTTGACCTTAAATCCTTTCATGAAGCATTTTTAGCTCAAAGTCCTGCTGCTGCAGCTCTTTTTGCTTTGTGCGGTATTCATGTGAATGGTCTTAGCTTTGGTATAATCACTTGTGTAGTAAAGACTAGTCATTTGAAGGAGATCTGTAGATAAAAGGCAAGTGTTCAAATTGAGGAATGTTCCGCCAGTTACGCTTCCAAAGACCAGGCTTGGGGAAAAGCGCATTTCTGAATGTTGGTCTTGGCTCAAAGATCCTGATAAATTAACAGGGTTTACATTTTTCATCTTAATTGTATATTAGTCAGCTTTTCAGAAGACAAGAGGTAATAGGTTTAAACTTAAACAGGGGAAGTTCAGGTCAGATATAAGGAGGAAGTTCTTTACAGTGAGGGTGGTGAGGCACTGGAATGGGTTGCCCAAAGAAGTGGTGAATGCTCCATCCCTGGCAGTGTTCAAGGCCAGGCTGGACAGAGCCTTTTCCGACATGGTCTCGTGTGAGGTGTCCCTGCCCATGGCAGGGGGTTGAAACTAGGTGATTTTAAGGTCCTTTCCAACCCAAACCATTCTGTGATTCTATGATTCTATTACTAGACATATTTATATTGAGATGTCATCTATTTCCTTGAAAATTATTTAATATGAAGATTTTTTGTTATTTTCAGGTGTTCAAATGAAACAGTATTTAAAAAGGAAGGTTTGTTTTGGGCATACAATTTTTGCCCCACTCCATACTCTTGGACAGCGCTTCTGGGCCTTATTTTGTACTTGGTTTTCTTTGCACCTGGTAAGTAAATGTTTGTTTTCACATATAAGTTAAAAAATTGTAAAGGTAGAATGTCACATATTGAGGCTACATGATAAATTTACTCTTGAGTCCAGCCATTAAACTGAGATATTTCCTTTTTTCCTAATTCTCAGGGATGGGTCCTATGCCCTGGACTGTCAATTCTGAAATTTACCCACTTTGGGCTAGGAGTACAGGAAATGCGTGTTCCTCTGGAGTGAACTGGGTTTTCAATGTGTTTGTGTCACTGACATTTCTGCATACAGCTGAATATCTGACGTACTACGGTAAGAAACACTAGGAGTCTGTGCGTGCAGTACTACCATTGGCACATAGATTTTCTACTGATTCTGGGTTTCTCAGCTGGTTTTGCTGTGAAATGCAGTGTTCTCAATCCGCCACCCACCATGGTTTAGTAAGACTAGAGATATGTCTTACTAAAGATATGACCTTCCTGGATCATAGAGTTTGGTCCAGCTTTCATGAGAAACGTTTCTTTCCTTAAGTGGGAAGCCAGACAGTTGATTGAAGCTAGGAAGCTGGAAAAAAACCTACTTTGGACCTAGTGAAACATGCTGATTCCCACTTAAGGCGACAGCATGTGCAGTTTTCCAGTTTATTATGGTATCCAAGGTCAGTATCAGATGGTCCTTGCAGAAATACCTTTATAAGATGCCACCGCCCCAGTCCCAGCTTTTGATTAAGTCTTGTCTGCTGGAGCCTGTGGAGAGTTTGTCAGATTACTGCTCAGCCACTCCGGTACAAGTCATTTAAATTACATTAAACTGCTAGGGAGTTGCTGTGACCTTCACATCATTGCTAGTACAGAGCCTTTCAGCTCTACTTGTCATTCTTTTGAGTCATCAGTCTAGAAACACATGGCAGATAAATGTTTGTTGGTCCTTTAGTACATTGTCTGCCCCCCTAGGTGTGGTGGGTTGTGGGTGGAACAAGCTCCTTCTCAGTGCTAATTGTCTCTGCAAAGGAGTTTTAAATAACAATTAGATGTAAGAGTCACAAGCATTATTTTAATCCTGCCTATTTCTTTTTTCCTGAAGTTTCTCATTTTGGGGGGTTGTCTGAGTGTGTCCTTCACTTTTAAGATAAACTAAGCTCTTGACTTGGTATGTAGTTGTTTAATTGCTGTTTATTTTAACAGCAGAATGACTCGCCCAGGAGGGATTTGTATTACATGTGAAATAAAATTGCTTTTGTTAATTTACTCTGTTATGGAATGATGCAGTAAGGCTGCTCCAAGCTTTGCTTTGACGCACTCATTTGATATCTGCAACCTTCTGCTTCTGGTGCTCGTGCTGTTCCCTCTGCTCTGGAGCAGAGAAGGGATGGGAACTTCTGTAACTGACTGTGCATACTGTTTTACATTGCAGGAGCCTTCTTCCTCTATGCCGGGTTTGCTGCCTTGGGACTGGTTTTCATCTATGGCTGCCTTCCTGAGACTAAAGGGAAAAAACTAGAGGAAATTGAGTCTTTGTTTGAAAACAGGCTATGTACATGTGGTATGTCGGATTCTGATGAAGGGAGATATATCGAATATATTCGGGTGAAGGGAAGTAATTACCATCTTTCTGACAATGATGCTTCTGATGTGGAATAATTTTCAGCTGCTGGTGTATTTAATTATTTAAAAGCCTTCTGGGGGAAAAGCAGCTCTCTGATGACCTCACTGCCCTGCTTCTGGTCTGGTTCTCCTTTCTACTGTCTAGTTTAAAATGCGTTCATGTTCAAAAATGCTCCATTTGGGAGGAAATTCAAAATGCTAGTATTTTCTTGATAACTAAAAGCAATGGCTTCCAAAAGAGATTGAATTCCACAATTATGTGAATCCACCACGTGTGTGCAACACTGCACCGTCCCGAGGTATTTAGTAGGGTGCACTGCACCAGATGATTAAAGAAGGCTATCCTAGATGGTCAGCGGTGGTCCTTATCTTCAATACTGACAAGAGATACAGAGTAGCTAATCAGAAAGCAGACGACATTTCTTGGATCCCCATTCCACAGCAGCCTGGGAAATAGCTCTGCTGTGCAGTACAACAGATGACGAGTGCATAAGCTGCTGTAATGGTAACCATTGAAAAGGTTTAACTGATTAAGAAAATACAAATACTTGCTATGTCTGTCAGAGGGAACATTTCCCAGATTTACCCCAAGAGAATTTCCATTTTCATTTATTTGAGATAACAAGTAGAGAGCTATAGTTACCTGAGGGGAGCTTCACTAGGGTAGCAGACATCTGTGTTACACCAGGGTATCTAGCCACTGCTGCTCTCGAGTACACACTACAGTCAGGAGTTGGTGTTTGTGAGAGAAGCTGCCAAAATTAACTGCCTGACAACAGAAAAACAGAGCTACTTATGTGTCTGCATGTACAAATGGACTGGTATATATGGCTGCGTACAACATGGAGGCTCCAGTTAATTGGGAAAAAATGATTTTTGTTTTCCTTTTTTGCATTTGAAGATTTGGGTTTGTGCCTAGTTTTGAACACAAAATATCATTAACTAAAAGAAAGAAAAGGAGGGGAGATGTTTTGTGCTGCTAAACACACAGTGGTCATCCCTCCTGCGCCTTTTGCTCATGAATAATCATGTTGCCTTCAGTTTATCTTCATGTGTGCAGAGTAAATGAATCCCAGCACATTCTTCTTTCAGATGCCCTTAGTCAGCCAGTGTCTTGCTGGATCTAAAGAAAAATATTAGCAGTGGGCAAAAGCCTACATCTCCTGTTAATTGCCTTACCAAAGCATTGCAAAGTTGTCAAGAAATGTCAGGCACAAAAATGAACTTGGCTGCCTTTAGCATGGTAATGAAAATATGGATGGTATTTTATTCATGTGCCATGATTGCTTGCCTTGGAAAATTGAATTTTATGCAGCTACATAAAAATACTATGTTATTTTTTTTCCTTGCCCTGTCCTTGCTGCTTTAAGTCTTCAGAGATATGAGTTTGAAAGCATCAACAGTGCAAATTCTTATCTTTGAAACATTTGCTTCATGAAAGAACGTGGAAAAACCTCCTCTGCCTGTGGGCTGCCCCCCCCCCCCCCCATTTATTTGGTAAAAATACATTCATTTTTCACTGTGTAAAGGTTAAAGAAGTTGTCGGGTTCATTGTCTTTTATAGAGCTGCTCTGTGGGCTTGTCTTCGGTTGAAAAATATTTTGAATGTAGGATTACTATCAAACTTGAGACTGGACATGTGTTACGAAATTATTTTAATTGGATAACGTTGGGTTTTGTTGTAAAGAACTCTGACATTATGTTATCTGAGCTTCTATGAGGGGAGTTCTTACTCTCCAGTTATTTACTACCTTCAGCAGTTTTCTATTATTTTCTTTTTTACTTCATTAATTGAGGAAATATTTTTGGAGAGAAAACCTTTTAAAGCATTCTTCTGTGACTTGACTGGAATTAAAAGGGGAAAGCATAGTAGACAGAAGGAATTTCAAATGAATCACTGCAAAGAGTGGCTCGACCTTAGACATCAGCTTGAGCAGTGAGAGGGCTGGATTCTCACACCTTCCATCTTGCCTCCCCTTGAAGTGCACAGTATTTCTATGCTTGAAAGCACGAGCTGTTGCAAACATTCAGGTTTTCAGACCTATCTACAAATGCACCTGCTGTGGGATGCCTCCGTTAGGCTGTTAGCTCTTTGAAACCTTCACAGAAGGTGCAGTATGTGAAATGAGAAGAAGGGATACCTGGCACAGATGGGAATGAAATAGTTTTAAGGACGAATTGTTTTCTTCCTAAAACCAACAAACGTGTATTTGAAGACCCTATTTTGGAAAAGTTTTGTCACCCAGAACAGCATGTGAATAGGTGTGTAACACCCAACATGTGCGTATGTGGTTGGTAGGTTTAAATGAGTGTTTACTGGCTTTTGAGAATAGGGACTTTTGGTTCTGATCCCCCCAAAATCACAAGCCCACACTCACTGTTACACCTATGAACGTTCCCTTGCTTGACGTGTTTTGCTGGAGCAGGGCACAAGCCAGGGATTTTCCTTTCACCAGCACAGTCAGTGCTGACCTTGTGCTTTGTTGCACTTGTGTGCACAGGTAGAGGAAACCACTGCACTTACTGGGCATAACCAAAGGCAAGTCACTGGAAAGATCACTGTCACAAGATCAGCCTTTTCTGTTTTGCAGGCAGTGCTGGGGGGTTTTAGCAGCAGCAGACCAGCTCGCTCTCTGCCAGCCCTGTTTCACAGATGATCTCAGAAGTGGCTCTCAGTTGTGTACAGCACTGGGCTTGTTTTCTCACATGAGTTCAGTCTTACTGAAAGCAGTTTTCTGAAGGTTTGCATCCCCTACCCTTTTTCTCAAGGCAGAATGAGTGAAACTCGTGCATTTTATTCATCATTGCTACTGGCTATGAGGGTGCAAGATAAATTGGGTTCTTGATTGTCGCTCCCCCTTTCCCGCCCACAGAGTTGGGTTTAAGTCTTCCTTTTAGGGTTTGCTTTGCAGCAAGACAACATTCCATACCTTAGAAACACTGAACCTAGTACCAAGCATCATGTGTAATAAAAATGAGATCAAATACTTCAAATCAGTCTTATCAATTAGGGTTTTATTTTTAGAATCTGTGAAACTTTATAGTGTATCAAGAAAATTTAATGTTTCTATTTTGCAAAGATTTTTATATTTGTGCATATTTTAAGTTTGAAGAGATTTTTGCTAAAGGTAGACTTAATAACATTCCAGATAAAAGAATAAAACTACAGTGTAGCTAAATAATTTCTTATGAAAGGATTTTAATTTATGAAGTAACACAAATAGTATGTCTAAGCACAATATCATTTTGTTGAAAGCTTTCTGCAGAAGATGTGAAATCGTTTCTTCACAAGGACTGCACACATAATTCAGGTATTCTGTGCATCAGGAGTGCTAGAGTAATGCTGGTAGAGTTGGACATATTTATATACAACACTGAGATATGTCAATTCCTATTAATCTACTGACTCTACATGTTGTGATCTGGCAGCAAGGGTAAAGGAAACGAGTCCTGATGCATTTTTAATCTTTTAAAATTTATTTCACATTAATTCACTTATAGTAGTTTGCTCACCGTGTTGAAAGTGTTGGGGGAACGTTGAGATAATTTGCCGCTTCTTTCTTCCCCACGTCACTTTGCTGATCAAAGTCATCTTTTAACAAGAGAAACAAACCTGTTTTCAAAATAGACATAGAAACAAAGCAAGGCCCCAGGACTCATATGGAGGGCTGGAGCTGCATTGCTATGCATGCACCTTAGACAGATGGTAGACGTTGCTACCTTGTCAGTTGCAGTGACAGCCCTGTCAGAAATTTTGGGACTAGAGCAGATACATCCTGAGGATCATTGTTCCGACTTATTTTGGCGTGAGTTGGTAAATGTAGCATTTCACTGGTGTAGGAGTTAGGGTTGGGAGGCAAGAAGAAAGCGATGGTGCATTAAAAGCCCCACAATGTCATGTTTCAGTAGATATTGGTGTCATAGCCAAAAGGAGCAGTCTCTGGCTTGTCTCCCATGTGGGACAAGGCTGGTGGGACCAAGGGACTGTGCTTGGTCCTGTCGATGGGAGCAGGGGAACTCGCAGACTAAGGGGGAAGAAGCACACAAGTGCTCCTCTCCCATGCCTACACAGAGGTGAGAATGTGGCAATGGAGTTTGCAAAGCTAATACTTGTTACCTTTGTGAAATCTTTTGCCTTTCTTAGTCACTCAGGTTGAGCACTGGGGAGAAGTTTAAACTTCCAGGGCCTGCTACAGGCCCTGAGCAGAGGTCTTTCTTCACCCATGAGGGTGTTGGGTGCAGTCCCACAGGTACACAGTGGGCTAATAAAAGATGGACCCTGTATTTGTCAGATTTATACCCAGCTTTCTACTTAACATCAGTTCTCTTCTAACGTGGTCTTCTTGAAATTTTATTTTACTTGCATAAGAGGCTTTGTTAGCTGAGGAGAGAGAGGGAAAAAGGAGGAAAAAGGCAGAGTCTTCACAGCACAGAGATCTCGGGGTAGAGGTCAAGGCAGAAGAGACAGTTCTGCAAAGCACTTTAAAAAGTAAGGTATTTGTGCACTTTTTTCTGAGAGAGTCAAGCTAACCAAACCCATTCCTTTGCGTTGGGAAGAAAATCAAGCTTTGTGTACCAGGCCAGAAGCAGATAATGCCACAATATGTGCTTTATGGCAAAATGTGTTTTTATTGCGGGTACCATTTACAGCTTACATGTAGCTGCTGCCTATAAAGTGACTCAGTCGTTCTCTGGATTTTAATGAGTCACATTTTTGTGCAAAAATCTTAGTGGTTTTCTATGGATCTCCATCACCTTGTGTACAGTACAGTTAAGCATAATCCACAAAGCGGTCTAGGTTGTGGCAGTGTTACAAATGTCAGCACAGTAAAATCTAGGTGAACATTGTTAAGAAATATTGTTGTTTGTGATACTGGGGGTTAAAACTCCTTAAAGGCAACTATATATAGATTTTAAAAGTCTGAAAAAATGGCAGTTCTTATCTATTTTGTGTATGTTTTCATATAGAGGAGGAGTTTTTTATGTGCCAATAACCATCACTGTAGTGTTTTGTAAATGGGTGTTAATAGTGTTCCAGAGTTCTGTATATGAGAATATACTTTAGCCACAATGACCTGTTAGTGTGAACCAGCAGCATGTTTTTAACCTTCCTCACGCCTCTCACCAGAGGTGCTCACTCAGCTTCAGTAGAGCTCACTTACGCCAGGGGAAATTTGACCAGCATCAGGCCTCAAGAATACAGATTTCACCTAAATCCCCACTTTTTCACATTGTCCCTAGATGGTTTGTTACATGTGAATGATCTGGCACATGTAATTATAACGCTTGAACTCCAGTTATGCTCCTTGATTCTGTTGAGATACAGTTTGTCAAAATTTGGTTTGGCCTTCCATCACATTTATGTAAGTACAGGGCACACTGATTAATTATGAATATTGTCCACCTATTTCTAAAGGAAACATTCATTTCTGAAGTGTTAAAATAAAGGCAAATGTCTCTCACTGCCTTAAACATTACACAGACTTTAGAGAGGACTGAATGTATGACCATCATCGTGACTTCTGCAGGAGAAACTTCCTGGGTCCTCCGCAGCTGTGAAACGAGTCGGTTTCGTGGTGCTGGGAGGCAGCGTTACGCCGCAGGCCCTGCCTTGGGCACGCCTGCCATCTGTTTGATTTTAAGTGTTCGAGCAGTCCCCATGAAATCGATAGGATTATTCATATGCTTGATACTCTCCATGTATTCAGTGTCCTGCTGGTCCAGGGCATTGCTGGGAAGTGGCACAAGTCACGTCTCTGCTTTCCATCATGAATCTCACACCCCTACAAAACCATCAATCAGTTTTAGTCTATGTAGAATATTTTAGACATTATTAGAGACCAAATGGATAGTAACAATGCCATGGTGAATAAGAACATGCACATGGTGCCATCAGGCATACTGTAATCTCTAGGTGCGTGTTACGGTATTCAGTACCAAACAGGTTTTGGCAAAACTAATTGCTGGGTTGTCCAAATTACTTCTTAACCATGTCAAACATGTGCCATTTCCTTTTGCAGCCAGTCAAGCCTACAATGTATGAAAGTGGTGTACATTTTCTGGAACTTAAGTGATGTAAAATTATTCAGTTGACTTCTGATTGCTTTAATGAAGTTTGGTCTTTACATAAAAATAAATATCTTCAAAGAATTGTCAGTGCCAGAAGTGTAAATGAACAAAATAAAAGGTGAGATACTTAATAACAGAATCTTTCTCAAGGTTTCCTTTGTTCAGGTATTCGGGTCGCCTTTTAGAGTTGCAAAATTGTATTGCTCAGCAAAATGAGCCACAATAGCCCATGGGCTTGCCTGAAATAAGTGAAAGGTGAGGATAACTTTGAATATGATCTCAATAGGTTGTGTTTCAAACCAGAGAGCATTTCTGTGATGATGGCACACTGGACAAATGTCCCTTTCTTCCCAGAGACTTTGTTCGAAGAGCTGAATGCAGCTACACAGCGGTGCCGACTGTCTCAATGTCTCCTGCCGAAACACAGACCAGTTTTGTGACAAGTTATACCTTCAGACTTGATTATCAACTGGGGACAAGGAAGAAGTTGCTATTTTCTAATGGGGAAATGCCCTAACTCTGCATGTTTTATTAAGAGAATTGCTAAAGCCAGCTTGATGATGAACCATGGCTATGCCATGCTGCGGGTGCATGGCTGCACTCCCCAGTGTGGCAGAGGAATCACATGCACTAGACCGAGTGGAAATTGGTCCTGTTACCTTCACCTACTGCAGGTACCACGGTCGAATCCTTGTGAGATCCAGAGTTGCCTCTGACAGAGCTGTAGCATTTTGGTCCAGGACACAAAGAGATCACAGCCAGCAGCAGTACAGCTGATGGGGAGATAGATGCTGGCAGCGGGAGACTGCTCAGCAAACGTGTGTCTGTGGCAGTGCTTGTCTCCAGGAGGGAGAGAGGGAGCTAATCATGGTGCACTGACAGGTTATGTTTTTAGCTTTCTGGCTGATAGTGCTTGTAAAGGTGATGAGTGGCTGCAGTTCAGATTACTTGTCACCAAATCCACATGACAGCATTGTAGGATAATGAAAAGCTGGCAGCTCTGCTGTCAAACACTCAATTTTTTGCCTTCTCCCATTTCCTTCTGCTCCAGCTACTATCACAGAACACCTACTGAGGAATTGATTTCTGCTGAACAGATTCTGCTATCTGCAGAACTGAACTGCAGGCAGCAGCAGTGCTTGCTCCCAAATCTTTGTGAGTGTTTTCAGGACCAGACCCCCAAGGCATTGAGGCCGAGTGGTGCTGCATCCAAACCGAAGTCATCCGTACAGTGCTGCGTGGCCTTTGCTTTGTGCATGGTGTGAAGTGTTTGCTTTCAAGGCTGCTACAATTCATAGAAAGTAGGTGGGAAGTTAAAGGTAAGCTTAAAAAGAAAGTCCTTTTCCTCTAATCTTGGTGGTCCCCTGCTGGGTTGCGCTGGGCTGGTTGAAGAGACCTGCCAGGGATCATCCCCTGAGCTGCTGCTCAGCAGCAGCCCCTGCCCACACAGAGCTCCCTGCACGAACGTACTCGGGCTCTTCAGCTGCTGCAGTTTCATTTCCAGCACATCACTTGACCGAAAATGAATGGCATCTGAACCCTTCTCCTCATGGGGAGATGAACGCATTCAGCCCATCAAGCAACCAGCTGAAATCCGTGGGGAAATAGTCATGTGTCTGCCATAAGCTGGTTCACCAGCCTCGGCATGGGGCTGTCCAGTTCATCAGCTGGTCACAATGGCAGATTTTCACTCACTTGTTTAACATACATGACCTACCCTGTACCCGTGTATATATGTAATTGAGAAGCTCTGCTTAGAGCTGAAATTCAGAAAGCTTTTGCCTTTGAGAGTTAACTGCAGGAGTACCAGAAATATTTTCTGCATCTTGATTTTGATAGAAAAAGAGGCAACAAATCCCCTCTGAGACCTCCAGAGAGACGTGTGGGTTTTGTTTGATTAGATGGTTTTATAGGAGACCTTTGGGTCTGGGTTTCAGGAGGATCCATCTGTTTTTCAGATGAGCAAGACCTCTGCTTAGCTGGCACACTCTGATTTTGGGTACTGTGAAATCCCATGAAAGTGCTAATAGAATCTACAATGCCAGAAAGAAAAGCAGGGTGTCTTATTACAGAGCAGTAAGCTGTGTATGTGCAAAGGAAGAAAGAGGAGCACGCATCCCAAATGACCTGCCCACGGTCTTCCAAGACCATCACCACACAGGGAGGGGCTTAGGTGTGTTTTATTGGAAGCAGAAAAGGGGCCAGGGAAATGAAAAACTTCCAAGCAAGCCCTTTTCTGTGGATTATTCTTCAGAGGATTGTATTTAGTAAACAGACCTGCATGAAGATGCAGGAGTTGTGCATGGTGTAAGGAGAGTAGAAGCTGCAGGGTACTGGTGCTGGGAGCACATCCCTTGCAGGGGCTCAGATGTGAGAAGGTAAAATTAAGGCTCTCCCTTCAGCAAAGCAATGAACTACATGCCCGTCCCCACTGGAAAGAGAGTTTAAAGCACTTGCTTAAATCTCATCAAAGGTGGTGAAAGGAGAGGTGGGGAAGGTCCACGCCTGAAGGAGCAGTGGGGTTTTGGGGCCTATCAGGGAGGTGGTTGGACATACACAAGCAGTTTGAGGGCAGAGAGGGACTGGATATAGTTAAACTTCATAATGAAGGTGGTACGTGGAGCCGAGATTGGCTCAGGTTGCCGAGGAAACACGGGCAGCAAGAGCAAGGAGCAGATCTCTAGGAGGGGCTGGAGGAAGGAAGCAGGGCATAAGGTATGGGGGACAGTTAGTGTGGGGACATGGTGCCTCTGCCACACCACTGCATGATGATAGGGGACAGTGTCAAGCCATTCGGGGTGCAGGGAAGCAAAGACAGAAGAGGGGCACTGGGCTGAGGATGCAGCAGCTCCTGCTCAAGCACCACAGCATGGATCACCACACATTAGCAAGTCAGGATGCAGTGGTGCTTTTGAGGGCCATGGCAAGAGGGCACTATGTCAGAGGAGAGCCAGGCTGTCTCACTCTGCAGACCAGCAGGAAGACAGGTACCAGGCACTGTCACCTTCTAGTAGATCAACTGCATTGGAGTCCCTTAGTATTTGCTCCCTGCGGTGCCATCTCGGTGCAGAAGTTCGTTTTCCTTTTGATCTGCTGATGAGCAGATTGAATGGTCTAAATCTCTCTCTAAAAGGTGCTTCTGTTTGCTTTTTCTTCCCCTCCCCCCCCCCCGCCCCCCCCGGTCTCAGACAGTCAAGACAGTCACAGGCTTATTCTTCAATTATATTTAGTTTTACATTTACATTTTTGGGGCACTGCAGTTTGTCCACTGCATAATCTATTGAGAGCACATATATATAATTACCCCTGGTTCCCATGCCCAGCTCCCTGTCCCTGGTGACAAGGCACAGGAGCAAGGTGAGCCCTCATCATGGCATTCCAGGCTGCACACCCCTGACCTGCATTTGTTTTAGTCCTATTCTCTGAGATTGTATGGGGTTACAATGCTCAGGGCTGATGCTGCCCCACCTGACCTGTTTACATGCACCTCTGGTTCCCTTGGGCAGTGCTGTGGCATCTGCAGCTTTCCCTCCCCAGCAGCTTTTCCTTCTACCCAAAGCCGTTCCACAGCTGAGGCTGCTGGGCCCCCACATCCCCAGCCATCTGTCTCCACATCCCACGTTCAGATTGCCTGATGTCTGGTATGACAGTGTGCCCTGTTACTGGACTGTTACAAGATGTGACTGCAGCCAGAGCCAGTCTCTGATGTGGCTTCCCCAGCGCTCACCCTGGTGTTTGGGGTACCCATAGCCCCCAGATTGGCTGAGAAGGTGGAGGGGGAGAGACAGAGGAGGAGGCAGCTGCCCCACACAGCACTGATGCTAAGCTGGGGCTGGTGCTGGTGTCCCTGCTGCACTTCTTTCATGGGCTGCCAAAAGCGATGGAAAAAATCAAGGGCAGCAAAGTTTTTGTAAGCTGGGTAGTGGCTGAGTGCCACCTGCAGCCTCGTACCAGCCAGGGTCGCCTTCACATTATTGCTGTGTCAGGTCTCATTGTGGTGGGTGGGATTCACAGGGGGACACTGAAGGCACCAGGACACCCCAGTCCCTGCTGGGAGAGCGCTGAGTGCCCGTTGTTAGCTCAGCCTCGTGGAGCTGGGGCTGGTGTTAGATATGAGCTGGTGTTGGGGTGGAACACTGCTGCTCTTCATGGCTGCAGGGAAACTTGGGTGAGCAGAGGAAAGCAAATCTCCTTACAGCCCTCCTGTTCCCTGAGAATTCCTCCAGCCCAGGGAACAGAGTAAATCTGCAATGTGATGTAGTGGCTTGTCCTACTGACTCGCCACTGCTCCGGGTCCTTTGGCCAGGCGAGCCCCCATGTGCTGAGTGTGACACAGCAGCAGTAAATCACAGTTCTCTCTCTGCCAGCATGCACAAACTGTTGATTTGGAAATGTTTTATCTCAGCTCTATTAAATAATACAACGTCCTTCTTGCAGCCTCCTGCCTGATGTTCACTGACTCTCCACCACTCTGTCTTTCAGCTCAAGTTTCCCCATCACCTCACATGCAGCTGGTGTATCAGCATCCCCTGCAGCCATCTGCATGCTGCACGGGAGCTCACTGCAAGCTTTCACATCCAAAGAACTACAGCACCCGGAGTAACCACCCTCAAGGTGCAGGATGTGACTTACTTACAGCATTGTGGCTAGGCGAGAGGGCAAGCATTCAGTATTCAATTCACAGAGTTATGAACCTTGTTGGAGTTCGATATCACCAGCCCTGGAGAAGCAAGATCTGACTCAGGTAACTGGGACTGTCACCTCTAACCCATCAGGGGCTGTCAGTGAGAAGAGGCTGGAAGCCTTGCAGAAAGGTCGTTTGCTCCTGTGGGGACAGATGAGGTGTTGAATGCAGAGAGTTGAATATTTTCCCCAGGAAACCGCATCCTTCCAGATCCAGAATCTGCTGTCTGCTAGAAAAAGCCAGTTAACAGTTTCCACCCGAGAAATAATCATGTGTATGAAGACTTAAACTTCTCATTTCCTACAGTGATAGCCCTTCACAAAAATGAAATAAGGGTTTCTGCAAAGTTCATGGAGGCTCTTGGCATCACATCCATCAATGAACTGTCCATTAATGAAACAAAACTTCTGCTGGTGCTTGCCCAGGAAACCTTGCAGGTTCCTGTAATTAGAGCTGATTTTATAGGGAAAAAAGGGTTACCAGCTGCATACTAAAACTGCTTCTGACTGAAACTTAGGGTCTCATCTCAGTGAGAGAATCTTTCCGTCTATATTTGGAAGCATTCGTGTGCCACCATTAAACCAATGCTTCTGGGTTTTGGTTAATCACAGGTACCCTTCTGTCCTGTTCCCAGCAAAATTCAACTTATTATTGATGCTTAACAAACACAATTAGTAAGATAGACATTTCTGTGGCCTCCGCAGAGGTTTAGCACGTTGCAGGAAGATTAACATGGATAGAAAAGGAGAGTCTCTGCCTGTGCTGCTGCCTCAGAGGGAGCTGGTGGTGCCTGGATGTGTATAGTGGGGTGACGATCATTACTGTAGGTTTAAAATATTGATGGATTAATAGCATCAGCTGCTAAAGTATCACCTGAAGAAAGCGTGATTTGAGGCTACCACTGAAGGTGAGGAGATTCTTACTAAATCAAACTCAGCTTTTCCCAAAAGTCACCAAAAAATTAGGTGAAAGAAAGCCACCTGAGCAGAGGGGGAGACTGGCACTGGGGTAAGGAGAAAGCACGATGCTCTTCCAATGCAATAATAGTAACATAAGTACTTCAAAATACCTCTCTAGTGACTAAAAAGAGCTCGCTGCCTTATCGTCATTGCCAGCACACATAGCACTACAAAGACAGTCTTCTTTCTTCTGATTGCTTTGCAATTACAGGTAAAAATTGTAAGGTAATTGGATTTTATAGGCTCTCATCCAAAGGCTTTGAAACATGATTATTTACAGTGATTGACATATCCCAAGTGGTGAATTATTGCATTAGAGATGTGGATGCACCTCTTAGGTACGTACAGTCAGTCAGAAAATGTCTGTCTGGCACTGAGCTGTGCAATTTCAGTCCTTACTGGGAAATGGTGCAGTCTTGACTGAAACCTGGCTGCAACCAGGCCGATTTTGAGAGCATCTATATTAGTGGCTGAAGTAAAATCAGCTGTACCCACTGAAACGCTCTAAATTATGAGAGATACGAGAGATAACTTACTAAAGCAGTATTGCTTCATTTGAAACCCCCCCCATACACATCCACGCAGTGCAATAAGCTCTCTTCTCCCAGTTCTCAGTTGCACTCATTGTCCCATAGTTTCCCAGGAGCAGGCTGGGAATGTCCCAGTCAGAGGCTAGCTCTGCAGATCACGAGTACCCGCCTGGACTCGGGCAGCTCTCTTCACTGTAAAATAAAACAGAACTTTTGATTCTCAGAAGTGATGCCACTCTCCAACTGTATGGGGGGCTGCACCAAAGGGAGTGTGACCAGCAGGCTGAGGGGGGCGATTCTCCCCCTCTCTACTCCACTTTGATCAGACCCCACCTGCAGTACTGCATCCAGCTCTGGGGCCCCCAACACAAGAGGGAAAGCGGAGCTGTTGGATTGAGTCTAGAGGGCCACAAAGATGATCAGAGGGCTGGAGCACCTCTGCTACGGAGATGGGCTGAGAGAGTTGGGCTTGTTCAGCCTGGAGAAGAGGTAGCTCAGGGGAGACCTTATAACAGTCTCCTAGTACCTAAAAGGGCCAACAAGAAAGCTGGAGAGGGACTTACAAGGGCACATAGTGATAGGACAAGGGAGAATGGCTTTGAACTGACAGAAGGTGGATTTAGACTAGACATTAGGAAGAAATTCTTTACTGTAAGGGTGGTGAGGCACCAGAACTGGTTGCCCAGAGAAGCTGTGGCTGCCCCATCCCTGGCAGTGTCCAAGGCCAGGTTGGACGGGGCTTGGAGCAACCTGCTCTAGTGAAAGGTGTCCCTGCCCGTGGCAGGGGGTTGGAAGTAGATTATCTTTAAGGTCCCTTCCAACGCAAACCATTCTATGATTCTGTGAAGTTAATGGCAATTTACCATGGGTTGGGGCACTTCAGCATCTCACTAAGCACAGCCACCAGAGAACTCTCTGACCATGTGGCAGTTTTACATCTGCCAGTCTAATAAAACCAAACCTAAAGCATACAGTGCTGGAGCTTTTAGCTGTAAGGTGTGTTCACTGGCCCCTGCTGCAGCATATGGCATGAGGCTGGCAGACCAAGCGAGCTGGAGCGGCACTGGCTGTGGGGAGGGTCATGGCGTGGGACAGGCACCACTGGAAAGACTGAGAGGTATGTACCAGGCACGGGGGATTGCTGGGAAAGTGCAGGCCTTGGAGATGTCCTCATTCAAGCCAGGATGGGCTGCTGCTGGCGTGGCACACTCTGAACGGGCTTCGTGATGCTGAGTGAACAACTGTGCCTTACAAACCACCGGCAATGGCTGAGCTTTCAGCAAATCACAGCTGTTACAGGAATAAACTGCAGCTCCTGACAAGAAGATGAACATTGCAGTTTCGGATTTAAAAAAAATAATAAATCACTGGGGAGCTTGCCTGGGCAATAAATTGAGGCAACCTAAAAAAAGAATATCTGCTTATGTCAAGCCTTAGGAAGTGGGCAGTGAATTGGCTAAATGATAGTTACACATTTCAGGAGTCTGGCTGTGCAAACCACTTCCCATGTATGTGATTTCTATATATAAAAGACAACACTATTTTCTTCCAAGCACAGAAAAGTCCCCTGAAATTTCTGAGATGCTATTTTTAAAATGGCAGAGCCATAAACCTGCAAACTGTTGAGCAATGTAGGCTTTCTTTTAAAAGTGAGTCTTAGCTTCCAAAATAAAACCTGGCAGAAAACACAGCCACTAGTTTATGATGAGAACAGAGACAAATGGGTGATGGGTCTCATCAGGGCTGGGTGACACACAGCCCTTCACCCACAAAACCTTTTATTACAAAACATACAAATAAAAGAAACCCACCTGATGGGAATAAGGGCAGTGAATCTTTCAGCAGCTGCCTCCAAGGGGGAAAGCACAACGTCTTAACCTTCAAAAAGCAAAGCTGCACTGTTTAAGGAACAGCTCCAGCACAGCTTTTCCTTAAGTTTGTAATGAAGAGGATCTGTGTATGCAGCCAGCTGGCTAATGCCAGTGTATACACAGACACATCCCCACATATATAAGATGTATATAGAGATGTAAATACAAGTAAAGGTGTATGGATATATAAACTGTCAGTAACAGGGCAAGTCTCCCTGCTGCCTTTACTAGGAACTTCTCTAGAAGGAAAGAATATCACCTAGAAATAGCATTATCAGAAACTTTTATTTGTTGAGATTTCCAACTTCATACAAGTCCTGAAGAGGAAAGCATTTCAGATTTTCAATCTGCAGGCAAAATACAGAAACACATACAAGATTTGTGAGTATTAACAGCCAGAGAATGAATCAATAGAGCTGCTGTGGAAGGAAAATTAAGCAATTTTTTGTTTTGGTAATGTTGTGGTTTAAGTTAATTAGATTTAAGTTTAAATTAACAAATTTGTTCTTTTAAAATCACATTCTAATCTATGTGTGCAGATGTACATTTTCTGTTGTTTTCCATTTTTGTATTTAGTCCAAACAAGCAGCAAAGGCTAATTTGTCTGTTCAAATGGGTAAGAATCTGACAACAGTTCTGAACTAAGAGCCACATTAAATATGTTCTGAAGTGAAACAGAATCTTTCCACTGGCTTCAAGAGAAGCAAAGTCAATCCCAAACTACAGAATCCTATAGATATATGGTGGGGGAGCCAAACTAATTCCTAAGGTTTGTATTTACTAGGTTATTGTAAAATCCTATGTTAACAGTTGGAGATCTATAGAAATTCATAGTTAGAGATAGCAGGAGGCAGATAGAAATCCATAGTCAATAATAATTTAAAGCAAACAAACAGCAAAAAAGCATTTTGTCCAAACAGGATAGAAAAATCCAAATATGCCGATTAAATGAAGCTTACTGAGAACAGGACAAAACTTCTGTATTCCTTACGTGCTGTCCTAGTTGGTCACTGCTTCTCTCTCTCCTTCATGATATCAGTGTAGTTCAGCACCTCTAGAGTCGATCTGCCAGCCAAACTCAGGTACTCGGCTTCAGAAGAAAACGCGGCGGGTGCTGCCGCGGTGCCGGAGCCCGGAGGCTGCAGCTCCTCCTGCGCGGGCATTTTGTGCCCTCCAGCGGTGCTGGGGGCCGAGGGGAGGGAGCGCCCACAGCTGCACACCGCTATAGGGCCACACTGGGTGGCAGCATCCACCTTCTCTACTCGTGTAACAGAGCCTTCTGTCTGCACCCAGGCATCACGCCAGCTACTGCGAGCGACAGGCTCTCCCTTCGGGGCTTGGTGGAACGAGCCGACCTCAGATGGGGCAGTGTGGGCTTTATTTCCCTTCTCTGGGGCACATAAAGTAGAGTCCTTCTCCCGAAGATGGTTTGCTTCTTCTCTAGTCAAAATACTGCTGGGCTGGAGAGGCACAGTTCCAGTGTGTGAGGTCTTAGGGGGCTCTGTGCTTGCTGAGGCTAGGTTGGCACCATCTTTCTTTAAGGACTGTTCATTCCTATATGTCATCTTTTGGGCTGCGTCTTCCTCTTCAGACTGTTTGAACAGAATTGCGTGAATGCAACTGTTTGAATAATTCACTAACTAAGGACTAAATTAATGACTAACTAATAACTAAGTTAATGAAATATACAGAAAGGCCAGAACTGTCTGCTTTTGGGTGTGTTCCTGGCCTTTGTGAAAGAGAAAATGGGTAAGGCACATCTTGACTCTCACACAGAACTTACATTCTTACATTGTGGCATTTTTGTGTTCAAGAATGGCTGAAAAACAGGCATAAAATCATAGAATCACCTAGTTTGGAAAGGACCTTGAAGATCGTCAAGTCCAACCTTTACCCCAGGACTGCCAATTCCACCACTAAACCACGTCACTGAGGGCCTCATCTATACGGTTTCTGAATACTTCCAGGGGCCGTGATTCCACCACTTCCCCAGGCAGCCTGTTCCAATGCCTGATCACCCTTTCAGTGACGAAATTTTTCCTAACACCCAGTCTAAACCTCCCCCGTGCAGCTTGAGGCACATAATGTAAGGCAGCTATACATCAAGAAGCTTGTTTAGCATCTTCCCACAGTGACGTTACTGTAATTCAGCCTGGCATTATCCAGAGCCAGACCACATGTCTGGCAAACTACTTATGAAAACTTAGAGCTTATCATTTCTTGTCTTCCTTACACATCAAGTTGCCTTGTACAAAATAAACCCATAAATAACATTCCAGCCACACCCAGCCTTAGATGCACTCAGAAATAGAGGCATCATGCAAATGAACCCCTGCAAAGCCATAAAGGGGCAGTACTCACCATGTCAGGACTAGAGCTGAAATAGCTCTCTGTCTGCCTTGGGGAGTAGCTGGGAGTCTGGCTGCTGAGTGATGACTCCACATCTGAAACCAAGACAAAAAGGAAGGAAAGGCTACTTACTCACCAAAAATTCCCCAAACATCCAATTCTCAAGTACACCATGCAGAACTAAACATTACTGCATCTGATGCAGTTTCAAGGTACTGTTTAAAGGATAAAGTGTTAGTGAGGTCAATCTAATTCTTGACAATAGCCAATTCTTCTCTCAGGACAACACATCTTAACAGAAAGTGTGAGATAGATCCCTCAAAGCTTCAGCCATGCTGTTAATCAGCAGCCTGCACCAGCAGCAGAACTATGCAACCCAAAGGCAGGATGGACTCTGCAGAGCAAGGCCAGGGAAGGAATGCAGCAACCTCCCTGCACATGTTGGCTGCCATACAAGTTACACGTTTTTCTCTTGGAGGCCCTTGGGAGATGATCTGCTCTGAAATGCAGCAGCATGGCTGACCCCTACAGCTACCGAGGGAGCAAAAAGGACGTGGGATCTCCCTACTGACTCCCCTCACTCTTTCCACCTGTGGAATGAGGAGTAAATTGGCACATGTCAAACATCTAATGAAGATAGATATTAATTAATACAAAAAACATGTCCAAGATTTTTTCCAATCAGCAGAGGTCTGCAGGAATAGAAAGTAACTGGCATCTACTTGGAACTTTTACTATGTGGTGGTGTTGGTAAACTTCAGCTCTGGTGTTCAGATTAATATTCTTGACTTCTCTTTTGGATTACTCTATAGGTTTTTTAGCAGTTACCCCTACTTTCAGAGCTGGCTTTTCTGTTTAGGGGACAACTCTGGAGGAAATGGGACAAGGTAAAATAAATATGTGTGTAATACTCACCAGAGAGGAGTTAACCTGAATTTATCTCTTCAAGGAAAAGCAAACACAGATAGTTCTTAGTTACCTGGTAATGCTAGTCATCTTTATACAGTGCTGTGTGAATCAAAACAACAAACCCATATCAAATGTAACATCCTAAAAAGATCAAAACACTTCTCCCTGGCTTTACAAGTCACTGTTTCAGTTTCACATGTAGAGAAAAACCTGATTTTGTAATTAATAATGTATAAATGGTACTAACCCTTCTCCACCTCGTGCAGACTTGAACTCGCTCTGAACTCTTTCTCCAGTGCTGTTGTGAACTTTTAAAAATAATGAAGTGTTAATAGTGAGGGCTCAGCTGGATCAGCACCTTAGGTTGTGTGAGGAACAGTCAGTTTCTGTAGTACATAAAGGACTCACTGCACTGTACTGCAAATGAATTTAAGAGATACAAAACACCTAAGCAACACTGTACGTACCTGGGTGACTTCCACAGGCAAAATAGCTAAAAGATTACTTATATGTATGCTGGCACAAAGCTCCTTTTTAATACTGAAGTGTCCTGCATATAATGCCTGAGCACTGCCTGCAGAATCTGATCCTAAGGGTTAATGGGTAACTTACACAAGGTATTTCAGATATCAACTTAGGTGTGAATCAAGCCATGTAAATTATGGGCAAGAACGGGCTGCCTATCTGAACCACTTAACTAGAAGCTGTTCTTTCTGGATTCCTTATATACACCATGACAGAAAAGAAGCTTCCATAGAAGTTAATCCAGTGAAGCTATATTTAGTTTCTAACTGTTGTGGACATTCCTTCTAAGGGTGCAAACAATAGGTTTGATAAAAACTGCATCTCTTTAAAAAGTTACCTCTTCAAATCCAAAGAGCTGGTTCTGTCTCCAGGCTGATTCTCTTGCAGACTCATCATCACTGAGGGGTGCAAACACAGAGTTCTCTGGTAAGTGGTTTCTCCTCCTGTACTTTTATTTTCTTTCTGAATTAAAGTCATTACTGGTGGCTTTTTTGTCTTTCAATTTGTATTTTGTCTGAAATGCTTCCCGCTGTTGAAATCACTGCACTTATTTCTGAACCTGAGATTTAACACCAATAATCTGTTTTTCACAAAATTCATTTATGTTGAAATGCAAATTTAATATGAGAGATGACAGAAGACAGTGCTGCTGCTTTGTAAAACAGAAGGTGTTACGGATCAGTGTCTTTGATAAAATAGTCTTTTGTAAAGCATGAGGCAGTCACACCTGCTAACTTTAGCTCAGGGAAGACAGTAACTTCCTCTGTAGTCAGTGGAAGGAGACAGGGGCTTTCAAAAGGCAAGTCAGAGGAACAGCTTAGCTTCAGGGGCTCAAAACTGACCCATGAGGCAGACTTCCTCTGTACTTTTTATAGGCAGATGAACAGTGGTACAAAGGGCTTACCTGAGCATAAGTTTATTCACATTATTCACAACTATTTCCACTGGGAAAACTTTAGACCTCAGTAATGCTGGTTAGAATTTTGCTTTCATGTCCTCTTAGGATGTCTCCAATTCAGCAACATCTCTGCAGCTACCACTAGTTAAGGGATTGATAATTTCTACGGCACTCACCTTTTTTGTATTGAATAGTTCTGCACATTCTCCTTTAAGTTAATCCACTGGTCATGGTGATAAGCTGAAGTCTCTGAAATAAAAAAAAAAGGAAAAAGTAACCTTTGATTTTAAAATGCATAAATGTAATTTGAAAACAAATGCTTCTGTGAGCTTTAAAGAAGAAGATCAATACTTTGATTTAAAATTAAGTTACTGCATCCTGAAGATTCATGACATTTTTTCGGTCAGGGCAGACACATCTCTGGTTATAAAAACATATGTCTTTAAAAGGAGAATAAACCCCAAAATATACATCCTTAAAATACTGCCACGCACCGATTTTTTCAAGGTTTGCAGGTTTTCCTTTCCTTTCAGAGGGTATGAAGTAGTGCTGTCCCTCGTGACAGTCCTGCAGGTGAGTGTTAGGAAGTCCACTGCTTTTCTCATAGTTTGCACTTGAGACGTTGTTACTTTTAAGTAAAATCTGTTCTGGAGCTGTGAAAATGCCTTCAAGGTGTCTGTCTACAGACCTTTTTTTTCCACTGATTGCAGGATAAGCCTCTCTAGCATAATAAGGAGAATTTTTGTTGGTCATTTCATTTCTAACATCAGGATCCATGAAAAACATGTCAGTGCTGCTTTGGTTAACAAAAGGATTAAAATGCTTTGTGGGAGGATTAATATGGATTGGTTGGCTCTCATCTTCAAACAGCGCCATAAAGGAACAATCACTTCCATCTTGGTTAGCTTTCAGTTCTGAAGTTTCTTTCACAACATCAAACAATGCTTCTTTCATTCCTTCACTGTTTTCTGATTCATTTCTGGTCATTATCACTGGATTTTTCCAGGAAAAATTCATATAGTCTAGCCTGGGGGTAGAGGGATGATGTGGAGGGGAAGCAGAAAAGAACAAACAGTTTGTTCAGCACATAAATAAGCAAAATACTAACTGTTAACATGACACATTATGATAACTTGATGATAAAAATCTCAAAGACTTTACTGCCCATCACACTTTTGTCCCCAATGCACATTATTTCAACTGATAAACTTTCCTGTACTTTATTTCCACTTTATAGTAAGGTTGATTTAAAAGGGGTTCTGTTTCATGATGTCTCCAAACACCAAGACACGGAGCACGTCTTCGTGAGTATGGAACTGTGATTTATAAGATCAGCCACAGTATGTCACTGCTGCTCCAGAGCTGACCAAAGAAGGCCACTTTGGGAAAAAGAAAGAAAAGAGGAAGGTAGCTTCTTCCGTTCATAAAAACAGTTTGTTCTTGAAGACTACAATTCTCTCCTGTACTGGAAGCCTACGATAAACTCTGTGTACTGCTTGATTCCTGGTCTCTTTAGCAAGTGACTTCCATTTGTACTTGAGGTCAGTAATCCTAATTTGGCACAGATTTTTCTCTTCCTGTGCCAGGAGGCCAGTCAGACATTTTGTTTTGCCCACTTCTGATAGAAGTGGTTTGGAAGATGCTGACATAGTATCATTAGCACAAAAGCTATCATGCTTTCACTGACTTGGCTCCTAACACTTTCACTGCTTTTTTCTAGGCTTGATCTGGTGACTGGCCTTTCAGAAAAACTGAGTGAACAGTTGAGAAGCATCTGAAGCACAGAAAACTGGCAAAGGCCATTCAAAAGATGTCCTTTCTTTAAAATAAATGGAGCAATGCTATTAATGGAACTTGAAAACTGAAATGTAGTACAGAAAACTCTTACTGGAGAAAAAATCTGTAATGGTTTGATCAGCGAATACTTGGAACTGGATGAAGATCCTAGAGAATTTAAATGAGAAAGTGGTGTCCTCTACTTACAGAAACCTCCCCAGAACAGTTTTAAATGCTAAACACACTAGAGTTTGTTTCTGGAGAAACCTGGGTAGATCTATGTGAGGAAAGTAAAACTATTTTGTGAAGCAATTGAGAGACTCCTTCTTTACTCCAGCTGAACATTTTGTAAGGCTAAGTAAAAGCTGGTAGCAGATGAGGAAATATGACATTTGAACTTTCTAGTTAGTATTAATCCTGAGGTGCCACAGTTCTCAGACGTATGCATACTGGTTATATCATTGGTATGTTATAATGACATTAAACAACTGTGTAAACTTGTACTCTACTTTTCATATACAGCGAAACTCCTTTCCCAGGAGAACTACCAGCTCTTGAGGTAGAAGAACTTATGGCTACAATGGGTGAAAACAAATCAAGCACGATACAAAGAAATGGATTTGAAGAACAGCTGGAAAGATGTTGTTAGTGAGCCATGAATGGGCAGAGGAGTAAGAGAAGTGCCATAAGCAGGTAAATGCAGGCCTGAGGGCCTGTGGAGAAGTGAAAGGGAAGGTGTAGGTGAGATGAGTTTATGTAGGGCTTTAATGTAAAGATATTCATTGGGAATTCATCAAGATACACAGCAAGGTGAATGTTATCCTCATTTCAGGTTTTGCTGGAGAAAGCTGGGAGAAGCTAGGAGAAGAGGTGGCTAAGACTGGAAGCTGATGCATTCATCTAGATATCATGTGGTCAGTAAGTTTATCAGTTACTTGACTCCCCAGGCAAAAAGGCTGTCGGTACTTCAGAACAGCAAAACAACATATGGCCTTTTTATGGCTCTATCCAGCCAAAGCTAGAGGCTCACAGGAACTTTCAACCAGACAGCAGACTTACAGAATAAAAAGAGTAATGAAAAATTACCCTGTAAGACCCATAAACACCCAGGCAAAAGGCCCCAGAAAGAAACCGAAATAAAATGTTCAGTATAAATGAGTCTGGCCCTAAAACCTCTGTGATTAAAAAGAGTTTTAATCAGCACATACAAAAAGAAACATATTCTAGATTTCTACCCATTCTTTCAGAAACAAAGTGTATATTCTCATAAAAGTATTATTGAACCCAATTATTGAAAAAAAAAATAAAACCGCTATAGTAGGATCACATATGAAAAAGAAAAATGCCGTGTTCATGGAATCCCATATATAAACGATGTAGGTGGAGAAGTTGCTCAATTGCTACAGCACCAACGTCAACAACAACAACAGTGGCTAGAACTAATGAGAGCTGAGGCAGCTTCCCTGCCTGTGGCTTCTTAGCAAATCTGCGCTTCTTGCTCGGGGTGAATTCTGTAACACCATCATGTTTGTGATGTTGCAAAAAACAGATCACAGTGCCAAGTGCCTACCTAAAATTCATATTTTTCTACTTCTAGCAAATTTAAATAGCTTGGTATGTTCAGTCTTTCCATTTCATTTCAATTTCTATTTGAAAAGCACCAAAATCAGTGAAAAATCAAGTAGCAATAATCTTCAGATTATCTTAGTATTTTTCTTACTTAAACTTGATAGTTATTTCTCTCTTCAATGTAAAATCACTGCCTACCTATGCAATGGCTTTAACAGTTCCTGAGGCACTGTATCAGACTTCTTGAAAATAGACTGGCTTGGAGGTTTTGTAACCCAAGAGCCTTGATCAGGTCTATTTCCTGGCTGAGAAAACAGTAAAAGCTGTTAAACTCTGAATATGTATAGTAGTTGTACTGTTTAAAACTTCAAAGTCAGGTTTGCAAACAATATACCGTTTACTTCTTTTATCTTTACAGTAGAAGCCCAAATCTCCTTACAGCCTGAGTACTGAATAACTCATACTTTTCCATATATATGTATCACTGTTAATATGCAAAATGTCCTTTGAGCACCTCATCCTCCCATAGTATGAACAAGTTTGATAGACTATAATAAGCTGAAGTTCCACTGAAGATCGCCTCATCATGGCAAGCTGTTGTCTGGAAGGGACCTCAAGAGGTGTTTAGTCCAACCTGCTCAAAGCAGGACCAGCTTCAAGATTCATCCAGATTGTTCAGGACCAAGACTCCACAACCTGTTTGGATGTTTTTTTCTGGTACTTAGCTACTTTTGCGACAATATTTTTTTCCCCTATGAACAGAATTTCCACTGTTGAAACTTGTGGCTTTTACTTCTTGCCATTTTGCGGAGTACCTCTGGCTCTGTCTTGTTTATAAGACTGTTTAGACTGTGGAAGACAGCAGTTAGTTCACCCCACACCTCCATAGCCTTCTCTTTCCCAGTCCACACAAGCCCTCTTTGCTCAGTCTCTCCCCAGTCATCACATGCTCCAAACCCCTACAAATTTTTGTGGCACTTCTTTGGTTTTGCTGCAGTTTCTTGATCTCTGTCTTATACTGGGGGTTCCAAAACTGCACGCAGTATTTCAGACGTGTTCTCACAGGCGTTGCTCAGAGGGAACTTGCCTAAGACTGCTGCTTATGCTCTTTCTAATACAGCTCTTTATGTAGGTGGCCTTTGCTGCTACAAGGACTCACTGCTGACTCATGGACAGCTTTCTGCCCAGCAGCACCCTCAGGCCCTTCCCTGCAAAACTGCTGCCTACTCAATCAGTCCCCTAATGTGTGGGGTATTTCTACCAAGGTTTGTATTTCTCTGTGTTAAACTCTATGAAGTTCACGGTGGCCATCTGCTTGTCAAGATTCCACTGAGCAGCAGCCCTGCTAACGTAATGATCACTCTGCCAATTTGGTGTCAGGCATGAACCTCTTATGGTGCTGAGGGTGTACTCTTTTCCACTGTACAAGTCTCTAATAAAGATGTACTCGACTTGGTATTAATCTCTGGGGATCCCTGCCATTATTAACCTGTTGCCAATTACACTTTAGCCAATAGACAACTACTTTGAGCATGATGGTAACAGCCAGTTTTTTACCCGCCTTATTATCCACTCATCTTGTTCATACCTCCCCACTTTGGCTACTAGGATCCCATGAGAAGCGTTGTTAAAAGCCTTCCTAAAGTCAAAGTAAATATCTGCTGCTCTCCCTTATGCATAGAGCTAGTAATTTCATCACAGAAGGCAATCAGGTTCAACAGGCACAATATAGCCTTGGTAAATCTATGATGGCTGTTCATAGTCACCTTCTTGCTCTCCATATACCTTAGAATTGCCTCCGGGAGGTCTAGCTCCATAATCCTTTCAGGGACAGAGATGAATACTGTAAGAACTATGTTACTCACTGCATGATTATAAATTAGGTCACGGTGATCACCTGGGATTATGCTATACCCAGTTACACTAACTGTACAGTTAAGAAAGCCGTATTTATAACTGTAATACATTTCAGCTTTCTTTAAGCAACTTTACAAGCCAGAAACAAAAGCAAGCTAGTGGTATGTGACTCTCTGCAGTTATTAGTGATACTGGAAGCTCAGTGAACAAAAGCTCAAGTTAAATGTATTTCATAACAATAAAAGAACTATATTTCTATATATGACATATTCATTGCGTCCAGCCTACAAGAAATGCTGATTATTTATAATTATCTTCACCACTACGCTAATTTTACACCCCAGATAAATGAAAGTTAGTTTAAAATAATTCTGTGGAAATGACAAAATATTCATCAAATTTTTTTGATGGGTGAGAAGCTGGGTTTGCAGCTTCTCTTCGTAGGTCTGTTCCCAAGTGTTGCCCATTAGGTTTGTGTTGAAATTCTCTTCTGAAAGTTGTGTACAGTTATAGGACCAACAAACAGAAGAGGACAATGGACAGGCAACAAAAGCACTTGTTGTGTTGTCTTCACATTCCATACTAGAGTCAGCATATGTTAATTCTGTTGCTTGTGACAACTAGAGAAAACATAGCAGAGAGACATTTTATTTACCTAAAAATGTTTTGATGTCAGCATAAAGTTCAAAGTAATCAAACCTTTCTGTATCTTCTGCATCTCTGCACATATACAACAGCAAGAGAAAAGTTTCATGCATTCTGATATGATTTTTTCATGAAAATCATGCAGTCATAAAGACTTATTTCAGGGAAACACCAAAGTGCCTACTTTAAGTTGAAGCATGCACACAATTGTTATCCTGACGACAGATGGGTATAAATACATTTTTAGCACTAGATGTGTAGGTAAATGATCTGCTGACTTGGTTCCTAAATAGTAAAATGAAAAATAATTTACACCATTGAAGAGACAACTCCACCACGCTGTGTTACCAACAATGCTATTTCAAACAGGTCAGAACACAAGTAGAAATTTGAAGGCAAAACTCATGAAATGTCACTGTACTTGCAGCTACATAGCTACCCAAACTAAGTGTTTTCTAACAGAATGACTAACTTGGGTTTTGGGGGGTTGGGTTTTTTTTGTTTAGTTGGGGTTTTTATGCAACAGTGGAATGGGTCTTAAAAAACCCACCTAAAATCCACCTAGAGAATGTTTTTCATTGTAACCTCAACATGCATGAACTTCTCAATTGCACCCACTAAGACTTGTACCTAAGTTCCTCTTAGAGATTCACTTATGTTTATGCTGCTTACATTCCATCATTTCACATTTCTGCATATTGTTTTTAATTTTCTACTGTTGGCCTCAGTCTCTTTCCCACAATCTCTGTCCTTTGTGACTAGCTTAGAGCACAGAGGTGAGCTTTTCAAGAAACATATAAGAAATGCCAGGAATGAATATAAAACATGACTGGCAAATAACATCTCAATATAGCCTCAAAGAAGACGACTTCACATTTCAGCATCCATGAGATTTAGTCACTCTTTGAAAAATCACTTAAAAATACAGTCATTGCTGCACATTTTTAGCTTTACGTCAGTGAGAATGATAAACTTACATTATGCTGGTATTTTATTTTCTCGGAGAGATGCTGCCTTCTGCTGTCCAAAACTTGCTTTTGTAACCTGTAAAATGAATAAAAACAGCCTATGAAATACGAGATATAAGGTCTACAAGATTAAAACCATTGAGTATTAATTTAAAAATACTATATTTTCCCACATATCTTAAACAGGCCTGATTCTTAAGCAGTTATGAGCAGTCAGTGTGAGAGTCAGTCACTTTAGGGTGTCTGAAGTTGGATGGGAAAACAGTGTAAGTGGAAAAGGCTGTTTGAATAGCTAGCTCTGTGAGATAAGCTTAGTGTATGTACTTGGCATTAAGTAAAGAATTATTCTTTTTAAATCTCTCAGCTTTGTGCACAGTTTTTTATTTAGAATACATTTATTTACTCTCTCATAGTAAGAGTATCACAGGAATGCCAGGAGTGATTGTGAAACTTCCTCATCTTAGAATGGTATATTTATGTTTACTTAGTACCTCAGATATAAGACCAACAAGAAATGCCTTTTCCAGAACTTCATTATAACTTAACTATTGCCTGTTTTATACAAGTACCTGTTCTGGATGTCATCTAAGTTAGGCATACGTTGTGTACCCAATGGTGATGTGGGAAGCTCTATGTTGTGCCTCCTAGCAGGTATTTTTACATCTTCAGTGATATCAATGTGGACTGGCTTCCTCATGTTCGCTGCAACGAAAGTATCTGGAATGTCAGTGCTGGGCTTGGAGAAAGTTTTGGGCTTTCTAAATTTTCGTTAAAATACAAAAGCTGTTGTTTTAGATTATCAATTTAAAGCCATATTTTTGCTTTCTTTCTTACTAGCAATTCAAGAGCTCTATTCTAAATGGCATTATGAAATTATTTATAGTCAACTGCTGTGTGTAGACAAGCTTTGTTGCCCTCCTCAGTCACCTTCTAATCTTCCTGAGCACACAACAACAAATTCTCCACAAAAACTGGTTTATGAATATCTCACAACAGGTAAGAATCATAGACTCATTCAGGTTGGAAAAGACCTTAAAGGTCATCAAGTCCAACCCTAAACCTAACACTGACAAGTCCAACCCTAAACTATGTCCCTAAGCACCACAGTTACAAAGGGTTAGGAATCAAGTTGTAGAGATGTTTTTTAGGAGCTTAGTTATGGATTTGAAGGAAGAAACTCTGGGTAGAACTGACAGATTATTCCAAATGCCCCTCCAAAGTTATGAAAAAGGAAGTGGAACACAAATGGACCCATTCAATGGCAAAGGGAAAAAGAAATGGATGTAGGGTAAAATTAATGAATGGAATGAGGAAGGTGCACAAGTATACAAGGATTTAAAGTTGAAGTAGGCAGTAGCCAAGGTTGTTTGATTCCTCTTACGTCCTGAATTTTTATTCAATCATAATTTTTGTATTTACTTACAATTGTTTATTTTAAAAATAACACAGCACTTATTTGAGCATTGAGTTTCAAGTGGAAGAACAAGAGCTAACATAATAGCAGTAATAGTTATGGACAACTGATTCTGTCAGCAGGGAAGTCAGAATGGCGTTACACTAAACTCACCAGTGTTGTCTTTTTTGGTTGATATCTGGTTAACAACATAGAGATTGAGGAGATCTAAACTGAGTGCTGAACTTTTAGGAGGTGACACTCCCAGAAGCTTCATCTTTGCTTTAAGTTTCTTCTTTTCAAAGAATTCCTAAGTTTTTTGAAAGAGAGAATAACTTTTTTGACAGAAGCTTCAAAACCACATTAGCAGCATATATAATCCTTTTGAAATTAGCATGCAAGACTTAGCAAACATTCCTAATAATAAAAGCACACGATCGAATCTGAATTCTCACACCCTGCCTACTGGTGTTTAGTTTATTTTTATTACCTTGAAAGACCGCAAGCATGATTTGATCATATTCGAATCACTGTTCTCTTGATGCCAAAAACGTAACCCTTAAACATGCATGCCTCAAACTTTGTGTACAATCATTAAAAATATTTCTTTAAAATAAAAGACATACCAAAATGAGGCAAGGAAAAAGTCAGAAAAAAATTAAACTTGGGCTTTTTAGGCAACTTATAAGCTTCTAGGCAAATAAATCAGCAAGATTACATACACACAGCCATCTCTAATGCCACAAAGAGTTTACTGTTCTCCAAATTTGTCTTTCCTGACATAGAAAATAGCCTTGTGACCAAAAAAAAAAAAAAAACCAACCAGAAAAAAGTAAAGAAGAAAAATCTCTATGACTGGGACTTCAGAAAGGCTTTTTGTTACAAGAAATAAATAGAGATGATTGGCACTTCGAATGTATCAGGCAGATGATTGCAGAAATTTTAGGAAACAAAAATCTCCATTTTATAGGAGACTATTAATAATCATCCTACAACCCTTAGCATCAAACACAGCAGATGAATAAATAAAACCAGTAAGATTTCTTTATTCTAATCACAAGAAGGATATTGAAAAATGAAGTTACATGTAACTAATATACCCAACATGTCCGTTGGTAACTCTTTTCCAGTATATTTTATTATATCACAATTTTTAGCATTCTAAGATGTTACCATCTGTGGAAAATACCTGTTCTTCAATTAAGAAGAATATCTGCAGTACGGTAAATTCAGCCTATGGACACTGAATTCATAGTGAATTCAACTCCTCAAAATTCACATTGCTTCAGAGTCCACACACCCAAAATATATCCATGCCCCTTCAGTGTCCCAGATCTTTTCTACCCATTACCTCTAATTTACTAAATTACTATTAACTGTGTAATTGCCACTGTATTTAGAAATTTAGTAATTACAAAATTACTAAAATGAATCCTATCTTATTTTTCTCTCCTACACTGAAGCAAGTTACATAGTTGTAATGTAAATTTTGTGGTTCAGACAAATAAATCCCTGAAAAAACAGATCTTTTGAGAACTCACAGGCCTCCAGGAGACTGGGAAAGTTATGGGGACAACAAGCTGCTGGTTGCTCCTGCGTTCGCTTAGGTAAAGGTTTTCATTTCTGAGATTGTCTCCATACTGTCAGCCTGTTTTTCCTCCTCCTGTATATGCCAATGCATCTACCCTGGTCCACAGTGATGGAGCTTCCCTATGCTCTTTTTTCCCTGTCGCTGGGGAGGAAACTGACTTATCTTACTATGGTTATAACCGCTTTCTCTTACCATTTTCTTTCTCTTTCCTGTTTGAAATGTCTTCTGCTATGCCATGGATAAATTTGATTCTTACTTCACTTTCAGATTCAAAATACAAATAAGCTGGCCTACTTTTTCAAATGCCAAATAAAGTACTTCAACGAGCCTAACATTCTTTTATGTAGCCCAGAAAAATAGCTGTGTATATGTGTAAGAGGCTAGCTGACCACGTGGTTGTCACTGTAGGGCTTCAAGCAATCCCATGTGTCAGCACATACCAACAAAATATAGTAACAGAAGTAATTCAGTAAAACTTAAACTGGGTGAATTCATTCATTCATGCCTTCTCCTACTCCCTCCTCTCCCTGCTGGAATTCAGCGTAGTAATCCTAGCACAAGACTTCGGCCCTGAAAGGTACATGCAGTCAGGCAAACACATTATAACTGTTATGCTATAGCTTTGAGTCTCACTCCAAATGCTTTGAAAGTTTTTGCCTAAATGAATCAACTAAAGCATTTATGTAACAATGTAAAATCCAAAATGTCTACAACTGTTTACCTTTTGCTTTCTCCTTTCCTGCTTTAGTATGATTCTGCTCCTGAAAGATGCAAATAAATCTCGTTTTAATTGTAAAAGTATAATCCTGAGCCATCGCTTGAATTTCTCATCAATGGTATTGAGAATTTAGGACACAAATATGTTATGTATGTTATGTTATGTTATGTTATGATGTTATGTTATGTTATGTTATGTTGTATTGTGTTGTGTATCATGGATCAAACCTTCAGATAGTAAAGTCAACATATGTCTGTTGCAGTCACTTTGATCCTGGTTTACTCAGGTAAGTATAGGACCAATTTCTTAAAACATTATAAGAAATCCTTGTTAGTATATTAATTTCTCCTGATTTTCTTTGTGATGCTGCAACATAGTTACAAAACCATATTAGCAAAGGAAACAAAGGAGCACAATACAAGTTTCTACCTTTTGGGACTTCACAGAATATTGCAACCATTTTGTAGAAAAGGTAAGAAAAATGGATTGTCACTGCAAGTTTTATCAAGCTGTTGTTGTATGTGCAATATAGGAGACAATTATACATTACACTACATTTCTCACTTGTTAAACATAGTCCTAAATGAATTGGCTACAGGAGATGTCTGCGTACAGTTCTGGTGTCCTCAACATAAAAAGGACATGGAGCTGTTGGAGCGAGTCCAGAGGAGGGCCACGAGGATGATAAGAGGGCTGGAGCACCTCCCGTATGAAGACAGGCTGAGCAAGTTGGGGCTGTTCAGCCTGGAGGAGAGAAGGCTGCGTGGTGACCTCATAGCAGCCTTCCAGTATCTGAAGGGGGTCTACAAGGATGCTGGGGAGGGACTCTTCCTTGGGGACTGTAGTGGTAGGACAAGGGGTAATGGGTTCAAACTTAAACAGGGGAATTTTAGACTAGATATAAGGAAGAAGTTCTTTACAGTGGGGGTGGTGAAGCACTGGAATGGGTTGCCCAGGGAGGTTGTGGATGCTCCATCCCTGGCGGTGTTCAAGGCCAGGTTGGACAGAGCCTTGGACCACGTGGTTTAGGGCAAGGTGTCCCTGCCCATGGCAGGGGGGTTGGAACTAGATGATCTTAAGGTCCTTTCCAACCCTTACGATTCTATGATTCTATGATTCTATGTTGCATAAAACTGGAGCTCTGAGTAACTGCTGTGAGCAGGGTGAGTATGGGTGCAGACCTTGGGTCAGTAAGATTAGGAGTGTTTTTTGAGAGTTAGAAATCAGGATTATTCCCTTGTAATTACTTTTTTTTTTTCTTTTTTTACTGTGCATGAAGTTAAAACACATTTTCTAAACACATGCACATAACATTTACCCTTGCAGTAGGTAAAAGCCCCAGTAATGGATGGCTTTTCTGCCACCTAAAATATAAATCCCAGGCTCACTGGAAATCCTGGCAGATAATTAACAGCAGCAGAAAGCAGCAGGGTGATCTGCTATTTGCTGGGTGCAATACTCCTGCACGCTGCTCTTTCTTACGGACTAGTAGTATGATAGGTATTTAGAAGGAAGTTGGCATGTTTAGGCTTTTTTTCAAACTGAAGCTGTCCCCTCCACCTGCTTCACACAGGCAAATTCCAGAAATTTCATTTTGCTGGAATGACTTCTAGATGGGTAAGGCATCCTTTTAGCCTGATTCTGCAGTGAGGATGACTATAAAGCTGTGTTTCACAAAGCTACTTTCAAATGGCTGGCAAAATCTGCAGGGTTTACATTTCTAGCAGATAGGCACCTAAAGAAGCTGAATATTAACCGTGTTTTTTTTTAATGTTACAACTCAGTGATTATTTTACTATTTCAGTGACTCTCAATAACTATACACCTTTTTCCCCAATGGTAATCGCAGCCGTTCGTGAGGACATTGAGGACAGGCCCGTCTGCGGAGACATAGGACCAAACGTGACCCACCCTGCCTGGTCTGGGAGGATATCTGCATCTCCTCACACAGTCTGGTTCAGGAGGGGACATCGGGGCTGTCACATCCACCATGGCTGTGCCTGGTCTTGTGGGGGGACACCAGGGCTGTCAAACCCAACAAGGTTCTGCCTGGTCTTGTGAGGGGACACCGGGGCTGTCAAACCCAACATGGTTGTGCCCGGTCTGTGAGGGGACACCAGGGCCGTGACACCCACCATGGCTGTGGATGGTCTGTGAGGGGACACCGGGGCTGTCACACCCACCATGGCTGTGCCCGGTCTGTGAGGGGACACCAGGGCTGTCACATCCACCATGGCTGTGCCCGGTCTGTGAGGGGACACCAGGGCTGTCACATCCACCATGGCTGTGCCCAGTCTGTGAGGGGACACCAAGGCTATCACATTCACCATAGCTGTGCCCAGTCTGTGAGGGGACACAGGAGCTGTCAAACCCAACATGGTTGTGCCCGGTCTGTGAGGGGACACCAGGGCTGCCACATCCAACATGGCTGTGGATGGTCTGTGAGGGGACACTGGGGCTGTCACAGCCAACATGGCCATGCCCGGTCCATGAGGGGACACTGACTCAGCATGGAGCCATTTCTGGCAGCCTCTGAAGTTTCACTTACCGGCTCCCACCGACCCAGTTCATTTTCTGCTGCTGAGGAAGGAGGGAGGGCTGCCATGTGTGGCTCTGGGGATGGAGAGCAGAGGCGATACCCACCACAGGGACGGTTTTCCACTGCCCAGCAGTGCCACAGGGCCCTCCTGTAGCGCCGCCTCCTCCCCCGGAGCACCAGGGCAGCTGGTCTCCATGCCCCCAGGCTGCCTGGTGCTGGCAGAGAGGAGGGAGAGGATGGCACCAGGACAGGCAGCAGCAGAAGAAGCGTGCAGGAAACCAAGCAGGGCAGGGAGCGATGCTCTGGTTGCTGCCACCCTTCCTCTACCACTGGCATTTCCATAGAGGCTACTGGCAGAAGCCATCACCCTTTTGCAAAGGAATCACAAGCCCCTTGCTGTCCCAAGTGAGCCAAATTCACAGTTGTTTGAGTAGGTCACACAGATCATAGATGCTGATGTTTTGTCTTTCATGCACAGCTTGTCACTGCTATAATCACCATAATTTTTAGGGCAAGAAAGAAGCATCTTCACCATCCCGCTCTTCCTCAGGTATTTTAGTGGCAATGGCGGAATCAGTGAGAATTTTCTAATATGCACCATTGCTTTTGGAGCTGTCTAATGAGCTTTTGTGTATAACTAGAGACAAACCCTTGAGGAGGGATGCAGAGCTACGGGTGCTCCCTGTGCTCTTGGGGCACCTCATCTCCCCTCCCTCCCTTCCCTGGGACACTGCCATTGTTTCAGCAAATGAAGGCACGCATTTACAAAATAATCATTAAAATTTTACATTAATCTTTTCCTGTGATGTTTCTTTACTGAGTTATCTTTAGCCTAACATTTTCCAGGGCACTAATATTGATTGCTATTAGCACAACGTGAAGAGTGCTCAGCGCAGCTGTTAGGAGCCCAATATTAAAAATTACCCCATTTTTTTTTGGTTTTTTTTTTCTTTCTAATACTTCTAATTTTGCTAGTGTGTTTATAGAATCCACAGCTAAAAGATTATAGAAGTGAAAATATATGCTTCTCTAAAATATCACAAATTAAACTGAATAAACTTACTAGACAGAATGTTTTACCATTGAGATATCCCTGGTATTTCTGATTAGTATGCATAACTGCTTCTTGTAGTAATGCTAGATTAAAATCTTCATAGTAAAATATATCTGTATTTTAAATGTGCATGCCTCTACTGTTAATATGACAGACGTTAAACTGAAAGATTATTTAGCTAATGTCATGACTTGAAATAAACCTCTTTATTTTGTTTGCATTTCCATCTAGTATAAATGTTTAACTTGTTAATACTATGCCTAAGAGGTAGTTTCAGGCATGACATCGTCAAATCCCTTTTACTTCTGTTTTTCTAACACGATATTTTCTGTACCACCCTTACTCTTATTCTTGCATAGCATTATCTGGATTTAAAGGAAAACACTGCACTTTGTGTTTGATTCATTGAATCTGGTAGTTTGCAGAATCCAGGAAAGGTGATGTGGCATGGCAGCTTTAATTAATTCTTTTTTTCAACATAAGAAATCTTCTCCTCCTCAAATTATTTTCTTCTGATAAAGCTAAAACACCTTTCAAAAGGTCATAAAATAAAGAATCAGTTCTTTCTTTGATGAAGGCAAAGTAAACAGTGAAATAAGACCTGAGATGCATATGACTCCTGTAAACCCACTGGGCTGGACAGGGCTTGGAGCAACCTTGTCTAGTGGAAGGTGTCCCTGCAGGTGTCCCTGTCCCGTGGCAGGGGGTTGGAACTAGATGATCTTTAAGGTCCCTTCTAACCCAAACCATTCTATGATATGATTCTATAAATATTGCACCTTGGCTGTCAATGTTTGAAAACTCTAAAATAATTGATCTGAATTTCTAAGTGGTGACATACTTTCAAAGAATCTCAGGACATTATTATTAATTTTTAAAAGGTCATGAGAATGAGTTTCATGGAGCCTAGTTGCTTCTCTGGGAAGTGAAATAAGTATAGAACAGGGAGACTTCCTCCATGTGTCAGAAATGGAAGCTTAAAGGAGAAAAAAGCCTTGAAGATTTCCCTTTTTTGTAACTTTTAAGAGCCACTCTTCAGAATAACTACATCTCATGTCCCTTTGTTAAGAAAGTATTATACAGGCTCTTCTTCAGAACACCTTTCCAACCTTCAGCACCTGAGTTTTCCCCTTCAACATGCTTTTTCGTTATGAGATCAGCTCTAGATGTGAGTGACATAGCAAGGCAATCCAAAGCAGTGTTACTACCTATCTGATGTAACCTCATTTCTCCAGGAAGCCTAGTGTTAAAACACTGACCATGCAACTGTTGGCACCCAACTTTGAGTAAGTCCTCACAGAACTCCTATATAATCAGAGAGGAGGGTCTTCTGATGGGTGGCTCAGGGCACCTAAGTTAGGTTCCTACTCTATTTTCCAACAGTCAAAGAGGAAGCAGCTAAGTTCGAAAACTGAAACTGCATGAAGTTGAAAGAGCGTGCCACTGTCTGCAGCATTATTGTACCCTGAAGATTTGAACACCCTTCTTTCCGTACGCAGGACAGTCCCTTGAATGAATGTACACTGCTTATGTAAAGTCTCATACTCACTGGAGACAGTGAAAGAGAGTGAAGATGTATTTCCAAGCAATTTCTTAGAACTGCAAATGGTTCTCATGTTTCTTTACGAATCTTCCACTTCACAGCAAGTGTCCTCCTCTAGTGCTCATCAGAACAAAGGAAGGGATTGTCAAATAGATGGATGTGTAGTAAAAACCAAAAACTTCAGAGTAACTGAAATTCTTTCAATCCTCTATCAGGGTGGGAATATCTAGTACATTTAAATGCCAGGATACACTTATTTAGGTGCCTAAATATTGACCTAATTATCTAATGCTAGGAATGCAGGACTGAAAAAAACCCAAGTCTATTCCAAGTGAAAGCTTTTGTTTCGCAAACCCAATACTTAAATTCCATTTAGAGTTGCATGGTCTTCTCCCAGTCGATGCTCCTCTGCCCATTCCCTTCCTTGAGAGAGCAGTTTATGGAGAAATAAAGTAATACTATCCTTGTGGTGTCATATACTAACCTGGATGGTGGTTTCACTCTAAAAGAATTATTTTTAAAAGACAGCTGTGATACTGCAAAGTCATGATAGAGTCTGACAAGGTTTAAAACAAAAGACAAAACTGTTTTTAAAAACAAAGTTTTCCCTTTAAAAAGTAGCTCCCCTTGAAAGACAGAACTCTTTCGATTAATTTAATGAAAAGTCCTTTCCCCATTCACCTTTAAAGGGCAGAGTCCTTTTTCTATTTACTCTAAGGGCATCAGTTCAAAGAATTCTAGATATTTCAGAAAGCCCAAGGATTTTTATATTTCACCACAAAAAACTAATCTTCAGCCAAACAGCTAAAGAAAAACACAGTGGACTTCCTTATGTTTATGTACAAGGTATCAGCATTAGATTAGGAAGATGTTGTATCAGATGAGTAGCATTCATTTGGTATGAACCTCCAGTTTAAATACCTACAACATATATTGAACTCAATGACAATGCATTCAACAGAAGATCAGTTTTGCCCCTGCTGTGTTGGAAACAGTGTGGTAAGAAACCACCTTTTGTGGTTGTTTCTCCTGATATGTGCTCCTTGCTGAGCTGGATTCATTACATGACATTTGAAGGAGTTAAGAGTGAGCATAAATGGAAAGGGATGATGCCATTAGTCAAAAGACTAGATTGTAGAGAGGCTAAATAGTTTCCAAACAGCAAACCAGTCACCTCAGGGAGAGGCACGTGATCTACAGGAGTTGAAATTCAAAGCCCAGTTGCGAAAAACATAGGATTGGCTCTACGTGTTCAACCACCAGCCAGGACAGTACCATTGACAACAGTATATTGACACATTGCTATATGAAGCAGATGCCATTCTTACATGGTATTATTTAGATGGAATTATTTTTTTACAGAATAAGCCCTCCAGCTGAAGTGCAGTCCTTTGCTTGATGGAGAACAATGCACATCTCACACTGGAATCACCACTTTTTAAAAACAGTATTTCTACAAAGAGCTACAAAGACTGAAGAATCCTCTATAGTGCTAAACTCCAGTAAGGGAAAATAGTGAAGCTTGTTAAAAACAAATCAGGAGAGGGGGCTAAAAGAATTAAATGCGTACATGTGGCTAGGAGAAAGCTGAAGAATACCAGACTTGAAGCAGAGACAGTCTGAACTATAGCAAAAAGCTACACTGCATTCAAAAGATAACAGAAAGAAACATGAACTTTGATAAACATAAAAATACAATTAGATAGGCCAAAAAGAATCTGGAAAACAGCAAGGCTAAGGTAAGTCATTATGTTATTGTTTATGTAAGTTTACATGATTTCAAGAAAGGCTTGAAAGCCTTGGAAGAGTGGAATGTTTCATAGCAAAACCTCTCAGTCTCATGAAATTCTCACAGCTGAGAATGCCAGAGGTTGGGAGGTAGTATAAAATGTAATTGCAATTATTCTTCTTTCTTGGATATCTGCTTAGAGCTATTGTTAGAGACAGACTACCATGCTCAGTGGAGCAATGGCCTGAACCAGTTTGCTTATTCTTAGTATTTAGAAGTCTCCCAAAGAAGAGTTAATGAATAAATTGCAGCAGGCAATCTTTTTGTGGTCATACCTACCAGCTGCAAACCCTCCAATAAATTCTTGAAGCATGACAAAAGGATGGCAGCAGATCTCATATTTGGGATGAATGAGTAGGATGGATTATTTTTGTGGATTTATTCCTGCCTACGCTTTTTCTGAGTACAACACCGGCTCTACTGCAAGCAGGGCCATTGCTAACTGATACCAGCTATGTGATGTTACCACTTACACCTGTGCTATTGCACTTGGCATGCAGCTTGCTGAAGTGTTTACAATTCACTTGAGAAAAGGATTAATAAAGTAATGTTAGCATTTCCTTCAAATGATCCGAGAATAGAAACCTTTACGGAAACTGAAAAACAAAAGTAACATATTTGAGACTTCTGAAGGCATAAAATAGACACATAATTATATTTTTCTGGAATTGCTGTGTTCAGCTGAGTTATCTGTATGGAATCAGAAATAGATTTAAAAAAAAACAAAAAAAATCCAGATATGAAAGGTTTTAAGTATTAAAGCCTAAATATGAAAAGTATAATTCTTTTTCTGAGATCATTAGTCAACAGTTTGCTGTGGTTGGAGCAGCTAACACTGACCTTCTCTATCCTTGGCCGTTTCCCTCTCCCTCTCTCTCTGTAAAGGGGAAACAACTTGTTTACACTTCTTTCTAGAGCTGTATTCTGTGTAGAATCACTCTGTTCTCAGAACTGTTTGTAATCAGTTTTTCATTGATTTTCCCAGCAGCCATATTACTCAAATCCCTCATGGGTAAATTCTCATTGCCTACAAGTCATGAAGAGTTTAAATTTACAGCAGCAAATGTGTATCTCCCTAAGACAGAGCAAGAGGAAATGGACGACTGGTGAGGGAATGCCCCCCATTCACACCATCTCTGTGGTGCCTACACTCAGGAGCCAAACAAGAGAACAGGACCATCCCGTTTCCCCTCTCTTCTCTAGCCTGGGTACCATACAGTCTCATTATGATTGTAGCAGTTGGAACCAGCTGCTTGGTAGGCCCAGGCCAGCCTCACCACAATGACTCTTCCTCAACAAGCTTCCACATGTGCCACGTTAAAACTGAAGTTTCTTGCTTGGCTTACATCTCCAGATCCTAAACGACTTACAGTGTCTGGATATTCTACTGAGGTATGTGACTATGGCCAACAGCTTCTCTATACCAGGCAGAATAAGCAGACAATTTCTGCTGCTACAAATTTGAAATCAAAGGTCAGGAATCTTATCACTCTTTTCTGACGAAAAGGTCTAATTTGTCATTGGTTTTCCTTGATGTTGCAAACTAATTCTGTGGGTGCATTTCTGTACTTATGTAAGTGATGATATTAATGTCAACAGAAACTTTGAACGTATTTCAGAGTAAGGTATTTGCTTGAGTAATGACTTGTACGATCTTCCTCTGTTGAATCTGGCTCAGAGTCCTACTATCCTGTATGTAAACATACAGCTCAATATACAAGAAAAAACCAGACATTCCTATCTCACCATGTTACACTACGTCATATTTTAGAAACTAATTATAGTTCAGTATTAGTATGTAATTGAAAACAACAGTCACTGTGTGGGTTCTTAGGTTACATGTTTCACATATACTTCATCCACGTACAAGCAGTTATGTACTTCATGCATGATCTACAAGTATCTAAACGTTAAATATCCCAAATATCAATGATACAAAATGCATCATTTATATCTACTTCTCAGTATCTTTGTTTTTTATTTTGTATGTCTTTATGGCACAGTGGGCAGCTCCACAAGTAGCAAGGAAATTCCAGCTTACTGCAAAGACTGACATTACAACCATTGGACACTGCGTTAGGAGCATGGGTAAAAGGCCTTTTGCTTCAGAAATTGCACATTTTATTTTTCCAAACAAAAAATGATCACTGAGTAAGGCTGACTGATACCTTCCACATAATAACTTGCATGTTCCAATTCCACTATCTCCATCGCAGTCACAAAGTCGTGCAAGGACAAAGTGCTGGAGTGGGAGCCAGTGGGCGTAAAATAGAAGAGCAAAGAGAGGCATCAGCATTGCCATGATTATTCTCCAGTTCCTTCATGTTCAAACATTCATGGAGTTTAGTCAGCCTGGTATTCATTGTTTCCATTTCTGCTTTGTAGTTGTATCTCAGCACAAATCATTTCTATAGACAGTGATTCTGTTACTTCAGTCATCAGAGAAGCACCATTTGGATAACAAACAATTTTATTTTTTAGTTGGGAGAAGAATAATGGCTTTTTTTTTTTTCTGCTGGAATATTGACTTAAAATATTGAAAAATTATTACAGAATATTAAATAATTATAAAACAAGGATAAGCTCCTCTTACTTTTCCTCCTCAGTTACTGGTTCCTATATTCAGAAAATGCACACAAGTTATTTCAATATGTTTGAATAAAACTAGCCATGTAACTAAAAAAAAATTCACTTGGCACTAAAAGAAAAGTATCTGGTTCTCTTTAAGATAATAAACCCCAAAATATTCTGGTTCTAATACCAACATCCCCCCAACCCCACAGCCTCAGTTACTCAAACTTCTTTGATTGCACTTATCTTACAAAGTTTTTAAAATGAAGTCAGTAGACATTGTGGAGACAATAGAGCACTAAATGCTGCACGAGCATTACTACAGCTTTGGTAATTATTTTTTCCAGTAATATTGAGAAATTTCATTATGACTAAGTGTAGTAAAATTGCTGCCTTCACCACTAAAAAATATTAAAACCTGCCACCTCATGTTCTATAAAGAGGAGTTTGTGCATGGATTACAGAGCCGGACCGTGGCAGAACAAAATCCTCAAGGCAGCAAGAACAGAAGAAAGGGTGTATTTAAAACAACAGTTTAGACTTTTCTCCATGCTTTCAAAAGAAGAAAATGTGTTGCTTTTATTGACTGAAACACTGCACAGATTTACTTTACTTAAATATTCCCACAGATCTGTCTGTAGGGTGTATGTCTGTGCTTACCGCCAAGTCACCAAAAGCCTCAGTCCTCCAGATCTTGTGAAGTGAAAGGTCAGCAAATATGCAGAACCAAAAGAGATCTGTGAACTTTCCCCTTGGTAAGAAAATGCTAGAGTAATGGAATATTGAAAATAACTGTGGTTTGGCAAAATCTAAGAGCATGCTGTGATACACACAAGCCAGAATGGGAAGTATCCAAGTGGAGATCATGATTACAAAATAACAAACCCTCAGCAGAGCAGTTTCTTAGCCAATGTATCTTGTCAGTGTCTCTGTGAGCTGAAAAAACTTTCTATTTTACTGACAAAATAACACGCAGTTAATCCAGGCCTACCTACTGAGTGTTAGCTGTACTGCTACATTTGACATTTTCCTAGCTTTAGAGTTGTGCATTAAAAAAAACCCCAAACTAGAAGGACCTCTATCCAGATCTCTCGCCTGTCCTCCATGGCAAAGTCTAATGAGCTCCAAGATTACCCCACATCTTCTCTACACAACTGTCGAGCCCACTGTGGACACAATTTGTGCATCCTCCTTGGAAGAAGTGAGAAGTAGATCCTACTTGATCATGTCTTGCTGATCTTGGCTCACTGGGCTTTTTGGAAGGCACCTGGATGTTTTGCTAAGCGGAGCCTAATTTTTTAAAGCAAAGCTCTCTCTCTCTAATCAAAGATATTATTTCTTCATCCTGAAGCTTATGTGGCTATCTAAACATCACTGCACTCTGTCCAAAGAGGGTTGTTTTGTAACAGTAATGTGACTTAACTCCGCGAATGCCAAGCTGCAGTGGTGGCCTCACTCTCCATGTCTAGAAGGCTGGACTCCCCAGCCCCCCTGGAAATGCCTATTAGCACATTCTTCAAACCTGCTTTTACACACATATCCTAAACTAAGGCTCTATCATTCGCCAGCTGATGCAGTTACCTTACTACTCCATTTTCGAAGTGTCAAAGGACCCAAAGCATTTTTAAGTACTCTGATCCTCCCCCTGCAATTTCAAATACAGTACCTTTTCCACACCAGTGAAGAAATAGAAATAATAAATTAGGAAAAGAGAAAAATCAAAGCAGCAAGACAACTGCCTTTACAGTTAATTCCTTTGTGCAAATTTAGCCTGGTTTTGCCGCAGGGGCCATGCGACTCAGTCGGGCTTGTTTTTGTCTAATAACGCTTGAGGAGCACAATACTGGTTTCCTTTTGACGAGAGGACAGGAAATAAATTACGCGTGTTTCCACAACGCTGCCCCGGAGGCGCCGCGCTGCGGGGCCCTGCCGCAGCCGCCCCTCCAAGGCCGCCCGCCGGCGCCGGCCCGGGCTGCGCGCTGCCCTCGCCCCGAGTGCTCCACAGCGCCCTACGGCGGCCACGTTACCGCCCCCCGGGCCGCAAGAGGGCTCGGGCGGACGCCGGGGCTGCTGCAAGGCCTGAGCTCACCCCGTCGTCGCCGGCCCCCGTCCCACCCCCCCGCACCGCTGGCGGGGCCGGGGCCGGGGCCGGAGGCGGTGCCTGTTCCGCAGGGCAGGCGGAAGGAAAGGGCCAGCCGCAGCCTGAGGCGAGCCGGGGCGCTACCGGGCCGAGCTCCTGGCGATCAACAGTGCAGCTGGGCCGCGTTCCGGGGAACCCGCTGTGAACCTGGGGCCGAGTGCCGTGAAAACCGCGCTGCTGCGGCCGAGGCCGGGCCACAACCGAGCGGCCGGGGCGCGGGGAGCCGGGCCGCTGCCGGAGCCGCCCCGCGCGGCGCAGCCAATGGTGGTCGGCGGGGCGGGCTGCGCGGCGCCGGGCTGCGTTGTGCAACGCGCCGCGCTTTGAAGGCTCCCATCGCCCCTGGGAGGCAGGGCTCATTCGGCATCTGTCACGGCAGGGCGGGTGGCGGGCAGCCGGGGACGCCGGCAGCCCGATGAAGACCTGGCGGGGCCGACCTTCCCGCTGGGCTTGAGCCGCCCCCGGTAAGACCGGCGTGGAGCGGTGCCTGCGGCGGGGCAGGATGACCCACATGCTGCATGCGGCTGCCCGGCGGGTGCAATGGGACAGGACCAGCGCTGCGAAGAGGGCTGCCTGCCTGCTGGCTGCGGCGTATGGGCTCAGGGTCCTCTACCCCATCATCCGCAGGCGCATGAAGCGGGCGGGCTGCGAGGGCGGCCCGCAGGATGCCGGCCGGGCTGAAGCGGGCCGGGAGGCGCCGCACCGCGTCGGCAGCCGGGACAGAGCCTCCCCGGCCGTGGACGCAGAATTCTTCCAGCAGCTGCTGGAACTTCGCAAGCTTTTCTTCCCAAAGCTGGTGAGCTCCGAGCTGGGCTTGCTCTGCGTCCACTCGGTCGCTCTGGTTTCCAGGACCTTCCTCTCCATCTATGTGGCTGCCCTCGATGGGAAGATTGTGAAGAGCATCGTGGAAAAAAAGCCCAGGAGCTTTGTCTTGAAGTTAATCAAATGGCTGATGATTGCAATCCCAGCCACTTTCGTGAACAGCGCCATACGGTACCTGGAGTGCAAGCTGGCCCTCGCCTTCCGCACGCGCCTAGTGGATCACGCCTATGAGACCTACTTTGCCAACCAGACTTACTACAGAGTGATCAGCATGGATGGGCGGCTGGCCAACCCTGACCAGTCCCTCACCGAGGACATCATGATGTTCTCACAGTCCGTGGCACATCTCTACTCCAACCTCACCAAGCCCATCCTGGATGTCGTGCTCACCTCCTACACCCTGATCCGCACAGCGCGGTCCCGGGGTGCTAACCCCATCGGGCCCACAGTCCTGGCCGGGCTCGTCGTTTATGCTACAGCCCGTGTGCTCAAAGCCTGCTCGCCCAAGTTTGGCAAGCTTGTGGCTGAGGAGGCTCACAAGAAGGGCTATCTGCGCTTCATGCATTCACGCATCATTGCCAACGTGGAAGAGATCGCGTTTTACCGAGGGCACAAGGTAAGAAGGAAAGAACTAGGAGGGTATTGGGGTCACTCCTGCAGTGCCGGAGCTGACCTGTGCTTCCTCTGCTGCCCTTCCCAAGCACCTTGGGCCCCTCTGACATTTAAACCTGTTTACAGCAAGCACTTCCCATTTCTTAGGAAAATGCTGTCTCACAGGCGGTATCTGGAGGACCAGACCGTAGTTCCCTTGCGCTCTGACAGTGTTCCTGTTTTGCAGCTGTCTCTTTTTCTTTTCTAGAGAGCTAATCTCAGTTGTTTTTCCGCACCCAGTCCATTCTGCTTAACTTTTCCAGGCTTTGTTTTGATTTTTTTTCACCCATGTTTGTGAACTACCAGATTTAATGCAGCAGAAATAGCAATCAGGGCACACCAGAAAGTCTAGGGGAAAACTCGGTGATAGCACAGGGAGCACTACAACCTTTGACACTCTTCTACATAGCTAAGCAAAGATGCAGTCATCAGAGTCTTAAAATAGCTTAAGTACAGTACTCTAGCAGTCACAGTTACATAAACTAATGGCTTGTTTTAAAGCCACCTTATTAAGGAACTCTTCATATTTTTATTAGAAGTTAATTTTGGCTGTAACTCCTTTCAAACACGATTAAGAAAACCAAGTTGTTTCATGTAAGGTGAAAATGAAAGCTGGAAAGCAGCCTGAAGAATTACTCTTTCAGTCCAAGCAGTGGTTATATAATGTAAATGGTTTATTTTGGTAGAAGCAGTCATTCTCAAAAGCTGCCTATAGTCATGTTTTAAGTGCAGCTAGAATAAACATTTTTTTTTCCCCCAGTTCCTACATATACTGGCGTGAACTGAATGCAGTATATCATACTGGCTTGCATCTGCCTTTGACTTGTTAAACCTCTTGGGCTAGTTCTCTCTTCCTCCAGGCTGCTTACAAAAACAAGCAGTGTTGCGTTTCAGGAATCAGCTCTGCAACTTTAAGTCATTGGAGATAATTGATCCCCAAACGCTTTCCAATATGAGGAGTTTCATTTGCTGTGAAACTCTACAGCTGCAGCTTTCTTAAAAGGATGTGGAATAAATCTCATTTTGGTTGTTAGAATCAACTGTTGCAATTGTCTAGTGTGTTGTTCTTGTGTATATGTCAGAGATCCTAAAAGAGCTGAAAACCTGCCAATGTGCTGTCAAGGGACGATGGCATAAATAAGAAGCAGATCCACTGACTTCCATAAAGCTGTTGCACTTCTGCTGTGAGACTGCAGCATTGTGAAAACAGCAGATGTGACTCCAGAAGTCACAGCTCTGGGTACCCAATTACTTCCTGCAGTGTGCGAATGTATCGTGTATGACATGTGCATCTTACTTGCATCGTATCAATTGTTCTGTTTTAACTGTAGGTAGAAATGAAACAACTGCAAAAAAGCTACAAGGCTTTGGCTGATCAAATGAATCTCATTTTGTCCAAACGTTTATGGTACATCATGATAGAGCAGTTCCTGATGAAGTATGTCTGGAGTAGCTGTGGTATGATTATGGTCGCTGTGCCCATCATCACTGCAACAGGATTTGCAGATGGCGGTAATACCACGTTTTACTTAATTTCTAAATGTTTCTTTAAATTTATGTCCACAAAAGACTTTACTTCCCCTGAAAGCCATTCATATTTATTTATTTTTCACAGACTTTGTTACAATGTCCATGTCTTGTGCGTAACTTTGTAGCATAGCAAGTCAGCTGAGGAAAGAGCCACACACAAGATCCAATTTTGAACATAAACCTGATAAACAGCATGAATTTGGGACTTAAAGGATTCTCATGTCACATGAGATTGTGATAACTGCAGGTTCTTTTTTACTAGCCACTGTTGGGATGGCAGGCTGATTTTTGCAGCATCTCCTGCTACCTTGTAAAATTATACTATTAACTTCCCTGTACTGCTTATCTCCTCCTTCCATAAACCATAGTGTAATTATAGATAATTATTCTCTTAAGTGTTGAGCTGTTAGGAACCGCTGTTTTTTCCTGACTTCCTGGGAGAAGAGAAAGCGATATTCAGATTCCAGGCTTGGATGGTATGATGTTTGACATCCTGTCACAACTTTCCAGGAAGTGAAATGAGGCTCAAGTAGTGGTGTTATTGCAGATACTATGTATTTAAAAAAAAAAAAAAGAGAGAGCAGAAAGGTAATTAAGGAGGTGTAATGAAAGCAAGTGGGGAAGTTTGCCTCCACAGGCTTCCTTATGCCCAATTAGAACCATAGAATATGTTACAAATTCCATACAAGTCTTTAAGCATGGATCCTACAATGTCTGTAGAAGGATCATTTCTAAGTTGGATATATTTAATCAGGAACAAGTGATTTCTTTTCCATGCAGGTCTTGTTAGTTATATTCCAAATTGGGGTTGTCCTGCTGGACAAGCTTGGTTTCACCTGTAGGATGATGCCCTGCAGCCCCCACGTGGTTTAGCTTACCTGCTGTTGTGTTGGTACATGGGTGGTGTTCCGCTGTCTGAGCCACTTCCCAGCACGTGCCTCAGGAGGACACTGTATCAGAACCCTGGCTGGCTTCCTGGTAACAGCTTAAAAGTAGGAGGTCCTATTCCAAACAGAAGAGTTTGTACGAGGCCATTTCACCATATCAGAAGGTCCTATTCCAAACAGAAGAGTTTGTACAAAGCCATTTCACCTCACCGTGAAGGTTATCAGCACAGCAGAAAAAGTGATAAGAGTCTTTCTGCTAAGACAGGAATGAGTACAGTCAAGAAAAAGTTTGTTTAACCACAGCTGTAAATATCTTCTTGGTATTACAGCATGAATGAAAAAAAAAAAAGGCTTGTATTCATGCTAAGCTAAATAACATTCCTGTTACTCATCAGTATTCTTTCGAGAAATACTTATCGAATGTGGGAGAAAAGCAAGATGCAGTGATGGCTCATGTTGTAAAGCAGAAGAATGTTTGCCACCAGAAACCTAAACTGTTAAAGCAGGGGGATTATTATAGAGTCCTGAGGCATGGATTGCAAACATAATACTGAAAAATCAACATTGTCAAGACTAGTTCGAAGTATAACAGGTATTCAAAGAATCAAGCAGACCTGAATGTACCATTGGCCATTGGCCTGCATGGGAAAACAGTGCTTTGTGCCTCAGCAGGTCAGATGCAAGTATGTTCGTATCTGAAGGAAGAGGTGGTGGATTTATTACTTTAGGATAAATCACCAGAATCGGGGATATGCAAAAAACTGGTACCATGACTTGAGACAAAGGTGTAAAGCAATAGGTGCTGTACATTTCTTCAGAGGAAAAAAAAAGAATAATAATCCTCCAATAAAAGGAAGTGACAGTGGTATTTCTGACTGAAATTTGCTAATTCTGTTACATATTTCAGGGAAGAAATTAACTAGCAAGGCCAAGATTCCCATTTGATAGCATTTCTAATTCTTTTTTTATTAAACCATTGGTGTTCCAAACGTTGTGTCTCTCATCAGTTTGTGGAAAGCAACTGTTTTTGGAAGCAAGACTTTGATTTCTTTAGACACGGTGAACACTTATCTTTGTTTATAAAACAAGTATGACTATCAATTATATAAATGAAGATGAAAAGGGAAATATTAGTTTCTGCATGAGACGGAGACAGTCTGTCTGCCTTGTTAGAATGCACCACTTCTTCAAACACAGGAGGCCAGCCATATGAAAAATGTTTTGGGCAACAAGTTAGAGAAAAGTAATCTTGGTGGGGTAGGCATGTAATATAAGAGCTTGTGTTTTGGAACAGTGAAATCCTCATAAATACCTCTGAAATGATTGAGAAAGTAGTTTGTAGAGATCGTTAAACTCTTGCTAGATGAGCTAGCCTGGGTGCTGGAAGCAGCCCTCAGTAAATTCTTCATTTACATACAGGAGGAATGCTGCTTTAGTGTAGTTAAACCATACCTGATTCCTAGATGATTTAACTGTGGTGGTTCTGCATAGCATGGGCTGCATGAGCTGTAATCCCAACAAGATCAATAAAACCTGCTTCTCTGAGAAGTAATAAATTTCTATTTGTTTTTTACTAATGAATTACCTGAATTCTCTCTATTCCCGAACTTTATTCTTCTTGGAGTGGAAATGATTTTTTTAAAATAAGTGAGAACTACACGAGCAAGAATTTTGTAATCTCTTTGCAAAAGGCTTTCTGTCTTGTTTTGTTTTTTAACTCATGCCTCTTGTTGTGTCTCGAGTGGCTAGATTGCATATGACTAATTGACAGTGTACTGATGTAGAATCAATTAATTAAAATTGTTGTAAAAGAAACCATGTGAAGGCAGAAAGAGTAACGTGATTTAAGAATTTTAAAAAAATAGCTTTTCCTAAATTATCCATAGTGATAATATATGGATATGATAATATATCATATCCAGTGATTCAGCTGTAATTATGTACCTTTACCTTTATGGATGTGTAACTGAAAACAGTATAACGTTTAGATTTAAATAATAAAGACAGGAAGATACATCTGGCTTTGGTACTGCATCTAGATTTCTAGACAACAGATTTCTAGAATCTGATCTTGTCAGGGAGGTGAGACAGTCACTCACCAGGTAAAAAAATACTGTTTGCTATGCTCTTGCATTGCTTGATCTAACCCATGAAATTTACAATTGCTTTACACCTGCAGGGAAATCCTCATAGATTTTCTTAACCATCAGCACTGTGCAAACATCGCAGAGGATGTTAATATATAATAATACGGGAGCTGCAACACTGGATCCACCTATTACCCTGCTTAGCCTCGTGCCTAGCAGCAACTTAGTGTAAAAAAAAAAACCCCAAAACTTAAAAAAACCTTTACAAACTTGAGAAAAAAAAAAATATATCCAGACTGTTCTGCAACAGACTTGAGCAATATGTAAAGATATCTCTGAAGTCATGTGATGCAGAAGACCCTTGGGACCTTTCATTCTAAATATTGTATGTGAAAAATCTGTAAGAGTCGTTTACTACACATTGTTTTCTTTGTTTTTGTATATGCAACTATTAAAACTTAAAAAACATTCAGTCTTAAAATATTCAGCCACTTATTTTTAAATCTTTATTTGTTCAAGAAGCAAACCTTGCAAGTTGACTATGTTCTATAAATCTGTAGGTCACATGGTAGCAAGAGTACATGTTGATATGTAAAATGGAAATGTATTTCTTTCTCATGTGTCTCCTATAATTTCTGTTCTTTTCTCCTCTGATGCTGCTGACGTTCTTATGGGACAACTGCTTTCTTTAAAACAGGAGTTTTCTTGCTAATAGGACACAACGTCACAAACAAAGCATCATAACTTTGTTCTGGGGTCAGATGAGAAGAGAAACTGTGTTGTGGGAGAGGTGTATCCCACTTAAACCATTCTTTTGATAATAAAAGAGTTTATTGCTTGTTATAGAAATATAATCATGTTGCCAAATTTCCATCAATATGTTTCATTTTACATGAAGTCAGTAAATAAGTAAGGCTGAAATGAATAATTGTGAAAACAGTCAAAATGATATTAAAAATGTTCTTTAGATCATTGCTTAGGTTTCACTTTTTTCTTATTTTGAAAAATTTAGGTTGAATAATGATATATTAAAAGGAAAATCATCTAGGTAGACAAATATTATAAAAGGATAGGATGTTTTGCATAAGAAGATGAATTCCACATCCTCCCACTTATTCTTTGTGACTAAGCTATCTATGTTAGTTACATTCACCAATTCTTTTTGAAAGGTTGTCTTTGTAAAGATCACTTTTTCTTAATTGAAAAGCTGCTCTATGCTGGCTCATGTTCGCATCATAATTTAATTTGTAGAGATAATTTTCAAATGAATATTTTAACAGAGAACTTTTTTTACTTTTAGAATTGGAAGATGGCCAGAAACAGGCAATGGTTAGTGAAAGAACGGAAGCTTTTACTATATCACGAAACTTGCTGGTCTCCGGAGCAGATGCTATTGAAAGAATTATGTCTTCATACAAGGAGGTACTGTACAACTGCCAGACATGAAAGAGAAGAGGAAAAAAAGTAAAAAAGAATTCACATTTAATATAGAATGTGAAAAAAACCAAACAAAAAAAAATTTGCCATTTTTAAAGGCAAATTCCAGTGCAATTAAATCCATGGAGATCTTTGAACTGATAGTTTGATCCTTAGTGATCGTTAGATAGGTGACAAAAAGTCTAAAGTGCACAGCTGCCAGCATGGTGCAACATGTAAGTATCATTTTTAATACCTGTGTTCAGATGCCATCAGAGAGCAATAGAAGTTCCTGGAATGTGAATGATAGAGGTTCAAATTCCTCCTCTGTTTGGAGCACAGACCTTGAATGCAGGCTGTCTGCCTCCAGTGTATGGGGAATCTTCTGCTGGAAGTGTCACAGAATCACAGAATGTTTTGGGTTGGAAGGTTTGGGGACCTTTAAATATCGTCTAGTTCTAAACCTCTCTGCAATGAGCGGGGATATCTTCCACTAGACCAGGTGGCTCAGGCTGGTCCAACCTGACCTTGAATGTTACTAGGGATGGGGCATCTACCACCTCTCTGGGCAACCTGTTCCAGCCATGTTTTGCATGAAACAAAAAGAGAATTGAATACTTATTTCTTGGCCATCTAAACTATAGGGCCTGTTCAGTATCCTGTGAACCTGTTAAACTAAGTAATTTTGCAAAGTAGAGAAATCTTAGCAAAAAAATAAAATCCACCTTGGGACAGCAAATAGTCTCTAAATACAAGATGTTAATCTGGAAGATCAGAGATGTTGTTTCAGGTCCTTAACCAATTTCTAGTAAAGCTGGGCATTATCTGTGGTCTCTCCTGGGGGTTTCTCTAGGTGCTGGCTGTTAAGCAAAAGAAAGTGAGGCAGTGCTGTTATTCTCCTGAACATTTCCTTCTGAATCTTGTTTCTGCATTTGTTACTTGATTTTTGCTTGTCCCTTTGGTGGTGACTCCTTTTCCCAGTGCAGTGCAAGGAGGCACACATTAGCTAGGCAGCTAATCAAAGACTAGGGGTTCTGTCACTTGGAGTCCAGCCATAATAGCTACAACTTTGTAAACTGAAGGAGGAGGGGTAGTTTGGCGTCTTCAGATATGGACTCTAAGAAAGCCAGAGTCTGCTTTTTCAGGGAGTTCTAATGGACTGTGATTTAGACCTATGCTTCTTCAGCTGTTCCCCTGCTTGGCCTCTGCTCTCAAGGTACTGCCAGATAACCTATTATACACTGATGTAATTTCTGTTTTATTTTCAACATTTAAGCAATTTATATAATGTGCATGAGGACTTACAAACATTGTGGTTTTATTTTTGGAAACAAAAATACCCACAAAGAAGTAGAAACAACTGAACAAACTCACTTTGTGAGATGTAAAATCTCACGTAATGAGATTTTAATCCAGACAGCATGAGATCAAAGACCAGTTCTGTGAATGTCCATCTTAATTTTACATATATACTTCTCTTCAAGAGACACTGTGGTACTTTAACCACATTGTCATTTGTATTTCTTGATTCAGGAAGTTTGCAAAGGTCAGTGTACTTCAATCCACTTCAAGTGGTAGTGAATTTCCAGTTCTTGCTCACCTGACCCACCAAAGCAGCCTACTTCCAGTCAGTGTAATTCAGCATGTAGATGAGGTGGGCTCAACTTTTCTTTGCAGGGTAATAGTTTAGGTGGTAATATTTAGTGTTTTGACAAAGTAAGTTTGTAGGGTCATGGTTCAGAAACTTATTAGAAGTTATGTTTCTTCTGGGGCACAGTGGTACAAGTTCTGTCCATCACATGCAGGATTCTCTCCATCAAATGCTACTGCTGATGCTGTGCAAAGGACTCAGTCCTAGCGTGAGCTCCTGCTGAAATTGATAGGAAGACTCCAGTGTGGAGAATGATGTTACAGCTCCTGTGTGCTACCTATTGCCTCAAGTGGTGTTAGCTCAATACTTTTCACAGCTGTTAATGCAATTACCAATAGTGCAAAACAGCGTACAGCTGATGAAGTTCAAACATTGAGTGACTACTCTTTTTTAACTGAGTTTTTCAATATGTTTCATATTTGTTAACCTCCAGTGGCATGATGACTATGTGGCCAGAACTAGCACTCACTTCTGAATCTGGCACAAATAGTGAAACTCATTTAGGATTTTATATTGGAATTAAGCATGCCATTGCAGGCGAACTCGGTTGTGAGGTGTATGTGTTTAACTACAGCAACCTAATGATTTTATAATCTTATTTTCTTGCTCCTCTTGTCTTGCTCTCTGCATTTAGTATAAAAATTCATCCTTTAAGAAAACATCTAATACACGATAAAAATAATAATAAACACATAATAATGCCTAATAAATAAGATGCCTGGGTTTAATTCTTTCCTGCTAGCAGATGGAGGCAGTTCTCTGGGAGCTCTTGGTGGTGTCACTGCCCATGAATAGGAAGTTATCAGGTCTAGAAATGTCTTGTTTCTGTCTTTACCAGGTGGAAGTTGTGACAGAAAGATCAAAAAAATAAAGAGGAGAAAGCTTCTTAAGAGACCTTACCTTCTTAAAAATGCCCTGTTCTAATCTGAGGTCTCAGATGTAGCTCTGGTACTCTAGCATGCAGTTGACTGAAGAGTAATTTCTTTTTTGTACCGTATTTTAGATTAGGATGCTCTGGTATGACCTGCTTTACACAGAGAAGCACACCTTTCTGACAGGAGGTTTCAGGAATACAGGGAAGTAAACGTAAATAATTATAGATGCCATTTTTTGTCACTTCTGTGGACTTTTATTTTTCTGGGAAAAGCAGAGATTTTGTTTTTCTCACGTATGATAGGCTCTTGGTTTTCGCATATGCTAACAGCTGTTCTCTGCTGGTTGAAGACTGCTGATCTATGGAAAAGAGCAGTCCCTGCAACCTCATTTACTAGAGCTATCATAGCTTACATTGGCTGAAATCTGTCCCCTTAAACTGTCTCTGTCTGCAGGCTGGCAGGTGCTGTGGGTGGCAAGTGGGCTAGCACAGAATCTCAAGGAATGAAAATTAATAGGTGTCCAAAGACATATCGTTGATCATTCCAGAATAGCATTTGAGAATTGTCAACTCAGAATAGCTAGGAATGTTTTTCATGAATCTTTGGCCAAAAATTTAATTTCCAGAATTTGTGAAGTATAACTGAAATGAGGCATTTGCTCTTTCTCAGGTTACTGAGCTAGCAGGCTACACTGCCCGTGTCTACAACATGTTTTCAGTCTTTGATGAGGTGAAGAGAGGCATCTACAGAAAAAATGCTGTTATTCAAGAGTCTGAAAACAACAGCAAGAATGAAGATAAAGCAGAATTACACATTGAAGGGCCCTTAGAAATCAAAGGTAATTAATTGATATTTGGGTGCATTTCCCTGTGTGGGGGGGCGGTGCAGTGGGACAGGTAGTGAACAGAGGTTTTGTTTCTACAGCAAATCAGCCTCTCAGCCTTAATACCCCACAGACCATGTTGCCTTCTATTTTAACCTCCTGCTATTTTGTAACTGCTTATGCAGTGCTTCTCTAATACACAGAATTGCTCAAAGGTTTTCTGTAAACCTTTCAGTGAAAAAGGTATTTCAACTGTAGTATGGTTGGTGGTGATACTGTTATTCTTACATGGACAGTGCCTGCTTTCCTCAGACACCTCATTTTTTTCCAGAAAACGACACTGTAAGATTTTCGTCTTCAAATAGCACATTACTTTGTCTGGGGTAGAAGGGAAAGACAGATTGGTTCAGTAGTTTCTGACAAAAATACAGCTTTGTTTTCAGTAACTAAAAATCAGCCTGTGCTTATTTTTTCATAATTAAGTGGGAATTTTCAACTGGAAATGGACTGACAACTTTACCCTTCCCATCACCTCTCAAACAATCTGATCAATTTATAGCTTATCCTTCCTGTCCCTGGCCTGTATCTTTCTAATGCTACTATCTTTCTATCTTCACCCTCCCCAAAGCATTTTCTGTGTACCTCCGTTTCTTATCGTGCTCCGTTATGTGTCACCTCTGTCTTCCTTTTGTGCCCAGCTTCTCTCTGAAGTACTTAAAGGCAGCTTTTGCAATGGGCTTTTCCTAATTTTCCCAACAGATCCCTTCTGCTTCACCGCTCTATGGTGTTGAAAAACCTCATTTTCCCTCCTTTTGGCTTCTGAAAACTTAAACCTCGGTAGAGTTGAAGGCACCAAAGTGCTCTTTATGAAATGACTTCTTTCAACAATTTTAACAGTGCTGCCCTTCAGTTTAGATTTCTCAAAGTTCTTCATAACAAACAATCTGATTGCAGCATAGTGGTTAGCTGTGGAAATAGCTGATGTCTTAATCTTGTAGGGCTTGGTAATATTTGGCTGACATTAAAAGAAATGGCATTTTATAGCTGTTACATCTTGTCATGTAGAAGAAAAAGAGTTGGTAGTTCCTGGAGAAACAAAGTAATCTGGGGGCTCTTTTTAGATATGCTTGCATTTCTGAACTGTATTTGATTTGAAAACAAAACCAAATGCGGTTCAGATGTGTAAGCATGCTGATCACGTTCCCTTTGGGTCTAGAATTCATATACCCCATTCCTTTTTTCTTTGCAGCCTTTTCCCAAGGCTTGATTCCACTACAGTCACTCATTTCATTCAGCCTGAATTCCTTCTTAGTTGTGGTGACTAGCATTTGTTCCTGAGTAGTTGTAGGCTCTCAGAGGCAGCCAGCCAAGCCCAAGCATTGTGCAGATGGACTTAAGTAGAATTTAGGCCAGATGAATCTAGGCCACAGGCTCCACACTTTTTATGACAAGTTCCATTGTCTTTTGGTCTTGATACTTCAGAAATCCCTGCAAAGTGGATTTGTATGTGGATAAAAGTACACGTGCTCACATATGTATGTGTCTGCATTGTTAGAAAGTAAAAATCTCAATATTCAGCTTCCCCAAAGGCTCTTTGAACACATACTACTTACTTCCTTTTGGATCATTGTCATGGTGCTGAAATCAGGACAATCATCCAATATACGTTTATGTAACTAAGGGATATTTGTTTTGTGCCTTGCATTTACTGTTGTCAATAAGAGCATTGTGAAACTATGAAAACTATTAGAATATTTTTAACAGATAATAATATTGCCTTTTACGTGGTGTATCTAATAATTCAGAATTTTAAAGTTGAAATAGAATTTTGTACATCTTGTACAAATACTGTCATATTGTATTTCTGATTACATGTAAATATGCTTTAAAAGAATGCTAAAGTTGCAATCAAACACTGTGAAGCTAGGAAGTGAGAATTAAGTTTATCTAATGCTTACTTAGCTTACTATTTTCTTGTCATCTATGTTAACTAGAATTTCCCCACTGTATCCAAGTATTTTTTTTTTAATAGCAAAACTCTCTTGTTTTCCATAATCTCGTGTTGGACACCACAGAACTGTTTTAAATAAAACTTGTTTTAAGAATAAAGGAGTGCTTGGGCTTATACATGGCACAGAAATTTTTGCCCAGGTTGTTATAGTTCAGCAAAGTCAGAAGCAATTGAACAAAGAGCCTCTTAATGGAAAATGTAAAACTAACCTTAACTGAAGGAAATGCTACCAGATCCTTTTGTAATAAACTCAACTTTTCCTTAACTCCATTTTCATTGTTCAGATTAATCTAAGTTATAAAAGAAGCAGCCTTCTAATACAAAGAGAAATCTCTTTCCTTTGCATCTTGTCTGTAAAGGTAATTTCTGATACTCGTCTAGAAGCCCGGCTGTTTGGGTCTCTTAGAGGAGCCCATTAACAGGCAAAGAGTTGGCTTCATTTATTTTTGCTGTTCCAGGAGAATTTATTTCAAAGTCCTTGTGTTACAGAGTATCCAAATGTCTGCTTGAGAGTGTACCTTTAAATTTGCCAGAAATCCAAATAGTAAGTGTAGCTACTGCAGTGAAATGTTATATGGGTTTCCGCAAATACTTACAAGACATGTTTACAGTGTCTGTGGCTTCAAAAAGACATGGAAGCGAGCCATTAAATGTTTTCTCCTTTGCTCTTGTTGCTGGAGGAGACTGAGCTGGGCTCCAAGTCTGAGAGCTGGTAGTAAAAGTAGATTCCATTTTTTAGTTAAATCCTCAAGAGAAGGTAAACTGGTCTGCCTGTGGCTAAGGCTCTCTTTCAACTTTTTTACTGGTTGATATTAACCATCTACTAGAAACAAAATACAGTAAATACAGGTAGAATGTGAATAAACATGTCTTTATAGTGCATTTTATATGTATGAGGCATACTGTGCATTATATGTATGGTCAAATTTAGGATTCATTGCACGCTCTTGGCTACTGCTGACAGTGTCTTTCTGACTAGCTGAGATTTATTAGCCAGATTTTCCACTAGGGGAACCTGGAGCACATGAAAGAGTGGTTTGGAACTCACCGAGTTACACTTCTCAGCCATGCACCTGAGACTGTCACTTATTGTTGCTTAATGAAAGGTTTCGCAAACTAATTTAATTTTTTTTTCTAGGGCAAGTTATTGATGTTGATCATGGAATTATTTGTGAAAATGTTCCTATTATTACTCCGAATGGCGATGTGGTGGTTTCCAGACTGAACTTCAAAGTAAGATGATATGCAGGAATCTTCTGATTGTTGCCATCACATTAACATAAACAACCCAGAATTCATGTACCTTATGTTAAGTACTTGGAGAAGCATATGGATAGAAGGGGAAGTCCAGAAAGGTAGGCATAGTAGCTCAATAGAGGCAGACTTATGTAGTTTATCCTGCTCAAAGAAAGAGAAGAGAGGACTTCTGGTGCTGTGGCCAGGGGAAAACTGACCTGAGATTTTCAAAGGTGCATATGGGATTCTGCATCCATCTTTTCTTAACTTCAGTGAAATTAGGATGCTTTACTCACACAGGCTCCTTTAAAAGTCTGAATTCACAGCATCAGTGAAAAAAATGAATCTATAGTTTTGCATCATCACCACAAAGAGCAGTACTAACTAATAGTTGCCAGCATAGTTCACAAGCCTAACTGTGGAGTCTTGTCTTGGTGAAAATTGCATTGTTCTTAAAAAGCTATTCTAGATACCACTCAGTACCTGCTCACAATTTTGATGGATCACCTTTACCGAATTACTCCCATATATATCCTAATCTTATGTATAAGTGCAGATGTTATTCTTTTAAAAAAGAGTTGGAGTTACCAGAACACTAACGTGAGTAATTCCAGCAGGTCCCTTAATTTAGCTGAAGCAGAGTTTTCCTCTTGCCCCCTCTGTTGGTACAGGAATTAGCGAGCAGGAGGACAGGGTCCTAGCAAAACTTGCAATGGCTTCAGTGGAGGATTTCAGATTTGTAAACTTACAACTTTGTGGTCAAGGACACAGTTATATTTATTCATTTTGCTCAAGGGACAAAACCAACAGAAAACATAGCAGTCAATATATTTATGTAGAGCATAGACAATGAGATAGTGATTTTGCATAAATATACACACATATGTATACAGAGTAATATTCAAATGAGTAAAAACAAGTGCATTGCAGCCAAAATAACACTCACAATTAAACAGGAAAGGGCAAAGTGGAGTAAGTTTTCCAAATAATTTGATTTGGTTCCTGTTGCTTAAACTAATGGCACTGATGGGCATAGCATGCTTTGTACCCTGTTAACACCCTTGCACCTAATCTGCATTACAATATTTCATTCTGACTGTGGTATATTGACATTGTGATATAATCACTGTAGTTTATAGAAATACTCAGACATTATAGTGAAATTCTTTTCATTATTTCAGTCCACATGTTGTATGTAATGCCACTGTTTCCAGAATAGCTGTATAAATATGTTCAGGTAATTAATGAATTTGATAATTTGATACAAATGCTCATGTAACTCCCTCTAGGGGTCTTGTGCCACATATACAGCATAGTGACATCCTTGTGTTTTCATTGCTATTGTAGGTTGAGGAGGGGATGAACCTTTTAATCACTGGACCCAATGGCTGTGGAAAGAGTTCACTCTTCAGAATTTTAAGTGGTTTGTGGCCTGTGTATGGAGGAGTTCTCTACAAACCCCCGCCACAGCACATGTTTTATATACCACAAAGGTATGTGTTTTGCTCAAGGTGATACCTTTTTTCTAGTTACATGAATTTTGACCCTGCTTCTCTCATTTTCCGTCTGTAATATGTACACCCAAGTTAAAAGCTGTTAAGCACAACCTCAGGTGTGTGGAGGGGTAGAGGGTGTTAAAAAAAAAGATCCTTCTCGTTGGTGGTGCAAATCTTCAGTCATTGGAAAGGGCTCATTTGCACTTGAGGTGGAGCCTATGCTCCGCTGATGGCTGAAGTCATGAATGATTGGGACCATGGGGACAGACTAGAATGCAATAGAAATTGTAAACAGAGCTAATAGATCTTAATTCTGACTTCACTTTAAAACCAAAGATCAAAACAAGTAAGAGTGCTTTGGTTCCTAAATGTTAAATTATTCAAAATAATTTTCTGAACTTCAATTTTTACACTACAAGACCAGAATCTAATTCAATATTATCTGCAAATTGCCATTGTAATAATATGTCCCCTTTTCACTAAGGCAAGTATGGCTTTTTTGTGCTTCGTTTGTATTCTGACCTGCTGTAGGAATATCAGAACATCATTTAGTGCAATTGATTCTAGAGTATCTCCTTAGAGACTTCTAACTAGGTTGTTTTGCAAAAGCAAATTCAAACACTGACAATCTTTGATTGCTTTCTGTAGTTCATTGCATCCCATGGGCAAAAGAAATGTTCATGGTACAGTTTGTAGTCTTGTTTAAAAAGTACAAGCTATTAAGCTGAATGGAAAATACTAACTGAGGAGTAGATTTTCCTTGCTGCAGATGAAGGTAATAGAGAACATTTATCTATAATCTTTTCAAATATATGTATAATTTATTGCTAGTCATTGTCATTTTTCTGAGTTACTCAAGAGTTTCATTCAGGAATTTGGAGCAAAATACTTTATTAAATGTTTTTCAAAAGAGCATTTCAGAATTCCCATTGTGCGGGACATTCTTAGAATCAGTTTTATTCTTAGGCAGAACAAAAGCTATTCTGAATCCTTTTATTGTAGAAAATCTTGAGTTTCGGCCACTTCTGTCCTCTGTGTGATCCCAACCCCTTCTCAGCTCAACATTGGAGGCTGGCTTGCCTGCAGCCCTTCCTCTTTACTTATGTCCGTTTATTCTGGTAAAGCGAACAGACTTGTATTGCATTCAGGCAGATTTGCCAGGATGCTTGTTGGGGGGATTGAGTCACATCTGCTGAGTTTTCATTTCCATAAACATGGTTCTTTGCTAGCTGTTTCCCCTAATGTTGCAGTGCTGGGGGAGTTTGTCCAGCAAACCTCTTCTTTGGAATATTTCAAATCTTTTGGTCAGAGTCTGAGATTCAGCCAGTGTCTTTGCAGTCCTCTGTGACCAAAGCCACATAGGGGTTGGCATATCATCATTGCAGTGTACCCTGAAAGTATCACTCATATGCAGTCCATCCTCATAGCTTTTCCCAGGATAAAGGATGCTGCAGTGATGTCTTTGGGACCACTAAGATACATTGCCTTGGCTCAGCTCTGTGTGAGCTCTGTGCTCCTGGAGGGTATTTAAGGCAATACAGAAGTATTCCCTTCCCAAGGAACAGAGCAGAGTCTGGGTAAATGGGGCAACAGTGTGACACAGAGAGCTCTTCTGCAAAACTGCTACACCTTGAATGTGGCTGAAGATTTTGAAGTCTGCTTTTGGGGACAGTTTAGCTGTGTCTGCATGGGTTCTGTAAGTTCAGAAGTGTGGCCTGTCAACCGTAAGTGTCTTGTATTTGGAAAGGGACTGTGGGACTGCTTTTTGTAGGGATTTGTGGGTGAATGCGCCTGAAAGCGCTGGTATAGGACAGCAATCAATCAGATTTGTTTGTTAGGATGTCCTTGAGGATCCTGAGATGCTTTTTTGCCCAATGTATTTGTTCTTTTGGCTTACAGAGTCTTAGATGAATATCTGAGACGCTAAGAGTGACTTGAAAGAGATCCAGTTTGAAATTGAATTTTATGTATTTCTGGACCAGATTCATAACAGATCTGCTGGATTTTTAGGACTTCTGTGTAGATTGCCTTATGTGGTCCAGGCATTTTATTTTCTGCCTGTGTTCCACTTCTGAGTGTTTTAACAGTTCATTTATTTATGGCCTAAATGCATTACACATTCAGTTGGGGTTTTTTGTCTGTCCCTGGCTCTAGAATACATTTAGAATTTCTGTAGTGGTTTGTAAATTGTTCTGAAGTCCCGAAATGAAAGTAGCTTGTTTTGGAAGGTCCTGCTTGTGCAACCATTTTGCTTATTAACCCTGTGCAAATTGCTGCTTGGTCAGGATCACCTTCTGTTTGTTTCTTTTTTGACGTAATTCTAAAACTTCAGATGAAAAGGCAGTGCCCTGCCTACCTTTCAGCATATATGTATTTCAACATAACTTTAGAGAAAACTTACATTCTGGACTCAGAGGATCTGGGAGGTGGTAGGACGATATCACCTGGATTCAACCCACCTCACTCTTTTGTTTGGTGGGTAGGTGAAAACTGTGGTATAGCAGAAGGATCTTGAACTGGTGGATGTCCATCAGAGCAGCCAGTTTGAATGACATCACTGTGAGTAAGTGTATGCATTATGTCTCTGGCCTAAGAACATGGGAGGTGGCTCTCCGTGAGTGGACACAGTTACCACTGAGCCTGGTAAGAGCTTACTCCTGCATGCCTGTGGCTGCATTGAATTCTGTATCAGCCCTCTTTGAATCAAATGTAGGAACCTCAACTGCACATAGTGAATGGTGGAGAAAACAGTGACTACTAAGTAACAAAATACTCCACAGTAAATGGGAGCTCACTGAAAAGATTATTTTTTTCATCTCTGTTTGTAATGTTCCAGCGTAGTATTCCAGAAATGTGTGGGAAATCCTGTGTCCTTGCCAAGTTGAAAAGCTACACGCAAAAGTATGACTTATCAAAAGTGAATTATCTCATTGTATACTCCAAATTTCATCAGCACTGCAAATGTTTTATAGTTAGCTTTATTTAGCAGTATGTAGGCAGTATGTAGGCTTTAAAACAGAGCCTTAAGCATATCTATCTTTTTATCTTTTTAGATTGCTTAGCATTATTATATTAGGGGTTTTTTTAGATTTTACTTGAATCATTGTGAGATTTCATTTTTGCCCCCTTATATAGGGCCAGGCCATGCAGAATTTGTCCTTAATCAGTCACAGTTCTGGTGGATGCTGATGGGACAAACTGCCCTTTGGGGAGCAGGGAGAGAGAAGCCCAGGGATTTCTCTAGAGTGTGGCTCTGCCGATGGCTGTGACAGGCCAGCCATTGGCAGGCCAGCCTCCAAAGAGGAGGGTTCTTTAAGAGGCTTTAAACAGTCCAGCATCATGCTGGGGCCAGAAGCAGTTTGCTTTCAAGGATGGATCAGTGCTAGGAACTGGTCACAGCTCAACAAGTTGTCATGTCTTATTGGAGCCTCAGTGACTCGCAGAGTGTTGTGCTCTTGCCCCTTCTACTTCTCCGTCCCTCTTTTGCAAAGTAAAATTCATTAACCACTTCTTTGTGTTCATCTTTTAATGAACTGGTCAAGAAGGTGGCATGAATGAAAAAATAAATGTTTGTGGGTGCTCTACTTGGTAAGTAATCATGATTTAAATCAGAATTCAGAAACATCATTTTAAATAACGAATAACAAAACCGCATAGTGAGTAGCATGAGTAGTGATGCTAAAGATGTGACCACAAGATGCATATGTAGCACTTAGGGAATTAAAGAAGCAGTCAATCCTTTCACAGTGCATCAGGAGTGTATCTGAAGGTAGCCTGGTATTTCCAGACTGTGTCCCGTTCCTCCTTGGTTGGTCTTAAACATGGGAGGAGACTCCATCTCTGAGGAATTGATGAGCTCTAGCATACAATTTCTTCTAACAATTACTTCAGCTTTTCTTGCTCTCCAACTAAAAGTCTCAGCTTCTTGATTTGTAAGGAAACACAGATTCTGCACTTTGGCTCTCATTTCCTTAGTTGTCTGTTGTTTGATGTAAACTCCAGCAGAATTGCATATCTACATACTTGCAGGTTACCTTGACAGGTATACTCCTCAGTGTCTCTTCACCATAAAACTACAGTAAAGCTGTAATCACTACTGGGTTATTGATATAAATTACTCATCATTTTCAGACAGCTGTGGAGGAATGTCTCGTGCAATCTCTGTTGGTTCCAGAACCTTTTATCACAACTCTTCAGTCTTCCTAGCACAGCACAAATCTGAAATGTCTGTCAGAATTCTTTCTGTCTTTCTTGAGGACTGATTCACTGATTCACTTTCATAGAGCTCGGAGTAATTCTTAATCCACTGTACTTCTTTCTCCTGGTCCATTGTTACTGTTTTTTCTCTCCAGCTTGCTTCTACTGTAATTTGGGTATTTTTGTGAGAGGTGTGTTTCTCCAGTTTATGCATAGTTTCTCTGTAATTCTGTGTGCCATTTTAATAGAAGACCAACCCTGACCACTTTCTCGGTGGTCGTAGTGATGGTGCAATTCTGTATTCTCTCTTTGTATTGCTCATTCAAGTAGATCCCTAATATTTCTTTCCTTCAACACCAGGCTTATATGCCCTAAAATGGAGGCAACTAAAGTTGCACTAGCACCAAAAGTTTGTTCTTCATCATTTAAGATTTATATAACTAAATCTTGCTGCCTTCTTATTAATGCTAGGACAGTATGGAACATAACAGTTTAAAGGTTTATCTGGCCCACCTAAGCTCTTTGGTTTTGCAGACATCGGCTTTGTTTCTGGTATTTTATCTGGGGTTCCTTTACAAGTCTTTTCCTGTCTGGTGTTTTTCCTTCTCTATTCTAAAAATATCCTTGGCTACTAAACAAAATTGCATCAGCTACGAAGATATAGTTCCTCTCCTTAACTCTGTTGGGTAATCCAAATGTCTGAAGTTATTTGTCTCAAGTAGTCCAAGGGTATTCATTATGTGGATGAAACCAAGCAAGGACATTTCGGTTCTAAGTGGTATAAATAATAAAGTGATAAGATGAAAACAATTTTTACGTTTTAAACACGTGAAACTTTGAAGATTATAGTGTGATTCAAATGTTGTCTTGAGCATGGAGGTATTTAGTAGTGGCCACTGTCATTAAAATATGGTTGTTTCCTAAGAGAATTCTTGCTTACCTAAACAATTTAATCTTGCAAAATTGTTGTGTTACTTTCATATGTAATACAGGGTATCTGAAAGTATGTGCATGTGTAATAGGTATATATGTATGATTCTTCTGTACTAAACTACTTTCTCTTTAGCTTGTGGTCTGTTAGAGAAGTAGCCCAAATTAAGTTCCATGCAAATAGGCCTGTGTGAGTTCTTTTGCCTCATCCCATTTAAATTGGCACAGATGTCTCTATGATATATTTATTTTGCAGATCCTAATTTCTCGTCAGCTCATACTGCTCTGTCTATAACTATGATCCCTTTAACTGGGTCAGCTGGAGTTAAACTGTACTCTGCTCATGCCAACACCGCACTAGCATTGTCACTACCCTTCAGCACTTTGCTGATAGTACACCACCACATTGACTTCTTCCTTCAGTACTTTGCCATCAGTTCATACAGTTCATATCATGCTATATAGATATCTACTCCCTTGCACACTGCATCTATCTGTCATACTTACTGTTATCAAGCTCCTTTTAAATATGTTTATTTCCAAAGTTCACCACTTATCTGACAGGTGAGATAAAGGTCTGTGGTAGACAGTGTTATCACAAAATATGACATACCATGCTTCAATTATGCATACTATTTTGATATATGTTTGCTTTAACAAATGGCCTGCTACTTTGTATCTTCATTTTTCTTTTTTTAAAGGAGTCAATTCAAGACAGGTTAACTCAGTGTTCTGCTGTTCATTGAAAAGTGTGGTCTAGCATCTGAGAGGGCTGTTAGGCTACCCCCTCAGCCAGGGCACAGCTTTTCCTGATTCATCTTACTGGGACTTGTCTAGAAATCCTTGCACTTCTCCTTCCTGACTGAGGGAAGGCCTGTCTTGTCTCACCTAGAACAGAAAAGTTCTTGTCTTGCTGCCCTGTAGGTTAGCTAAAGCTTTGCCTGCCAGGATCACTGAGAGACCCCTCTGTTTCCACTGAAGGCTCCCTTGCAGCTCTAAGGTTTGAAGGTTTTTAACTAGGTCTGTGTGCTGACTGATCACAGGTAATGACAGGACCTCTTGGTAGCACATTGTGAAGAAGATTCACCTACGCTCATAGTCAGAGACGGAAAATGGCTTTATGGATTAGCTGCTGCTGCCTTTCAAGCCATGCAAGGTGCCTTCCTTACTGGCCAGACAGAAGAGTCAGCTAATTAAAGCACAGCTTACAAATCTTTACTGTTATTAGGCAAAGTGTTGCAGAAATCCCAGACTGAAGGCTTTACTCAGCTTGCTGCATTGGGGTTTAGTTTAGATTTAAAATGTATTTACATAAATCCAGTGCCAATTTGAAAGGCTACAGCTAAACTCATGTTTGTGAAGAGCTTCAGCATGCTCTGGGGTTTTGGTCCTTCAGTCCCTTCAGACTCATGGCATGTCTGGAGCAAGTTGTGGCTATTGGAGATACCATGATGTCTAAACGTGGGTGAGGAATTTGAAATGTGTTAATGCATACTCAGTTTTTACTCCATATGGAGACTAGTGCTTTTCCTAGAAGGCAGTTGTCTGAAGCACAGAAGCTAGTACCATACTTGATACAAATGAAGACCCTTGTTGACAAGGTTTGAATCACCAGGGAAGTCCAAGCTTGATTTGGTACAGAGATTTCAGTATCACCTCTTGCTTACTGGTGGCCTTTTCAGTTGAAGCAGGTTCTATTATCACCTTCTGTATAGATGGATGGAGAGGTGTCATTCTCCAGACTCATGAAGATGTCTCACTTAAAGCACAATGTGGTCACTTCTCTTGGTGCAAGCCAAGTCCCTTTTATTTGGGATCCACATAAGAACTTGATCATTCAGAGGATTAACGCCCACTCAGTAACTCAGTGCATTCCTACCAAGATACACAGAGGTATAATGTGAAGTGCTATCAGCTGCATTTCTGATTAAATACCTTGATGTGTATGCCATTAAAAAGTGAAATCCATTCTTGTAATCAAAGCAGCATCCTTCCTATTTTGAGTAATGCTTCTGTACTAAGCATGTAAATCTTGCTTCAGCTCCTGCACGAATTCCTTCATTTACATTCCTTTAAGATGTTTTCCTCAAGAGCTAAACTTTTGTCTGTGAGGATGCCCAGTTGCAGCAATAATTCTCCTAGGATCTCTGGCAATCAGCTGCCCTATATTTCATAACATTTTGGACACCATGTTCTTGCCAGCATGAGCTTGCAATGCCTCCACCCCCTACTTGCTTCTTTTGATAGGATTTTGAATATCAAAAGTTCTTACTCAGTGTCAATAATTACATGTTGCCTGTACCACCTTCCCAGGCATGCATGTATGTGCCAGACTATTTATGGAACTTCATTTAAAAGGTGGTAAAAGTAGGCTTTGAAGTTGTTTTTTTTAAATACATTGTCAGGTTAAGCTTGCCAAACATTTATAAATGTGAAGTCACTAAATAGATTATAAGAACTGAGTATGTGGCTGGTATTTATAGGATGCATCCAGCAAAGCAGTTAATCTGTTCTGAGTTCATTTTGCTGAGACTAACAGCTCACTTGCCTTTAAAATTTAGTTTTGATAGCAGTGCCAAGGGAACAAATTCACCTACAGGTCAACTGAGACCACTGTGTAACTTAACAGTGATATGGACAAACTTGCATGTTAGGGAGTAATCTGGTGGTTGTGTTTACATGACTTCGTTTCTGCAGAGAAGTGCCATTACTGTGTCCAGCTTGGGCGATTACCCCCAGCTTAATGCCGTACATTGCAACTGTGCAACAAAGGATCTTTGACAGATGGACAGAATGGCAAATGTTTACTATTTCAGTAATGTTTTACCTGGGAGAGCATGCTTCAGAAGCTTTGTATCAAATTATGAGAAACAACATGGCTACATAACACTAGGAAAAGTAAACTACGAAACCTGCCTGGCATAAAAAGCTTGATATGAACAGACTGAAAGGGTGCTGGCTTTTTGTGAGAGGAGGACAGCTCAAACTTCTAATAACTTCTTATTAGAACTGTACGATCTTCTCTAGGAAGAAGTCCTTTCTCCTCCTTCTTAATAGAGTTTTCAATCAGAAACTCTTATTACAGTGCCCTATGCTTTTAAATGTCCAAATAGCAGGCATAGACAACACTTCTCTCTTGACGAGAAGGTAATAGTCCTTCCCATGGACTATAGGCTCTGCCTTTTGCCTGCCCCGTTGTCCTGGGCTCCAGAACCGTGTCCCAGCTCCAAGGTGAACTGGACCTTCAGCCCTCTCCCAGCCTCTCCATGGTCTGCTCACTCAGACATATTTCTTAGGGTATAGTCCTGTGTTTGCCTCCCTTCTCCAATTCACTATGGTTTCAAAGGAAAGTGTTAAGTTTTATTCAGTGTGGTGATGCTGCTCTGCATTTCTTGGAGACAATGCAGTATTCACTAGTAACTGCTCACGTTCCAGAGAGACTATTAGCCATTTTTTTTATACAAGCGTTCCATCATCACACAACGAGTTAAAGCAATAAACCATCGACTCATACACCAAAGGTCTTTGGTCATACACTGATTTGTCTTTGTTCATTTAGGCAGTTAAAAGTTAGACATCTTTGTTGATGCCAGTACAAAAGGTATTCAAACTGTGTAATGCATTAATTAAAATTCCTTTTATTAGAGATAAGGAATAAGTTGATAGCATAGATAATCACAAAATCACAGAATGGCTGAGGTTGGAAGAAACCTCTGGAGATCATCTGGTCCAATCCCTGTGCTCAAGCAAGGCCACCTAGAGCTGTTTGCCCAGGACCATGTCCAGACAACTTTTGAGTATCTCCAAGAACTGAGACTCCACAGCCTTTCTGGGCAACTTGTCTCAATGCTTGATCACTCTCACAGTGAAAAACTGTTTCCTGATGTTAAGAGGGAACCTCCCGTGTTTCAGTTTGTGCCCATTGCCTCTGGGCACCACTGAAAAAGGCCTGGCTCTGTCTTCTTTACACCCTTCGTTCCAATGTTTATATACATTGGTGAGATCCCCCGAGCCTTCTCTTCTCCAGGCTAAACAGCCCCAGCTCTCCCAGCCTTCCCTTATAGGAGAAATGCTCCAGTCCCTTCATCATCTTTGTCGCACTTCTGTCTCACCAGATGCTAGGAACCCAGCACTGTGCACCATCAGACAGACCTCTAGTCAGAGCATGGCAGGCTGCACTTGATCCCATCTGTACTAAGGTTCGTTGGCATTATGGTCTTTAGCACTCCGGTAGGATTTTCTTAGCAGTAAACAGTTCCATTTATCATTTCCACTGTCAAACAAAGGATGTTAGCATGAGAACATGCTGTTTCACTTCAAGATAAAGACAAGGACACACAGGTGGTGTAATTGCTGGCGCCAAGTAGGAGCTGCTTGCAGGCTCCTCCGTTATGATTAGCTGGCAAAATTTATTCTGTGGCCAAGTGATAAGTGCAGCAGAGCACTGGCATGAAGGCCAAGTTACATGTGCAGCACAGCGCAACACAGTACAGCAAAGTATAGCACAGGCCCATGCCCACTCAGGTCAACTGTTCTGTGGATCCCTAACTCCTCAATACACAATAGTCTTCCAGTTCAGATCACTGCAGCTGTTCATCCTGTGTCCTAGGACAAATGTCTAAGACACATGAGACCTACCAGAGGTACCAGTTTACTACAGGACTCCAAAGAGAGTCTCAGGTGACTAACTCAGACTCAGATAAGTAGCTTTTAGGTGAGATGAGTCTCTTCTGCAAATAATGCTGAGTAGTCCCCAGAACACGAGATTTTCAGTTCTTTGTTCTTGAGTCATTAATTATATGATGGTCTCGTGGGAGCCTGTAGCAGGTGAATATTTTCTGCAGTTCAGCATGTGTGCACTAGCCTAGTTTAGATGGGAGTATGCCTTTCCCAAGAGGAAAGAGTTTTCCAGGCTTGTTTATCTGCCTAATGTTTTGCATTAATTATACCCTATCAATTTTAGTTTCTGCTAGAGATTACTACAGCTCCCTTGTGGCGACTCCAGGTACCTATAACGCTTGTAAAATGGCTATAATAGTATTCCAGGTATCCATATACATGGTGTGCCTCTGTGTTCTGCACTGTCATGTTCTGTCCTGTGTAATGCAGTGTTTCACAGAGGATCAGGGAGGGAAGTCAGTGCAGTATGTGACTTCTCACTTGTTGGCAGGCTGTTTCGCTGGAGACACATTATTGTTCTAGTATTACTTGCACATTCATATGCCAGTGCATGGGAAAAGAACTATGCCATGGACAACTAAGCATTACAGACACCCAGAGCAAAAGCAGCCTCTGCTCTAGAGGTTTCACTGTCTGCACTTCCTCTTCCCTGTGAAGTAAGGAGTCACTTCTCATCTGCAAAACCATCAATAATTCGGGATCTTTCTAAAAGAGGGAAACTTCCCTGCTCATTTTGTTACATTGTTGTGATAAAAGTCAGAAACGCCTCTTAGGCTGGGGTATGCCTGGTGGGACTGGCAGGCTGCACTCTTGTCCAGAGCAGCTCATTGTTCTTTTTGCATTTCATTAATCTTCAAGATCATCCATCCAAATAATCCTTTTATCACCAGGACTGCCAAAAGTATGATAAGACTGGGCCTGCAAAAATTGGATGTTTAAGAAATGGAGAGTATATTTCCTTTATTTGGCTGGCTGGTTGATTTGATTCATTGCAGGAGGTATAATTATTTCAGATTGCATGAGCCGCTTGTATTTTGTAGAAATATTCTGGGATTTGTTTTTAATTATACATGTGTTCTTGTGGCCTTTTCTGTTGTCTCACAAAATACAAATAGATTAAACTGAATAATGGTGTAAATTGTTCACCTTAAGCTTTTATGCCATCTGACCAGTTCTAATTTTATTGTAAATGATCTTGGTAATGGTGAATAAGTAAATCATGAGATTAGATGATATCTGAGCATGAATAGAGCTTTAAATTAAAGGTGTCTTTTACCTTTCTGGTTCTTATTTCCTCCCAGATAATTTTCTTGCAGAGATGTGCATAGCTTCTTTGCAAAGGAAGCCACAGATTGATTAGCGTGGGGTTTTTTCAGCCTTTGATATCAGATTCTAATTATATGCATTGAGAATTCAGCCTTTCATTCTGTGCGTTTCATTTCCTGTTAACTAAGTTAATGGCTATAAGGTGATTGAATTCCACTCTGGTAACTGATCTATCTGAAATATTTAGAGGATGGTCATGGCTAGTTCTGTATGAGTGTAGAGGAGAGTTGAGTGTAGGGTATTTTAAAGAAAGATCAATTATTTATATCTTTAGAAGGGTTACTGTAACCTTAGCTGGCCCTAAAATCCCTTGAACTAGATACAACACAGTAACCTGAGCTTGTGGCTTTTTTAACATTTTGCTAAATATTATATTATTTATTGTTTTTTAACTCTTTGGTAATACCACCTTCTGTGTGAGAGCTACTTACTGCTTTTATGAGAGCTACAGTGCTACTTAAGAACTTTACTCACGTTCATTGAAGACCTTTTATTTCCTCAAAGTTGTAGAGGTGCTGCCGTCATTATTTTTTGGCTGTTTATTTTATTGATGATATCAAAGAACTATGAGGAACCCAGATCACTTAGTGGAGGTTGGGGTTTCTTGAGCATCACTGTTCATCAAGCTTGGCTGCTGTTGAAAACCATGGAGTTTTTACTATTGACCTTAATCAGGAGCATAGCAAGAGCTGGAGTTCTGCTGAGGTGATTCCAGCCGAGGTGTTACAACACCAGAAAATGAGGATCTTGGCATCAGAAAGGTGATGGAAGGTTCTAAATATAGGTGGATCCCTGAGATAGTCAAGCAAAGATTTAAGGCTTTTGGAAAAGTATCAAAAAAAAAAAGTAGTGGGTAAAGGGAGCCACCTAGAGTTAATCCACAGGAATCTCTAAATATAAATGTATGTCTGAACTGCCTTTTACTGAAGTTTGGGTGCCAAACTGAGAACTAAATATTAAACCCTTTTATCTATAACAAGCTCTCTCCTGAGACCAGCCACCTAAATAAGATTAGAAGCCCCTTTAATATATTTTTACAATGCTTCTGAAGGATTAGGATAGTTACTGCATTTTATATTAAAGAGCATTGGGGGGAAAAGGAATAGCATAAATAACATATGTCACAAGGAACTGGTACTAAAGTCTCTCTCTTTCCAATTGAAGACTCTCGCTAGTGTAGTTATCATTAGGCTCTTTCCAGTAACTCTCTTCTGACACATTATTCCTGCCTCTTAGCAGGAGTTTTCTTGCTTCAGTGTGAAGATTAGAAGGTGCCCTCCCTTTGACTCTTCTTTAGCCTGGACTCTAGCCTAGAAAAATGGGAATCTGATGCCCTGCAAGCTGGGAAGAACTTAGCTTGAACCCAGTTCTTGGAAGAAATTTGCTAACCGTTAGCTTGTCATACAGCCCTTCATCTTGCATCTCTAGTAGCTGCTTTTTTGTGTGCTGGGCTTAAAGATGTTGCTTTTGTATTCCATGCTGTACTGGACCTTCTGGGGAATTAGACAGCATTTGGGCACAGTTGTAGATATGAGCTGTGCTCTTGGCTTTCTGGGCTGGAGATTCTTCAGCGCAAGCACTGACTCCTTGCAATCTTCCAGGTTTCCTGGGAAGACACCTCCATGGCTGGAGCTTGAGCTATCTTAAATAGAGGTACCTAAATTTGGAATACATTTTATTTTAGATGTCAAAGCAAGCACTCTGACTTGCACTCTGAAGCCATCCAAATCTCCTTTGAAAATGCAAGCTGCAATTTATACAAAAAGGAGAATCCTAGGTGTGGTGTTCCCCTTTCTCCCTCCCACTTGGATCTACTAGAGAGGCATTTTGTCAGCCAGAGACAGAAACTTAAAGGATGGATCAGTCAAGAATTTACAGTCACATTACGCATAATTTTCCCACATAACTTTTCACGTCTATGAAAATAATAGTGCAATAATAACTGCAAACACACTTGGACAGCAAATGGCAAGTCAGGTCCTGATTGCCCAGTTGGGGCCATGCAGGTGGGTTCCAGAATCACAAGCCACATGTTTTTAGACTTTACCTTCCGTGGAGGAAGTATTAATCACAGCTTGTACCTGGAAGCTGTTCCTTGGGCACTTATATTGGACTAATATTCCATAACTTCTGACGGCACCACTTGATTAAGATAGATATATTTTTGATCCCTTTCTTATGCCAAGGTGCTTATAATTAAGACTCTGGCCGTTCAGATTGCTTTATAGACTCTCAAAGTGCATATTGATTAGTTGCTATAATTCTTTAAAATAATACTATGGAGGTCAGAACAGGTTATCAGTTCTGTCATGGAATTACATGGAAGGTGAAAACACCTTTGAATACATTCATTTGTAAACATTTCAAGTGGATATGGCTTGTTCTGATTTGGGAACAGAAATTTATTGACATGTAAGCAAATCATCTTCCCTTAACTTGCTACCCAAAAGAGTGAAGCCCTCTGCTTTTTAAGACATCAGAGAATTACTGTTAGTTATAGCTAACACTGCGTGGTTCCAGTGTACTGTGTTAATCTACAAAACCTCTGAATTGGCATTGTACCTCTCTTTTATGCCTAACAGCTTCAGCATGTAAGTCAAGTCCTGTTTGGAAAGACAAGTGACTAATATGTACTACAACATGTTTTGTAGCACCTGCCCTCTTCTCCCTCCCAAAGCAAACCACAATAAAGAAGCCATATCATTGGCCACACTTGCCCTTCCTCCCCATATAATTTCCCCAATAATTTGCCAGCATTGTACACAATGTCATGTGTCAATAAGGCACTGGGGAATTGTCCATACCACAGGCTTCAGGTTGCAGCGCATCTTGATATCATCTTTCTTTAAAGCCTGCACTGCAAAGCGGAAGCCGAAACCCTTAGGGATGATGGCTTGTTACTAGCAGAATGAAGATACAACTCTGCAAAGTGAAGCACCAAACAGAAATTGGTGATACAATAAAACCTTCAAACTGCCTGAAAAAAATTATCAGTTTATGAGAAATGAAAGTGTCTCTTCCAATAAATGCCTTTGAAATTCCAGAAAACCAGGCAAGAATCAGTAAGTTTTCTTAGCTTTCTGGAAGTCTGATATCAAAGCTTTAAAAAAGAATTACTGATCTTAAATCCTGTCTCTCAAAACCAGTGTAGGAATCTTTTTTTCAGAGAGCAGAGAAAGAAAACAATTGCAGAGCTCTTACCATCAAAGACATGACCACCACACAGCAGAGGAGTTGCCTTCAGGGTCTGTAAGAGTGCTTTCTTTGAGACTGGAACTCAGAGACTGGCTGAGAGGGAAAACTCCATCAGAAATCAATTAAGTCCAGTTAAACTGGAGGACAGTCCAGTTAAACTTCAGGACAAAAAGACTGGTTTTGTTGTTTGAACTGCTAAAAATTTAATGAAAACAGTATTCTAAAAAGGAGCTTACTGGCAAAGCCAAAATTTCACTGTTCCTGCATCCGGTTACTTCTTACCACTTAATGCCTAGCTATCACACATGTAACCGCAATTACAGTAACATGTTTAACAGTTTTTAGTGTGTTTGACTTTTTGGCACCCATGGTATGTAAGGAGGTTATTGTCTTCAAGTTAAAGACAGTGAAGTCTGGTTTACTATGAGATGATGAGAGTGTGAGTTAGATGAGATCTCATCTAACTTTAGCACTTTAGAAGTTAGTTAGCAAAGTTAGATGTCTGGGCTCTGTCCCCCGCTGAGGAACAAGACACCTCCAGGAGGCAATCTATCCCCACCAACCACAGAGGTGCTACTCTGTTGTCAAGAGATGAAGCCCCAAACAAGAGATGAAGCCCCAAACAAGACATCTCATGCCAAACAAGATGATGTGTCCCCTCAGAGACATGCATGGCTCCCTGTAGGATGGGTGAAGCAGAACATGCTCCCACATCTCCCTGGGCAGACCCATAACCATAAGCCATTCTTCCTGCCTGCTAGTTAGTCAGTAATTGATGGGGTTTGCTATTCCACCACAGGCTGGGCTTTTCTTGAATTTTTACAAACTAGGGCTGGAGAGGTGTTCTTGGTAGTACTGGTGTGTTTAGATGGGAAGCCACAAGGCAAATCCAGTTGTACCAGGGAGTGGTGCTGGTGACTCAGTAAACAGCATGGCAGCAAGTGTCCTGGCATGGTGCTTGTGAGCATTGTCATCCCAGTTGTGTGGCAGGTTAAATCTCAGAGCTGCTAGTCATTACAGGATCACACTTAACAAGAGTGAAGTATTAAACTCCAGCCAAATTATATGATAGGTAATTCTGTCTTCCTTGCCCTTACCTGCAGCTTCACCTATATTACAGTCTTATGCCCAGCCTGATTTAAACTTCTCTGAGCCCAGGTGGAGTTGCCGTCTTCTGTCCCAGAGATGGCAGCAGCCTGGAGTGAGTGCAGTAATTTCCACATATGCAAGAAGTAAAGCCCTTTGGGATTTTAGATGGAGAGCACCATGGAAATGTAATATATCATTATTTCATGAAGTTACATAATGTTTAGAGTTGAGATTTTGCAAGATCCCCATTAATGTAAATGGTTCACTGCACTTGATGCTAGTGTTTGTGCAGCAGCCCAGAGCAGCACTCTTCCCACAATAAGCAGAAAGCAGAACAATGAGCGAAGAGGAGCAGCAGTGCTTGTATTTGGCTTGCAGTTCTGGTTTGGCTCCATCTCGGTGCCTGCTCACAGCAGGGAGATGACCAAATATTTGCCAGCAGTTCAGATACTCTGCCCTTCCCACCCTCACTTAGCTGGGGGTGAAAGTAGTTCAGGCAGGTACAGACGGGCTTACCATGAATTTCTGCAGCACTAAAACCAATGCCTCTGATGCCAGCTTGAATGTGACTTTCAGTTCATGTTGCAGCTTTAGTTCTGTAATTCTAAATCTGTTGCATTATGAAGTCCTTCAGATTACTCTGTGGTGTATTTTGGGGACTCTCAGAATAACAATGGGTGGAGCTACGCCTTCTGCAGAGAAACCTCCAAGGGAAGGGAAGATATCTGCTAAAGTATTACACATACCTGTCAGGGAAAGCATCTACGTGGATGAGACCTTCCCCACCACACGGGTCCAGAGCTCGTCAGGGAAGAAAACTGACCCCTCATCAATGCGCTGTGAAGTTGTTGGAAGCAGTTCTCAGTGGCAAGGGCAAACTTCTTGGATGCCTCCTCATTGCTGGCCCAATTTTAACTGCTCCTCTCTGTCATCATCCCCTGGCACCACAGCTTTAATAAGATTAGCATTGTTTTGGCAGATGAACCCAGAGGGAGTTAATGTAGCTCTTGGATCAGAAAGCAGAACAGAGTCTGGAGCCTGACTGTTCTTCGGCTCTGGCCTTCTCTTCCAAACTCAAAATCTCACAGATCATTCCCACAGTGTTTCAAGGTTCCAAGAGTTATCAGCAGGGTCTGTGGGACAGGATAGATATTTGTCCTTCACAAGAAATCCTTAGAAGACCAGCAAAAGAGACGGTCAAATAAATGTCTTAGGTTGCCTTTGCCATCCTAGCCTGAATGGCCTGGTATCTTGGAGAGAGCTGTACAATTGTTCTTTGAGCTGACTTTGTTTGGAGACTAGGAGGATTTATGGGGTCTGGGCTGTACCAGAGGCTGGGGACAGCTCGTGACATTGTGGAGACTGTCCATAGCCATTCCAGGGACATGGCCATGATTGAGGACTCCAGCTCCAAAGTGGACACAGGTTGTTTTAGTAAAATGGATGGTATTACCTGGTCTGGGAACGTGGTGATTCAGAAGCTGCTTCACATACAGCTCAGCCTTGTGCTTGGCAGAGGGAGGCTGGCACTGGGAGGTTTAAGCTGATCAGCTTGTCTAATGTGTGCTTTTTTGCAATTCAGAAGCGTTACACTGGCTGCTGGAGCCAGGTAAGTTACACCCAGTCCCAGTACTGCAGTCCAAGTTAATAGTGTGCAAAGGAGGCTTTCAGTGCTCTTCTGCCTGACTTGGGCATCTCCTGCTGCACCATGGAAATTTTCCCCAAGTTTGAGCTGCAACATTTTTGTTACCATTGATTTTAATGTGAGTGTTCCATTCAATATCTAATCTCTAAGTGTACCAAACCTTGAACACAGCATAGAGTTTCCCTGATTCCAAGTGAAAGCAGTGAGAATGGGCTATGAAGTGGATGTTTTTTCTGCCTGACCTGTCATTTTGTTTTCATGCAAATACTGCCCCTGGTGCTACCCTGTAATCAGCTATTATGGAAACAATACATTGTCCTTAGGGTAAGTTTAGAAAAATGTTTGCCCACAATGCACCCACAGATAAATCCAGTTTTAGCAACATGGTGTTTAAAGCATTACACTCTGCTGACAGAGGATCAGCAAGATGCACTCGCTTGGAGCCACCTCCAGATTGATTGGTTTCTCTGTATTTCTCAGGCCCTACATGTCCATTGGAACACTACGTGATCAAGTCATCTATCCAGACACAGTGGATGACATGCACGAGAAAGGCTACCAAGATCAAGATCTGGAGTCTATCCTGCACATGGTTCATCTGTACCACATAGTTCAAAGAGAAGGAGGTAAATTGCATAGTTTTGTAAAAAGCTTTACAAAATCCGTTCCTTGCATGCATGTCTTAGTGTGACTGAACTTTACTTACTCAACTGGCAAAACTGGATCCAGACTTTCTGTGGTTGAGGGAGCTGCACAACCACATGGTTGTTGCTCCTGATGCTAACGGAGGGAGAAGAGAGAAGTGCTGCTCTTCTCCCCAGTAAATCCGTCCCCAAGCTGAACATCCTTGTTCTCTTGTAATGGCCAGTCTTCTCGTGGTATTGAGAGATCACTGACCTTCCTCCATTTTCTTAGAAAATGTAACCTGTCTTAAAACCTTATAATGTCACTGACTGCATCAACTCAAAAGCATGTGAACGGAAAGAAAGCTAGGTCTTCTTTCACCTCCATGGTTAGTGGCATCAGCAGGACTACATGTCATGAGAAGGAGTGTCTGATACCACACCACCAGCGTGAACAACTCAAAAATAACCAAAGGACAATGGCTGGCAGTAGATTGTTGCCAGCTACCACTTACTGTTTAAGTTGCCATGTGTTCTCAGCGTTGTTTGTCCTAAGAGTAGGGGATAGTGTAAATACACCGGCACAGTAAATGTCAAGATGCTAAAGGCTTCTTTTGTGTCTAAGGAATTGGAGCATTTCATGGCTTTTTTTTTCCCCAAGCAAAGCAATAATTTTCATCCTTTTGTTCCCACCAGCCACTAATCTCTAGTTTGAATTTCCTCCCCACCATTATGCTTTTAAAACAGACATAGGACAAAGTTGGTAACAGAGAGCTTACGCCCTGAGTCTCTGCCAGTTGTCAGTGCTCCTCTTGGAGAGGGTGTTTTGGGTGTGTTGCCTTTAATGTGTGTGCTTGGTGTCTCTCGGGATCATTCTGTCAGCAAAAAGCAGGGCTTTAGCCACTGGGAATCCCAAAGCAATGTCTAAATTCCCATTCCTGGATGGCAGCCTGTTGCTTTGTTGATTTTTTTAAGTATGCATGGACACTCATCTGCTGTCTTTTCTGCACATTTTAGAGTGGAGAATAGTAATCCTTTACAGCAGCAATTTTATGCCTAACAGATGCTTTTCCACCTCACAAATCTGTTGATAGACTCTTGTGTTTCCATGAGCTAAAGCTTCTTTGTTAAGAATGTAACAATGACTGTTAGCCCTCAAGTTCCAAGAGAAAATAAGTATCTGCCATTATTCTGATTCAGATAATTATTCAGATCTGATACTATGACACAAGGATTGAAAAAGTGGGCAGAGAGCTAAACTCAGTGACCGGAATAATTGCAGAGAAGGCCTCTACTCCTACACTGACATTGTACCTATTCCTGCTAGTATTCCTGAGTCACTTTGCAGATTGCAGAAGAACAAGCAGATGTGTTAGGATGGTGAGCTGGAAAAGGAGAAGCAATTAAATTGTCTGTGGCAAGAAGCCACGGTGAAGTGTGCATTCATAGCATGCTGGTACTTGTAGATGTACTGATTAACACATGACCCTCAGCGGCCAAAACCATATCCCCAGCAGTCTCTGAATGTGCATAGTTGTGGTTTATAACCCTGCAGCTGAAGCACGTAACTGGTGATGGGGCAGTTACTGTGCTCCACACGAGGTACCGTTGTCTGAGGTCAGTGTTCAGTATTGCCAAACTGAAACCCCAGGTTTGGATCAGTCTCACTCTACTTTCTGAGCCAAAGAAAGTGTTTATTGCTGACCCCATTCTTGCTCTTCTGCCTGTCTGACTCTGTATGCGGGACACACACGATCTATAAAAAACTGTTAGTGTTCACTGGTGCTCTATTGAAGCTCCAGTCAGGATAAAGACACACTGCAAGAGTCTGCACAAATGTTACCAAAAAAGTGTCTTGGGTACCTGGCGATCTAAAATGACAGAAGTGGGCAAAGCCGGAAAACAGGGGAGAGATTAGCACATACCAGGAAGTTTTTAGGTCTATAATACACTTACTTGTTCCCTTTTCTGCTTGGGCATTTGCAGGAGGCAAGCGCCAAGGTAGGAGCAGAGAGGAAATCTGTGACATATGATTGGACACATTATGTGGATTTCATATGCTCACATATTCTTTAGAGCTTTCCCAGTCTGGGACAAAGGTTCATATTCTGAGTTTTTTTGAACCAGCAAGCCAGTGAAATACTTGTTGAAAGTGAACGGTTGAAAATTTTGTTTATAGGTAGCTGAATTTTATTTTTTTCAATTTGAATTTTTATTTTATTCTTAAATTCAGATTTTTGAGATAAAATGATTTCTATTAAACATGGACCTTTTTCTTTGCAAAATAAAAAAAAATTCCATATAAAGCTTGTAGAACAAAGGGCTTGCCCCAAACCATCTTTTTCCTCCTTGCAGACTGCTTTGATGATTGACAAACATTGGCATTTTCCAATAGAAAAGAAGTTTTGCTGAAAAATTCCCAGCCAGTTTCTATTATATACTAGTTACACCTTCTGAAAATTTAATACATCTAAAAAAAATCAGTGAAACCATTTTTAGTTATTCAGATTATTGTGGATATAGCAGATATGTCCACGCTGTTCTGAACTAATTCCATAAACCATCCTAAGAATGGAGCTAACTATCTGTCAGTCATTATGTTATAGATATCTAATATAATTCTTCAGTATTTTTGTCTGTAGATCCTCTTCTCCTTCAGAGGCTCACTTCTGCCTCATCCCCTTTCACCTATCCCCTGTAGTATTAAGCCTTTAGCAGACAGCAGGCTCCTTAGGACATGACCCTGTTGTGCTTTGATTGACCACAAATGTCATGCGTGTATAATATGATGCTTTGCAGTTTTGTGTTCTGCTCCCTGTGGGCAGTCATGACAAAGCCAGATGGGGCCAGAAGTGCACAACTCTGACCCAGTTTATTTGTCCTGGAGTATCTTTATTGTCTTTGGCTGAATTACTTCCAGATTGCATCAGTACAAGGGTCACCAGATTCCAAGTGTTAAGTAGCCAACAAGAGCCTGATGTTCTTGTTGCTGCCAATGGCAGAAATTCCTCTCTTTTTCTAGCAATAAGGTTTGATGACCCAGTTAGAAGTAAATACAATGGTTAGAAGAACATTGGCATTTAGCTTCGGTGTTACCTTTATGAAACTTTTTTTCAGTTGGTAGCAACAGAATACATCAAAACCACCAAAACAACTATCCCGCTCCCCACCACCACCATTCCAGATGTCCCTGAGCCGAAGCCCTAGAAGAACCCAGTACATTGCTATTGATAGTAGCCCTCCTTGCTGTTGGGGGCAGAACTTCCTTCCCACTGAAGCCCACACCAGTGTTTTTCTCACCTGCTGGATATTACAGGAATGCATTTTGTTACTTACCTTTATATCATCAATAAGGTGTCCCCATCAACACCTGCAAAGTTGCTAACTCTACCAGAAAAATAATCTCGTACAAAATGAGGATAGCAAAGAAGGTTGTCTTCAGCGTGGGTGATGAAAAGGCATGTCCAGAAATTGTGGGTAGTGGCATGGAGATATGCAGTAGATCTACATAAAGGGGGTCCTTTTTGACCTGCTTTGAAAATCTGTGTATATTTATTAAACAAGTGTCAATTGTGGTGCAGCCTTAGGCTGCTGATAGTCTGTCACATGAGAGGAGCCATGGGTACGTGTAGCAGCACGCTCAGTGCATGACCAGACCTGTCAGGTTGGGGCTGATGACATTACTGAACAAGTTCAACCTGTTTATGGTTTCTCAGCACCCCAGATTATAATTATTCCTCATAATTTTGCACATTTGTCATATCTTTGGGTCTTGTCCAGGGAACCTTTGTGCTAAGGCCACATATAAACACACAGACAAGCACATTTCCTCTCTCTGACATTTTTTCATCTGATCATTTTAGCTCTGGATTTGCTTTTGTTACTGGCACCAGCAGGAACTCTGGAATGCTCTGCTGGCCTTTCCAGGGGCTTTGAAATCCAGAGACACAATCCCTGCAGTGTCATGCTGAGCTGGGGCTCATGCAATTGATGGTCTCTTTGTTCCTTCCTCAGCTAAGGATTGTCCTTGCATATTCATCCTGCACAGCTCCCGGGCTCTGCTCTCTTCCATTTTGACAGCTGCCTGGGGACATAGGCTGTGCAAGAGGCCTCCATGTTCAGAAACTCACCAGGGGTGGACTCTCTGGCTACAGTTCGCTGCGGTAGCCTTTCTTCTGTCATGAAGCTGTAAGATTCCAGCCCATGTCTGATGAGGTACATTTGAATGTAGATCTGGAAAAAGACCTTTTATCTTTTTTTTTTGGCAGCTGAACACTCTGTCTTGCATGTTAAGTGTGAGGATTTACAAGGATGAAGGATACACTGTGCCACAGACCCCAGATGTAGCCCTTTTTATTCTGTTGTCAAATTTAGTTTGCTTTTCCCTTCAGAAAATGGAGGTAGAAGGAACTGTAAAAGAAGCCATGTAAGAAAATGAAATGCTGCTATCATGAGGCTATCACTAATTTCTGCTGACAGCCCTATGTATTTCCACTGCTGTTGCTCTGTCCCAGCACATTGCACATGCTCTTTGTCTTACTGGTTGCAAAAGGCATTTCTATGACATCCAGTGTTTGTCACATCTACATCATGCCATGTGCAATCAAAGCCTACATGTAACAAGAAGCTGGGCAAGGAATTTGGACTCTAAAAGCCAAGATTATGTTTGTACCTACTGAGAAGTTTGTGCTGCGTTCATTCACAAGCCGTTTCGTTTGTTCTGCATTCATGGACAAGCTATTTCAATTCTTGATCTGTGAAGTGGATGTAGCTATGGGTGACATAAGCCACTGACTCGGCTGGTATTTTTAGAACTCTGGTGACCTTCACTGACATATGCCATGTCAACAGGAAGAAAAGGGAAACAAATAGGTGCATTATTGTTAATGCACAGTAAGGAGTCAGTTTATTGTGAGTTACAATGCCAAAGCGTTCAGAGGAAATTGTTCAGACATTAGAAAATAGTTTCTAAAAGGGATAATATTAAAATGGATTCTTCCTTATCTGTCTTTTGAGACATTCCAAGTGACAAATAGGGAAATTAAAGAAGGGAGCTAGGCAGGAAGAGACAAGACTCACTGCTAATGCTCAGTTAGAATGTAAGGTAAAGTGACCACAGAGATGATCACTGTATTCTGGTAAATGGAGGCTAAATCTTACACCTTTAGGGAAGTAGTAGAATGATTTTGCTGACAAGATGATGATCCTTCTTGAACTTCATTCTCTTTTTGTCTTTTAAACCAGCTGATCTGGAAGAAACTGTGAATGCCGTCACTGTTTCCCAGGCACATGTGCTCACATGCAGACCAACCCACACCCTAGCTCAGGTCCAGATGCCTTCTGTTCGTCTATATTCTCAGCTTAAAAATAACAGAATATAAGCAGTAGCCTGAACATTGTCTTCAGAAGCATAGTTGTTTTTATGGCTTTCTTGAAGGACCATTCCTATCCCTTGCCCCTAGAACCTTTTGCCAAAAAGGAGTGCTCCAGGTGTTTTACAGTCTTTTTGGAAGCTGAAGGTGTCGGTGGAACAGCACTGCAGCTCACTGTGTGGTCCCAGCACCGGGATTGCTCAGCAGCAGCCTCTCTTTATCTGTTCCCTTTACCAGAGTTCATCCAACTGATGATTCAGTTAATCATTACACAACTCCATCTTTGCTAGGAGACTCCTGATAGAAAGCACTGTATGTGCCTCTAAGGGGAGTGCCCACTGGGATCCTTAAACAGGAACGGAAAGAAACTAAGGAAAAACAATAGGATCACTAAAGGTGATGTATTTCTGGAGTGTGCATGTGTGGTTTTCTAAATTTAACTATATACACATATTAAAAATCATGACATTGTATTTTACAGTTTTACATAGAGAAAATCCTTGGAATTCAGTGTCTAGCATTACCAATTCCTGTTTTCAGTCACACAGCCTCTCACCAAGATGCTTCCCTGAGGTTTTGTTCCGATCTACCAAGCCCTGGTGTAGCACCAAGCACGGGCAGCGCCCTCCCCAACCCCCTGCACCCTCACAAGCCCCCCTTGTCTCACCTTTGTTCAGGTATCAGAAATGACACAGCCCACCCTCCTTGCTTTACCTTGCTTTACCTATTTTTTTTCTGGCAAACGTTTATTTTCGTTTATTTTGTGTTTTTTCAGCAGAGCTTTTGGTTGTGGTGTTAATTTTTTAGTTACAGTGCTTCTGGGCTGATTTGGAAAATGTTTTTTAACTTGCTTATCCCTGCTCCAGCTGCATGATGAATAGATGATCTATTAGAGAAATTTCTTACCAGATTTCCTCTACATCCACACTCTCCCTTTTCAAAACTCATTTTGCTACTCTGTGCATCTGGATTGTTAGATTGAAAACTAATTTTCAGTAGGGTAATTTGGTATTTGAAGTTTTTCATTAAAGGGCATGAATCATACCAGAGTACTCACAGGAATACCAGTTCACTGTGAGATCACAGATAGAACGCATCATGCTTCTGTTGCATGTATCTGATCAAGAAAAACATCAGTTAGATACTGTGCAGAATATTAAATAAGGATACCCAGGGTTCCAACAGTTGTGGGTCATTTCTAAATACAAGGTAGTGGGAAGTTTGTAAGAAAATCTTCCTGTCTGTATGCGGTTTTGTATGTTAGCTGCTTGTCTGTGCACACAGAATGCATCCCTGTGTTCTGTTGAGTTTGATGACAGTTAACTCTTTGCCTGCAGTAGTGAGTGGAGTCTGGCAGTGCTCTTTATGGGTTTTTACACTTTATTTCTCTGAGTTTGTTTATAATTTTCACTCACACCTTTCATGTTTGTAAAACAAACATGACAGAATGGTTAGTTATACACAGGTAAAAGATGTTTTTTCAAAAAGATGGTAAGTAAGGTTTTTTGACAATTCCTAAATGACCAAGAAAGTTAAATTCCACTTTCAAAACTGACATGATATTTGGGACATTTTTCCAATTGACTGCCAGTGGAAAGGCACTGAGGTATTTCAGAAGATCTGATTCAGAACCCCGAGCTGTCTCTTCTGCAAAGGAAATGCCCTTTATGATTTTGGTTGCAGAGATGTTGCAAGTGAAGCTGCGTTTTCTTCATAACCTTACATTGTCCTGATGGGTTTTGTTTGCATTTTTTTTTTTAAAGGCTGGGATGCTGTCATGGATTGGAAAGATGTTTTATCAGGAGGAGAAAAACAAAGGATGGGCATGGCTCGCATGTTCTACCATAAGTAAGCATTTCAGTTTGGTCTTTAAGTAGCATCTGAGAAGGAGAAAGAGATTTGCAGGTTTCCAGCTGTAGTTTGAGCAGTAGCAGACTCTAATCTCCATGCAATATGCTCTACTGCTAGACGGTTGCATAGGACCACAGACTTTGTCATTTATTCATACAAGCTTTTAGTTTGGGCAATGCTTCTTGCTTAAGCTTTGCCTTTGGCAACATAGAATACACTTTCCAGATGTTCCTTTCTTTAACATCTCAGGCACAAACATATTCCCTGCATCTGTCCTACTAATACTGCAGAAGTCTGATGGACTGTTGCAAATGCTATGGGAGTTTGAAAGCCAAGCTCCAAAACTTCTTGGTCTTGGAGACTGCAAGCACACAAAGGCGGCCTAATCCATACACAGCAGTGGATAGAAAGTTTCTGAGTTGGCTGAGCTGCTGCATGACTTGATGACAGGACAGAATAATACTAGGCGAAACTAGAGCACAGAAGTTAGATCACTGTGTACTCAGATGGACCAGGGAATAAAACCCATTTTTCCTGGAAGCTGTCTTTGCACCTGGATAGTGCATGGAAATGTTGTGTTGTTGCTAGCCAGCTTCCAGCTGTAGATGACAGCTGTGTGGCAAAAATAGCTCTGTCCTTTCTGTTGTTCTTTCAATTAAACATTGTACATGGGAATACTGTCCAAAACATAGAAGAGTAATATTCTTTACCTCCTTTTGGAAGGCCGAAATACGCATTGCTGGACGAATGCACGAGTGCTGTAAGCATTGATGTTGAAGGAAAAATATTCCAAGCTGCAAAAGCTGCTGGGATATCTCTGCTTTCTATTACACACAGACCTTCTCTTTGGTAAGTATGTTCAGGGACTAACCATGGTCCTTGCTTATAGCTTTCCAATAGGCAATGGATTGGCCTTTACTCTTCGTATAAGGGCAGTTGTTAATCAATCTCTACTGCTCTTTCTAAGATAACTTGTCAACAGTAATAGTAATGTAAATGCATTTGGCATTGATTTTTTTTTTCATTCTTTGACATGTATTTATTCCTCCCTCTTATTTTTTTAAAATGTGTTCCAGTTTTTAAGTATTAATAGCAACATGGAGGTATCTAAGAGCAATTAATTAGTCCACCACACCACAGCCACAACAGAGATAACCAGATTATTCTATAAAGGTGACAAGATACATGAGCTGTCCTGGCGAAGTTTACCAGTGCAGGGAAACGATGGGAAACATGGCAAGTGGTTAAACTACTCTTTTTCCTTCTATAGGAATAATACATTTGGTGGTTTAACTTCAGTTGTGTCCTCTATCTGCAGGGTTTGAGAGCTTTCAAAATCTGATTGTCTGTTAAAGAAAGAAATATTGGAATTCTAAGAAACATCATTCTAGTGAGGGAGTACTAAGTATGGAAGAGTCTCTCAAAGGAAGTAAATGTAGTTATTGAATACATAAAACAACCAAATACTTCAAAGGGCAAAAGGAGATCAAGAAGGTGTGAGTTAACTTTAGCAGAGACTATTTCTTCTGAACTCCTTGATCTCTACTGTCAAATTGTTGGGGGTTTTTTAAACTGGTGACAAAAATCCATTATCATCTGTTGCCTCAAAGGAGAGAAATTGTATCAGTGTCTGCTTCGCTGAAAAAGAATGTTTTCCCCAGCATTCCTCCTTCCTCTGTTGTAGATGGTGACAGGGAAAATAGCTTCTGCTGGATCAGGACCTAAATGTTAAGAAAAAAAGAGGTATTCTGATAGGAAAAAAATGTCATAGACATTTGTTTTTAAAATAATTTAAATTACACTTAGGAAAAAAAAAGGTAGCATTTAAATTTTTTAAAGTTTGGCATTATTTTTAAAACCACTGCTCAAGAAAACAGGTATTTGAGAGCACCTCACCTATAACTAATGGTGCAGAGGGAGGTTATGCTGAAGAACTTGTGAGAAAAATCTTTTGAGTTCAGTTTCCTACCAGTATTTCTTGTTTCCTAGTACCAGTGCTATTCAGGGAGGTCTGGGATTGTTCTTGTAACCTCCACAGTATTAGTGGAATTATGGGGTTCTGGAGAAGTAAACAGAAGTGCTGAGCATTTAGAAGTAAGCATTAAATGCCTTTAACTCAGGTATGCTTCTGCAGATACTGCGCTGCATAGACAAAAACCAGGTTCATGGGCTGTTTTCTCTTCCTCAGGATTACACCAGGAAATATTTGCTCTTTTAATCAAAATACTGGCTACTTTAGAGGGGTAGGTTAAGCTTTTGGTGTCACAAAGAATAATATGCAAAAAGTGATGAATATAAGCCTGGAGTTGAATCTCTGTTGAGTCCCATGTCATAAGCTATTGAGTTTATTAAACTGTCACATTCCCTCGATGGGATTTATAATCACTGTTTTATGATGCATCTCATCTTCTATAATTTATAGTGATAAATTACACTGAGGGAACTCTTTGCTCTTCCTCTTGCACCTCCTGATAAATGTCTTGTCAGGCCTAGACAAACTCCACATGTACACCTTTGAATATTTTCGGTGCACACACCCTGATACTGACTCCTACACAGACTTTTTTAGTTTGCCCCCTTGCAAACTGAACCATATTTTAGGACTCAGAGGTTTCTTTATCCAGCCTTATGAGATATGGGGGAACAAACTGAGATGTAATTTGAACTAATTAGAATGTTATCAGTAGCATCAGGTGCACTGTGCCTGCCTGAATGTATTTTCTGCTACAGAGGTAAAATGTCTCTCAGAAAGCGAAGTAAATAAAATAAACTGAGACTGGGGGCTAGCATTCCTGGGGGAGAAGGGAGCCTTGTCTGCTGCTGCTGTTAAAGCTCTTGGAGAAAAAGGAGTCTGGTGGAGACGACTGTAGCCACAGGGGGGTCCTGGTGACAGGCTGGAAATACCCAAACCTCTTAGGAAAGAGTCTCCTGGGATTTTGAGTCACTGAAAAAGTCTCACCCAGTGATCCAAAACTGGACAACTCTCAGCTTCCCGAGAGGCACCATTGAAAAGAGACGCAGACATCCAAATTTGTGTGCAAAAATGAACCATCTGTTCACTGAGCCATTACTAATGTTTTAATTTCTACTGCAGGAAGTACCACAGTCACTTGCTGCAGTTTGATGGACAAGGCGGCTGGCGCTTCGAGCAGTTGGACACTGCTATCCGCTTAACACTGAGTGAGGAAAAACAGAGACTGGAATCCCAACTTGCAGGAATTCCTAAAATGCAGCAGAGACTGAATGAACTGTGTAAAATCTTGGGAGAAGACTCGGTGCTTAAAACAGTGGACAAAGAGGAATAAATAATTTATGTTTATTTTTTAAAAGTATTTTTTTAGTTAAAAGCATTACAACTTCAGCCATTATCCTTTGCATGCATCGTGATAGAGGCTTAGAGCATAGAGAAACACAGCCAGCAGAAAATAATGCTCTGAATGCTATGTAAGGCTTTAGTGGTTTAGTATTAAGGAAGAAAGTGGTTGAACTGTGGAAAGAAAACAAGCAAGTGCACAGAGTATAAGATTAGTCATTGCAGCTTATGTTAATTCCTAGTGAAAGCCCGATTCACTGCAAAGAACTCCCAACATACTTAGGTTTTGTAGGTGAATTTTTGCCTGAGGTTTGGCCTGCAGAATGTGCTCTTGTACCGGGTCACTGTGTGCGTATGATATGCCTGCTGCGCAGAGCAAACCTGGCATGAAACTCAGGCATGGAGCGCGGCAGAGGCAGCATCTGGGTGAGTATGCAGATGCATGCAAAAATCTCATTTGGGTATAAGAAACATTCTTTCAGCCCATGTAAAACCCAACTCCTGTTCTACTACTGAATCGTATACACACCTTTACCTGCATTTCCATAGGAAATAACATAATAGGCTGACCAGAAGACAACTGTCTGAGCAACCCACTGCCTCATGACAGAGAAGGAGTTATAGAGCTAAATATGTAATATACTTGTGCTGTACTTTATGACATTATGCATAGCTTCAGAGGCTCTTTGCCCTTCATGATACATCAGTTCCTCTGGGGGATTATTTATGTCCCTCATTTAGTAACCTCTGGTAGGGGGGATGGAGCACTGGGCCTGGCCTCAAATGGCTTAGTTCTCGCTTGACTAAGTCATTCATCTGCTCCACGGGTCTGATCCAGCTGACATCCATCTCTGACCTAGTTCCTCCCTTGGTGAAACCACAATATAGACACTTGTTTGTTCCATGAGACACTTTGTGAGGGGAAGGACTGTAGGAGAGGAAAATGTCAGTTTCTAACAATACACTGAATTCTCAGGCATGGCTGTCCTGCCAATTCAAATGCTCAGCACTTACAAAGGTCTGTGAAATGTTAGAGCATTTTGTAACCACTAATTAATATGCCTGCCATATTTTGGTAGAGTGGCTGAACACTGCCCTCCTCATGAACAAACACACCCGTTAACTACTGTGCTTTCAGATGCACTCTCCGATTGTCCCATCTGCTTTTCAGTTCAGGAGGAACCTGGTCCCACTCAGTCAGAAGGTGCTTTAAACAGAAACCCCTGAGACAGTGGTGGCCTGAGTGCCTTGCCAGAGGCAAACCCCGGTGAATTAGAAATAAACACGTGAAGGGACTGAAAAGCTCCTGATCTGCTCTCTCTGACTGCAAGTGCAAATGGACAGCTCAGGAGTGCAGCTCAGGAGGGATAAGAGGCTTTGCAGATGAGTAAATGAGCCTTAGCTGAGATGTAGCAATCCTGATGTTTGTTGGTTCTTTTTTTTCCTGTAAGTGTGATTCCTTAGGAGATTTCTGTCTGGTGTGTTTGGTCTGAGAGGGGCAATGTGTAAGCCGTTAAGAACTGTTAAAAGAGGAGACATGTTTTGATGGTATTTGCTGAGCTGGGAATGTTTGAGAAACCTGAAGTTAGTATAAACTGTTCCCTTTTTCTGATTGCTTCATGAACAAGGGGAAGGTGAATTAACTCCATCTGCCAAATCACAGCCCAGTGCACTAACCATTAGTCCATCTTCCTTCTCACTGTCTGCTCATCTTGCTGCTTGGTGCTGCACTTGCACCAGAAAATGGAGTAAGTCTGCCTCTTGTCCTGCTCTTCAGAGTCTGTGGCTTGAATGTAACCCTGTAACTTGTCCTGGTGACTCTCAGTTTTCTCTGTAGAGTCTCCTGGGACATCTCACTGATTCAGGAAGGAATGCTCTTGGGAACCTTTGAAAGGGATGAGAAATTAAAGTTCAAGTTAATAAGATGTTGTGTTGTAAAGTGCAGTCTGGAGGTCACTGCTGTGGTGGATGACATGTGCCTGCAGTTTAATTTGTGAGTGTCTCTGCTTGTCCCTCTCCCCGAAGGCTAAGTTTCTTCCTTCTCATCTTCAAAGAAAAGTTCAGAACTGCTAAGGAAAAAAGAAGTCAGCCAAGAATCTGTTCTCGGTGAGCATGAATGAGATGACTGATGGTTTTAAAGGCTTGCACATTTCTGAGTTAAGAATGATGATGAATCAGGCATGCCCTTGTCCCAGCTGCAGTGTAACCTTCTGCTAGTGCAAAGCACCCACAAAGTCACCTATCCATGAGCCTCTCCCAAGGCAGGAGCTGAGGTGCAGGAAGGGGCATTAGTGTTCCCCACCCCTCCATTAAGCACTTTACCACGTGGCTGGGAGCTAAACCTGGGTTGTCCAGTCGCTGGGTGAGGAGGACACTGGCAAGTGCTGAACAACTGGCCCAGTTCAGCACAGCTCCAGGTATGGTCCAGCCTCCCACCAAAGCTCTGCCACGGCACTTGGCTTGTTGGGAGCTATTATGGATGAGTGCAGTAGCCGAAATGTGCAGTAGCCCCTCGCAGAGATGGCAGCTGGCCACAGCACACAGAAACATGTTTTCCGAGGGAACCATGTTTAGTAGAGGGAAGTTTGTTTGCTGGTTTTTTTTCTTTAATGAGATTATGTATAAAACACACAAAAGATATGTACATTACTGATGAAATTTTAATGAAGACTGAAATCCCACCAGGATCAATGTAATAGTATTTTTTCTTGAAGTTTGATATACATTTCCTGGATCCAGTAATAGACTTACCCATTCCCATTCAGTAATGTGGTGTAAATTATCCTAGCATCTCACTCAGCTGTTTACATTCTTATAGGTGTGACAAGAACGCTAGAGGCTGGTGTGAGAAGAAACCCTTCTCCAAATAGGAACTTTCTGAGTAATACCAACCCAGTCTTAGAAGGATTTTCTGTACTGGTGGGTCATTATTTCTGAAGTTAGATCTGTGGTTGGAAGAGAAGCTGCCCTGGAGATGTTCTCTCCAAGCTTCCCGAGTTGTTCCAAGGGCTCGTTGAGACAAGAGTCTCTCGTTCTGTTTCTGGAGAGTTCTACCTCTGGTGTAATACAGGGTATAAGCCAGCACATTTTGTGCTGCTTTGGACCCAGCCAGGAAAGCAGAGCAGAGGTGCACGCTCCCTGCTCAGGGAATAGCTCAGGGAGATGCTGTTCTGGAGCCAAGGCACAGGGAGCGCTTGGTCCTCACAGTGAGAGAGGGTCAGAGCAGGGCAGGTCGCCTTGGTGCAATCTTTTTCCATGGTGCAATGAGAGCTGCTCATCAGTGTCCATTCCATTTCTGGTGTTCAGGAGCTGAGACTCCCCAGGGGGCTGAGGAAGTGACTTTTTGGGCTTCCTTCTGCCTGTCCTATCTGGCTGGAGCTAGCCAGATCCAGCTCATCACGTCACAGCATCTGCGTTCAGGGCTGGATACAGCAAAGTGCTCCATGCACGTAGCCACCTGTGAGCACCCTCTCATCCATCCCCAGGACTCAGGGCAGACGGGACTTGCCTGGGTCTGCATCCTAGACGAGTACAGGTGCTGAGCAAAGTTCAGTCTTGCGCATGGAGTACCTGCACAATAAAAATATGAATTATCCACCTCAGTTTTCCAGATAATGCTGGGATTTTTTGCAAGAATGGGAGGACATATTTTTTGAGTGAGATTTCAATGTTTTAATCTAGGAGGAGTTTGTTTTTCATTTATTTTTGGGACCAGACTCATTCCTGTTTTAGACTTGGAAGCCTTCCTTCTGCAGGGGTAGAAAACCCCACATGTCTTTTTTAAAAGAGTTTTTTGAAATCAGTGAGATTTGTAGTTGAGTGAGAAATGAAGGACTGGGTATTCAATGGGATATTTTAGGGAAAATTGCAATAAGAATTATATCTTAAAGCAAATGAACACATCTACATTCCCCTCAATATGTCTGAATGATGATAATGCATGTCAAAGTGAAGTTTACGAGCCTGTGATCAGAGATTTCAATTGTATATAGAACGAAATCCCCCCACTGAGCTGTTCATGAAGCTTAAGAGAACTGAACCGCTAATTGAATGTGTCTTTGTTTTGTTTATGTTTGATATTAATGCCTTTTAAGAGCAGACAATTTATAAAGCAATAAATTATGCTTTACAGTTGTAATTTATTCCAACCTCAAATAAAACATGTTGCATTTACTTGGAGTTTTCTGTGTTCCTTATTCACAAAGCAGTCAGGACCTGCCTGCTTGTGCTCTGGGAGCCCCTTCCCGTCCCTCCTTTCTGCGGTGGGGTAGGAAAGCTTGGGGTGGATGCTGCATGTTTGCAGGTTCAAACAAGTGCTTCGTTCCTAGATCAGGCTGGTGTCAAAGGCTGCTCTGAGGTTTTTTATGTCTCATGCCCTTCCACTTCAGTGTGGACCTGATTCATGACAAGAGGGTGACAAGAGCTGCCACCAGTTGTGGGGGAGCTCTGCAGGAGGCTGGGCACCGAGCAGTGCGCCAGAGGACAGTGCCAGCAGCGCAGCATCAGGTGGCCTCAGCAGCATCATTCCCAAAGGTTATTACTATGGTCTTTGTAAGATAAAGTTATGCATAAAGCATCAATGTCGCAAATACTACAAGCAAGTGCCCATGTTGGCCTGGAAAAGGAGAGGGGTTTTTCTTGGGAATTAAGATAAAAACCCCAGTCTCTTTATCCCTTCAGACTACCAGGAGTATGAGGACATTGGGGCACTCCTTGGCACCCAGAGCTGGCTTGTGTCTAGCCCCTTCCCAGCTGTGTGGCAGGGGATGGTGAGGTACCGGGTGAGGATTGTGGAGCTGAGGAGCCCATGGCGATGGTGGTCACTTGAGAGCTAGATCCTTATGGATGACTGAAGACTTGTCTCTGCCTCCCTTTCAGTTCCTGCACCCACTCAGAGGGAGAGCACTGACAGAGCAGGACATGAGCCATTATAAATGAATTTTTGGGGTCTCTGGAGGGTTGTAGGACCACGCTGGGGCTCATGCATCAGACCAGGAGGAGACAAGCTATATCGTAGGGGGGAGGTGAGCTGGGAGCTGCAAGGTTGCACTTGAGTTTCACTTTGGTAAGACATGCTTTGGTGTCAGCTCTGTGGAGAGCATTCCTGCTCTCTGACTGGGCCACCAGAGGGCTGGCACCAGGGAAGTGCTGGAGCCCTGAGCCTCTGCTCAAGGGTTAAGTATTCCCAAAAGAGATGGGACAGCAAGGCTTGTATCACGGGAGGAAAAAAGGACTTGGGAAACATTCAGAGCAGAGGTGTTCAAAGACTTCCCACAGGTGAAATTTTCTAGCAGGTGGGGAATATCTGGAAGAATGCCTTGTGCTGTCTCTCTGTGGCCTCATTTCTGATAATGGCTCATTCTGCAGCACCTGCTTTGTGTTTTTTAAATTAGTGACTTTAACCTCATGTAAGTGAGACCATCTATGAGGGTAACAGGGACATTGTGAAAACACTGCACCCACCCAGTGAACAAGCTGGTTTTAAACAGGTAATTAAAAAAGGGAGAAAGAGGCTGTGATGGTGCAGGGCTGGGGAGCCAGCTGGGTCCTGAGGCTGAGTCCCCAGTGAGGAACCAGGGGTAAGGTCTGGGAAAAACCAGTCCAACAGAGACCATGGGAGGAGCTGATGTTGGAAACAGGGAATAATGAAACCTGTCCTGGACATAAAATAATTATACAATAGCACATTACTTCTCCTTTCATCAAACATATAGAGACAAGATGGCCCTGGCACAGCATTTCTAGGGTAACACAAATGAGAGAAACAAAAATGTTCATTTATTGATCAATTTTAGCATGAAAATTGTCATAACAGTTATTTAGATTGAAGTATCTTTGAAAGAGAGTTTACATTCGTTGTAATTAAGAGCTATGTTTCAAATAGATCAGATTCATAATACTTTTCCTAAAGATTTGGGTCTTTGGGAAGTAGAAACTTCTCACCATAAATGATAAGCAAGATACCAAAGGAAACCTAACTTATTTAATATTTAAGCAAGAACAACAAAAAAAATCACACTCAGTAATTCTAATATTCTTGTCCTCTGTAGTTCAGTTAAAACGTTCTTCTCCATTATAACCACACTGTGCTATAAATATATGATGTTTGTGAGAGACTTCTCTATTAGTTGGTGTTCCCTGTGCTGGTGTGTTTGGAGACCTCTATCTCTACTATACAGATTGCAATAAGTCTTCCTTCCCACTCTTTTGGCTCACTTTCTGTCCCCACCAGGCTGGGTGCAGCGCTGGGACATCTGGGTGCTGGTGCCCTCCCCCCCTGGGAAATACACTGCACAAACTTGCGTGTGAGCAGAGAGGTCCCTGAGCACCGCAAGGCCAGACCCGGCAGATGCTTCCCAGCAAGAGATACCACATCCTCATGGGCTGGCACCACGGGGGCAAGTGGTGGAAGAGACAGAGCGGGGTGGTGGGTGCTGTCAAATGCGTGTCCTTTATTTATAGGTGGTCAGCAAACACTTTTAGGAAAAGCCTTAAGAAACAATGTCTGCACGACGACAACGATTAGTAGCTGACAATGTGCTAGTGTGAGGCACTGGAGTGTAACAACCAGTGGTGATAAAGCTGGGCTCTGCCAGATGCATGCTCACAATAATATGATGTTCTTGCACTGAGCAAACATCCCATATCCGTGCAATACCAGGGTGATTTAAAAGTTGTATAGCTCCTACTTATGAGAAACAAATAACCTCTTTCAATCCTAGCAAGTGGCCACCAGAAGCACACGATTGCCTTTCCTAATGTGCTTTGAGTATTTCTAGGTAACCCATAGATATAATCAATTCTTAAATAATGATGTGCCTTGTCTGAGCAATGCTGTTCAATGAGAAATCCCTTTACAACCAGGGTGAAATGGCAGCCGCAGAAGCAAAACTACAAAAAATCCCCATTTCCTTGCTGGTGCAACGGGGGCATACAAGGAGGTGCCGCTGCAGACTCCTGCTAACCTGTTTTCATACTGTAACCATGTTACAGAGAATTCAGCCCCTGTCTAATCACTAATGTTCCCTTATGTATGCGCCATATGGCTGATTACTGAGCATCTGAGGAGTCTGTTAATTAGACTCCACTTGCTTAGATCATTATGGGTGAAAAAAAGAGTGATTAATGCATTGCATGCCAAGATGAAAGCGGAGTCACGGTATGCCGGCCTGGGAGAATGCCTGTGCTGCTTTTGCAAGGACTTACTTCCAGGGACTTCTGAAGGGAGGTTCAATTTCTTCCTCTTTCAAGTTATGGGCTGAAAACTTCTGTCCGAGAGAGGTTTTAATTAATAACCAGGCCTGATCTGGACTGGTCTATCTCCTGTGAGCTGCTTTGATGCTGGGCTGCTCCATGAGGATGGAGCCGTGCTGGCGAGGGCTGCGTGCCCCACTCCCTGCGGGACACCATGCAAGCATTTTGGTTTGGTTTGTTAAAGTTTGAAGATGCATGTTTACTTTGCTAATTCAGAGCCTTTTGCTGCTGCAAAAGGCATAAATGAGATTCAGAAGTTGGAAGTGGATAAATTCAGGCTCAGATGAAGCCAGGACAGGTTTTACTTCTGATGAGTGCTGGGGTGCTCCAGCAGAAAGTACCTGTTTGGCACAGGGCATTGTTTGATGGCATCTATGGCTGTGCTGTGCAGTGCCAAAACAGCCCCTCCTGGCCAATGAGAGATTATGGAAGTGGGAACTCCAGTGCCGTGGGCTCCAGTGTCCTGTGCTTTCACAGACAACTCAGCCACCATGCTGAGCACCACTGCACAGAGAAGCTACTTGTGAGTTTGGGAGGAAAGGGCTGAGGACCTGGAGCCATGAAGAACAAGTCTCTCCAGCTCTTTCTCTGCATTTGTAGGTGGGCGAGTACAGACAGACCCAAGCTGTCCTGCTCTGGCACTTATAAAAGCATGTTTAGCCAGCATTGCCCACCTTGAAAAGGTTCTTCTTCATGCAGGAGCTGCCCTGCATTTCCCAGTGCCAGGCCGAGCATGATGATGGGCTGCACTAAGGGCAGCACTGAGCTGCCTCCAGAGTAGAGCAGGCTCTTGCTGTGCCAGCCTGGAGCATGGGCAGAAGACCTCTGCTGTCTGCATCCACCTGCCCAAACAGGTTGTAAACTGGCCATAATCCGGGTTTGTGCTCTAATCCCATCTGACTGGCATGATCTTTTCAAGGTTTTTGGCTTTCTTGTGGGTGGAGGCCAAAGAGGCATGGCTGCACGCTCTCCTGATGAATGAGGTGTGTGTGAGCAAACGCTGTTTGCTTTGCTGCACTTGAAGCTGAGTCCTCATCCACAGTGGGCTTGCATGGGGATGAGCACACAGCTCAGCCACGTGCCATGGAGACCTTTCAGTCTTAGAGTTTCAGTACAAATGCACTTCATCAGCGTGCAGCAATACTTAAGACTTGGGAGAGCTCTTTGCCACCTATGTCTTGCTTCATTTACCTCAATCATTTCTCCTGCAGTTGGCTGAGCACCAGGCTCAGGCACAAATGCACAAGCTTTTGTGCAGTCTTACAGGCTCAGATTTCCTGTTCCACGTGTAATGCTAAGCCTCAGGAATCCTGTTTGCAAAGTGCTGCCAAAACTCCAGTCTAGTGGGCTTCTGGCAGGAAAGAAAGGTGGTGTTGAGCTGAACACCATGCTGAGTAGTTAAGCCAAATGCATTGCCAGTGAAACACAGGGCATGCCAGGGAAACTAAAGAAGACAAATGGCCGGTGCGTGAAGCTCAGAGTCACCAGGCATCTCTAGCTGTTCTTAAAAGGTTTCCTTAATGACACTGATTAGATTATTAGAGAGGATCTTGCAAGAACCCATGTTACTGCTGAGTTTGCAGACTCGTATCAGCACACATTGCCAAGGTTTGCTCCCTTTGCAGGGTAGCTGGAGTAATTTCATTGGCAAGCATCTCCCATAGAGATTATTGATAGCGAGTATGTTCTGATGATGACATATGCAACTCCTTTTGCTATTAGTGGGGTAAGAAATTGCATTACTTTCTGGCACAGCACATAAACCAGCACCTGCATCATGACCCTTACCATTATGAAGGCACTTAAGGGTTTGTTTTGCATTAGTATAATTTTCAGGTGCTCAGCAGCTCTTGGGAGTGACTGACTATGCAATGCACCATGGAATACGTAACTGGTGAGAGCTGAAGTCAAAATTATTCACAGGTCCTAAATTCCTTCCCGAATTCTTTTCCTCATTGTTTGCATACTGCAGGACTTAATTGGAGCAGATCTGCATCCGGATCGGTGCTGCCATGGGCAGGGCTCAGTAACCACAGCATTTCCCAAGAGTTTCATGGCTTTATCTCTGATATTCTACTAGCCAAATACTCATCTGCCACACTTAAGAAGCCTTCAGTGAAGATGACGTAAGCTTTGCAGGTGTAGATGAAAGCTGAGTTGAATTTGGCCTTTAGTTATTCCTTGTCAGGTAGGATTGACATGACTGAAAAGCTGAGGGGGAGAAAATATTGGGGAACATGTCTAAGCTTCCTTTCAGTCAATTCCAGCACTGGAACTGGTGCTGTCTGCCTTTACAGAAACCTGCTGTAGTAGGCTGGGAAGTGCTCTCATATTGCCTAGGGCATAGCTTTGATCAAACAACCTCAGCTTGTCTCTCACAAAGCTTTCTTCATGCACCTGATATGGGATCCTGCCTGAGATAATGAATCATGATGCATTTAAAAGAAATTAAAGGATTCACATCAAACTCTGCCTCTAATCCAAAGCAGCACCTTGATCCTTCCTCCCGTGTGCAGTGCAGCAGGGCAGCAACAATCCGGGCACTGGCTCATGGGCTGAGCACCTGCAAATGTAGGTCACTGCCATCGGAGAGGCAGAATCAATATTTCGGGGTGCATTGCTCCCTCTGGCTTACAAGTTCAATGGAAGGGGTAGGAGAGCTACAATTATTTTTTAAACAACCTGACTGGAGGGCAAAATCATCTTAATTAAATCTCATTCACTCTCCCTCTGATCTGGTAGGCAGATGGTATTTCCCTCCTGCACTTTGAAGAGGTTAGCCCAGAAAGGCTTCCCGAGAAAGCACATCTGAGACTGTCAGAGCTCACTTGCAGACAGGTTTCCACTGCAGATGTCACTGACCCTGCCTGCCTGTCCCTGGGACACAACGCTGGCAGTACCTAGCCTGCATGTGTACCCATGGCACCGCTTCACATTTGGCTTTGCCCTTGGTTCATATTTTCAGGCTTTACTCTCTGGCTGTGATGCCAGAAACAGGTTGGGGGTTTATTTATTTATTTATTTATTTATTAAAAAAGCTGTGGCTTTCTCTCCTTGACTTACCTCCAGAGAACTGGAATACCTGGGCAGGGGGGAACCAAACAGTTGGGAGATTTGTGCTGAAAAGGGTGAGAATTGGCTTTATCAAGAAAACAGCTCAGTCCCCCTGACCCCTTCCAGCTTAAACGTTTGTTCTGTATTGCAAACACAGCTGCCAGCCCGGCTTCCCCAAATGCCCCAGATGCTCCTGGCCCCAGCAGAGGAGCAGGGCTCTGGCCAGCAGCAATAGGTGTCCTTCTTCAGGGCTTCTGGGTGAAGAAACCTCTGCGAAACCCCCCTGCAGTCATGGTGGGAACTACTGGGGAAGGAGGAATACATTAGTGCCTATCTCACGCTGGTGAGGCGAGTGAGGTTAAAGGCTTGGAGGCTGAAAGGGCAGCTGCACTTCAGAGAAGAGAAAGGCAAGCGGTGTAGTAGAGGAAAGGGAAAGTAGGGTGGAGGGGAGCCAGGGAATGCTTCCCCTCTGGGGGCAGCAGCAACTTTTCTTTTGAAAGCCAGCAGCAGTGCATCTTTGAAGTCTGTTTCAAGCTGAGTACGTAAGAGCTCTGGGGCTGTTCACATAACAGAGATACCTGGCAGTAGTTCCCGGGATTGTGCAAGGGCTGCCATGAAGTCAACCAAGAATGAGACTGAGGAGCCGCTCCTCAGCTGGAGCAGCGGGGTGGGACTGCCAGCCAGGGACCCACTCCCTACCCAACTGAAAGGGTGAGGTGGTGCAGCTGGAAAACCACTCTTCCCACTGCAAAGAGGCCAATTCCCACCCCAGAGGAGACTGACTACAACCAGAGGAGCTGCTGCCCACCTCTAGTGAATTGTTAAAGCTGGGCTGACTCCAGGCCCCTGGACCGAGGGAAGTTAGCCAGCATTGTATGGACCAAAGAAAATTTAAATGCTGCTTTTTTTAACCCATTTGTAGAACATCTTTATACCCCTGGTCCTTATGGGACACCAGATGCCTTCATGAACCTCTGGTCACATCCAACCATGACCATGGGAATGCCTTCCTGGCATGCTATGGTTTCTCAGTCTGAACACCAGCATCCATCCTGTCATAGAAGGCATTCATCCCAGGCCACCCACCAGTGGTAAGCACAATGAGCATGTGGGGCACAGAGACAGACTGCAAGGGCCACCTAATGCTTTGTGAGTGGCACACTCTGACACAAGTACCCACATCAGACAGCTCCCCATAGCCCTGAGGAGGGGACTGTGTCCCCTGAGCAGAATAGACAAACTGGGTGGCTGCTGTGTGTGTGAGAGACAAAGCGGTGTGTGAAGGTTTTTGGTGGATCACCAGCCAGCTTGCATGGATGTGAAATTACTCTTTATTTCTGCTATAACCAAGACTTTTGAGAGCTTCACATGGATGCAGCACTACTCAACGTTGCCAGCACTAATTTGCACCCACTTCTTCTTTAGGTATGTCCCCTGGTAATTACCAAACCTGTGTCCTGGATGCGATGGCAAGACTGGAATGTTCTTAAACTGCTGGTTGCTGCAGTCTGGGAAATACGTGAGTAAAGATTTATGGTGTTTGTGCCTTTTCAGCATAGTCTTCTCTCCGCACCCAGTGGACACTGCCTAGATATGGCTGTCAAGGCATGCCACATGTATTGTGCAAATAAATGCGGAAAACATGTTTTCTGAGGAGCGCCGCCGCACGTGCCACAGCCAGCTGGACCTACAAGTTACAGAATGTGATGAAATGCTTCCCTTCTTGTTCTTGTCAAGAGATATTTCAGTACCATTTCCTCAGTGATTCAAAACCTGTTTCTTCACGCTTCAAAACTAGGTGCTACGTGCTGGGGACGGCTTGCGCAATCCGTTTCCAATGACAGAGTTCAAACATTTCTGCTACTTGCATGAAGAAGAATGGAGCAAGGTTTCACGTTCGCTAACACCACACCTCACCTTAAGCTTTGCTTAAAAATAGAGATATTTTTACAAAACAATTACTGGTTTGTTCTTATCTTTGTGTTTCTGATTTCTGAGCCTTTGAGATATGGCAAATTTAAGTTTTCCTGTTTCCATTGTGAGTATGAATGCTGGATACTTTCTTATTAATCTGGAAATCTTGCATAATTATAGGTGTGCATGAGCTTGGGCTTTATGGAAAACATCAAATCTTTTAAATTCTTCATAAAATTACAAAAACTAGCAAAAACTTTTATAAAATAAAAAAAAAAATCTTTTGTCTTTATCTGTGTCATCCAACAAAACAAAACAAAGAGGTTGTTTTTTTCTTTTATGTGTATACTTTTGAAGTGAATCACGCCTGGAAAATTTCACTCCCCCCACAAAAGATTTCACAAGATTTTATGTAGTAACTAAAAAGGGGTTTGTATCATAGTACATAAATCATAGCATTTGCTACCCAAAAATCAGTTTATACAACATACTGGGTAATGGAAGATAGCTCAGCATGTGACCGATGACAGTAACAGAGGTTAAAGTTCAGATTCATTTGAAAGAACATGATTCACAGGTTAAAAGAAATACTGTAAATAGCACTTTTAAGTAAAACTTACTTGCTGTAAGTTTTCAGTTAGAAAATATACAGGAAAACCTGTATAATCAAGGATGCTTAATTGAGCATTCTAGAGAGATACATGTAGATATGCTAAAGACTGAATGGTGAACTAGATAGTGATGGATATTAGGATGTATTAGTATGTAGCTGGATTCTTGGTCTATGGGCCTTAGGCACAACTCATTGATTATTCTTCTTGCTTCCTAACTTAGGAGTTCGAGGCAAAAGGCAGCACAAAAGCTTTCATGACAAATCCTGTCTTTCTAATGAATGGCTGCCCACATCACTGCCTGGGCAAGGTGAGGCAGGAATTGCCTCCTAAGACAAAAGCAGTATTATGTCAATTCCTTTGGGTTTGACTCAACTTCAGACCAAACTTTCTGTCGATCTCAAGAGGGTTTGAGAGGTGAATGAGCTGCTGCACTGAACTGATCAATGTCTGAATGGTTTAGCTGAATTTGCAAGGCAGCTCGGAGTTGCATGGAGAGGTACTCACAGTGGACAATGAGGTAAAAATTTGCTTATGGGGCAGTTTCCTGTAATCCCAGTAATTCATTACGTGGCTTGGACTTTGGTATGCGAAAAGTTTATTTATCATTGTTAATTATCACTTTGCATAGCAAAGTACAGGCCACTAGCACCACTTGGATGCTTGTACAACCAAAGGAGCACCTTGCACAAGGACACAGAAAGGTCTTGGTCTCTTCTGAGTATCACTGGGGTTTTGGTCTGAGTGACTGGTCTGAGTGACTTGTGACTGGGAGTGTCACAGTTCATTTGGGACATGTTGCTCATTTCCAAGCCTGTGTGTGCATCATGCACTTCAGCTTGGACAAAAATGAAAGCAAGGCAGGACTTTGTCCCACAGTTCATCAAGCAGTAAAATGTGGTCACTGTTTTACCAGTTAAATAGGCTAATTCAGAGCACAAAAACTGTCTTCAGGTCTTCAATCTCAAAACCTTAACTCTGGTAGTGAAAGGTACTGGCGTTGAAATCAGTCTACAAATATTTGTAAACAGCCCTGGGCTTTTTCATGTCCTGTCCCAATCTACCACCTGAGCTAACCACTGCATAGGCAGCGGGTTGGATTTACTGCATTTTGCTTTGTCAGCAAGAAGCACAAATAGTAACTCTAACAGGTTCTCTGACAAATTTCTAAATCACTGCTGTACCAACCTACCTGGGGAATTAGGCTGAGCAGGTCTATGCAGAAATAAGTACACAGGAGAACTAAGTATCAACATATATTCCCCATATATTTTAGTCCTGTGCCTATAATGGTAACCAATTAGCTCTTATTTTGGCTTGAGCAATAGCACTGATTGAGGTGAGCTCAGTCTATCAGCATGTTCTGCTACTGAGCGTTTCAATGATTTGCTCTTCCCTTTAGTTTTTGATAACATCATAATTTTAAAACCACCTTGCATGTTGAAGCTTTCAGGATGCCTTCATGAAAGACTTCTGTAACAGAATTAGTAACAGAAGTATCAAGAAGGATTAAGAACCCAACTCTCCCAGTCTGTCTTCATAGGAGAAGTGCTTATCTTCGTGGCCCTCCTCTGGACTTGCTTGAGCAGGTACTCGTCCCTTTTGTGTTGGGGAAAAAGAATTCAAGGAATTGCGGTCAACAGCTCTATGTCTAAGTGGAGACCAGTGATGCATGGTGTTCCTCAGGGGTTGGTACTGGGACTGCCACTGTTCAACATCTTTTTCGGTGACAGGGACAGTGGGATTGAGTGTACCGTCAGCAAGTTTGCCATTGACACCAAACTGTGTGGTGCGGTTGACATGCTGGAGGGCAGGGATGCCATCCAGAGGGACCTGGGCAGGCTTAAGTGGTGGGCCTGTGCCAACCTCATGAAGTTCAACAAGACGAAGTGCAAGGTCCTGCACCTGGGTCAGAGCAATCCCAAGCACAAATACAGGCTTTGCTAAGAATGGATTGAGAGCAGCCCTGAGGAGAAGGACTTGGGGGTGTTGATTGATGAGAAGCTCAACATGAGCCGGCAGTGAGTGTTTGCAGCCCAGAAACCAACCGTAGGTCAAGGGAGGTGATTCTGCCCCTCTGCTCTCGTGAGACCCCACCTGCAGTACTGCATCCAGCTCTGTCCCAAAACAAGAGAGACATGGACCTGCTTGAATGAGTCCGGAGGAGTGCCATGAAGATGATCAGAGGGCTGGAGCACCTCTGCTGTGGAGACAGACTGAGAGGTTGAGGTTGTTCAGCCCAGAGAAGTTGGGCTTGTTCTTCTCCAGAGAAGAAAAGGCTCAGGGGAGACCTTACAACAATCTTCCAGCCCCTAAAGGGGGTCTACAAGAAAACTGGAAAAGGACTTTTTATAAGGGAATGTACTGTTAGGACAAGAGAGAATGGCTTTAAGCTGACAAGAAGGAGATTTAGATATTACGAAGAAGTTCTTCACTATGAGAGTGGTGAGACCCTGGCACAGGCTGCCCAGAGAAGCTGTGGCTGCCCTATCCCTGGCAGTGTTCAAGGCCAGGTTGGACGGGGCTTGGAGCAACCTGGTCTAGTGGAAGGTGCCTCTGACCATGGCAGGGGATTGGAACTGGATGAGCTTTAAGGTCCCTTCCAACCCAAACCATTGTACGATTCTATGAATAACCTAAGGGCTAAACTGCAATATGGAGAAGGCTCAAAATCTGCAAGATGGGTACTTTTCTCTGCCCAAACATGAAAAGAAGGATTTATTAGCTATCTCCTAAAGCTGATTGACAGTGAATATCTGTATCTGCATTAATATAATCTGTGAGCTTTAATGTTTCTATGTTTCCTATAAGGGGGGGCTATGGTTAGTTAATCCAATCCAGAGTGCACTAGCATTGCAGGAGCAACTATATGTCACTTTTTAAAGTTTTAAATCAAGCCAGTTTTCTGCACAGGCCTCACAGACTGCGGGTTTGGAAGCTGTGCTTGGGAAATAGCACCTTTCAAACCATTGCTCAAGCCAATGAGAACCAGCTTGTTCAAGGTGTGCCTTATACACACCCTGTTCCATATAATTCATGGTAATTATATGCCTGCTGAAAACACAGAACAAAACCATAACTAGAAACAAATAGACAGTCTGGGAAAAAGAACCTTTGGTCTGTAACAGTTTTTAAATAGATGCCATTCATTTACTCCCGCAAAAGCCATCCTTAAAACACAGCTGGACTCCTATGTCTTGCTTGCAACTAGCCTCATGGTTGCCAAACTTTCCCAAGAGCGGGCCCAGTGACAGGGTGTGGGAAAAGAAAGAGGTCCCTGAGGGAAGCCTGGCCCTCCCAAACTGGCATTAACACAGCTGTATTTTTCAAGAGGTGGGGGTTTGCTTCCCTAGACCCTGGCAACATCTCTGGTTTGACGTGTGAAGCAAGCAGGTGAAGGAGGTTGGAAAAGCTGCTGGGCAGAGCTGAGTGAGGCTTTCTCTCTCCTTGCACTGGTGCAAAGGAAGGCCAGCATCAGTCAGTCTGCTGGATAATGTTGGTGACTTCTGCTTCCTTTTAAAACAAAAATCCAAGCTGCTAGACTGGGGAGGGCAGAGCAGCAGGCCCTTGGTGCCAGCAGGGATCTTACCTGCTTATGGCTGCACACTCTCCTCCTTCCATGAGGCCATAAACCTGATCTTTGTGCAGTTGCCAGAGCCTCTTATTGCTCCTGGTTTAGTCATAGCGAAGTATAAATTTGTTTTGAATTGCTGGGTTTGGTTTTATTTCTCAGGAGTTTGTCTCCTGAGGAGAACAAGGAGAACAAGGAGGACTCATAACTCTCCCAGCTAGAAGTACACAGGCTATTTAATTTAGTGTAGTTGCAATACTGTATTTTTAACAATTAGTCGCTACTAATTAGTTAATTACACTGTCACTACTGTAGCTATAAATAGACGTTAAATTCAATTGCTGAGAGTGGTGACAGAATTAAACCCACATGCCATGAGATAACACTCACTACAGATTCTCCTACGCTCCCCACAGTTGTTACTACAGAAAAGATGCAAAAACAAAGCCAGCCTTTTCCAAAGTACTTTGTATCATGACATCATTTAGAAATTATACTCATTAAAGAGCCCCGATGGCACCACTTGTGATGTTCAGTAGGCCGTGCAACCGCAGACACGGACACTGGTGTTCCTCGGACACATCTTGGCAGGATTGTGTCTTCAGCAGCCCCCCGGCCCAAATGTTAATGTTCAGCTCTGCACAGCTCCTGGATCACTGCAGTATCTGCTCCTGGGAGTCCCTTTGTATATCTTGTGTGTGTGTGCTTGTGGAGGGGCAGCAGTGCATCCTCGGCAATATGGTACAGTGTACCAGGCTGGTGGTCCCCGTGAACCAGAAACTGATGCACACTGCTGCAGGCATAAGTCCTATGTATCCATGATCAAACAAACATGTATCCATGCGTTGCCATGTTTTTACTTCAGAACCACGGGATCTTGATGTAGGAGTGTGTCCTTCATATGATAGTACACATGATTCCATGATTCTATGATTTTCAAAAGACTAGGGGAAAAAGGCTTTCTGCCTCCTGAGGTCCACAGGTGGTGCAGATGAGACCGAGAAAGCAGCATTTTTACTTCTCCACCACAAGTGGCTGAGACCTGCCCATTAGGATGGGGAACCAGCATGGTTACTGCTGTCCTGAATCAGGCTTTCTCTGTCAGCTTCCACATTGGTGTCCCATGGAGCCCCAGCTGGGCATGGTCCTGCCACTTCTCTGGCACAGATGAGCAGCAGCAGTCCCCAGACTGCAGCCTTTGCAGCTACACTGGTGGTGGTCTGCACTCCTGTAGCATCAGGGGGAATGAGAACCTTGCAGTCATATGGCATTTGAAACATTAATGCACACCAACCACATATCACACACAGGCACTGTGATTATTTTAAAAGTAGCCACACCCTGTACCACCCTTATTCAACGGTCATAAGTAAGAAATGGTCATAAGTGGGTGGCAATAGTTGCAGCAGTGAAGTTACAGACACAATATGGCAGAAACAGCTGCTGGTTACCCAGATCATTTCTTTTCAGCTGAAGAATACACTTTATGAAGACTGTCTGCCAGAGTGGAAGTGATGAAGAACTATAAAGGACAGAAATAAAAAGCTCTATCCACTAAATTATGTTTTGCAAATCACAGGATGTGGAAAGAATTTAAATAGCTGAGTTTCATCATCTTCCAGCTGAAATGAGTGGTGCAATGCTGAATCATTTCAAGAGAAGAAGAAATAATTCCAGTATTAGAGAAATTTAATCTAGCCATGGTGTCACTGAAGATCACTTAGGAAACTCACAAATTTAAATGTAGTGAGACACTTACATGACATTTTACCATAGACATCTATATGTAAATTAACCCACATAACCAATGCAACATGTACCTTCAAGTCTGGAGCTATTTAAATAATAGGTAACGATAGTTGATGCAGAATCATTCTAAGTTGATTTACCTGTTTCTTACCTTCTTTTGAAATTTTAATTACACTATGACAGAAAATTCAATGCTGTGAGACAAAGTGGAAGGGTTTGCAGACCAAAAATATGAACAGTAACAAAATGTGGATTGATAATCAAAACAAAATAAAGCCAACAATAATGGATTTTAACCATAAATGCTGAAAACATAGTCAAGGTTACGCATGATTTATCTTCATGATATGAAGGTGATTCTCACGTAAAGCAAGGTTTTCTTTGAAGATGTCCATCCTTGAGATTTCAAAACAAAACTAAAAAGCCCCAAACAAACAAACACCCCCACCAAAGAAAAGGAAAAAGAAAAAAAACCCCAAAACCCAAACAAAAAAACATAAGAGGCAAACAAAAATGTGTACAGCTTTCACATTTGTAGGAAAAGCTTGAAAATCTGACATGGGTGTAGAATCAGAAAGTAAATGCAATGAATCCCACGTTATTAAAAGTGCAAGCTTTTAAAGTTTGGTCTTCTGGTTCCTTAAGCCTGTCCTGTAAGTGTGGATTAATTTTCACTCCAGTGAAAGCAGTGAGGCTTATCTCTAGCACATAACTACACTGGATGAGTAAGGGTAGTAGAATCTGGCCCAAATGAATCAGACAAATAACCATAATTATGTTAACTAGGTGCCTAAGGCATTACCTTAGTGTGCACAAAACTCAGAGATGGTGAGCTCTTGACGAACCAGCTGCTCTTACAGGGAGCCGGGATGCTCGTTGCTGCTAAGTATTAATTCTTCTGTGGCTGGATAAACTGTGGGAAAACAGCAAAATTAAGACATCCAGAAGTTAGGATCCAGCATATGGAGACACTTCAGCATCAACAAATAGCATTTAGCACTAGGTGGTGCTCTTTTCTCTACTAAATTACTATTCAATGATAGTGAGAGGAATGGGCTTTTTTCCTAACACTGTGCGCCATTTGTAACAGTTGGATTTCACTCAAAGAACAGAAAACTCAAAAACAAGAATGTAAAGCAAACCAGAATGCTTTCCTGTGTCGACTAGTCATTGCCCGTAAGCCCAGAGATCTATATCAGGCCATGCAGTCCGTTTCTGTGAGTGCTCAATGCTGTGGCTCCTTGTCCTTTTTTCTCAGTGGTATTTGCAGTGTCCTGGTGGTGAGGGATTTCTTACCTCCCTAAAGAGATTCTCTTGAATCCGTACATTGGTCATTATCATGCAACGTATTCCTGAGATCCTCTATGTTCTCTTTGCTTTTGTATTCTTCTCAATCACAGTCTGTGTCCTACCGTAAGTCAATCTTTGTTCATTCCCTCCCTATATTTGTGTTGTTTAGTTATATGCTCTGTGGCTGTTATTTAGCCAGGGAAACACTATATATATACGCACAAACTAAGTTATTTTAAGTCTTCTCCCTTGTATCACTCTATCATTATATTATTACAGGTCTTCACAGGTCTTCCTTGTTCCAGGAATATTACAGTATTACAGGTCTTCCTCATTCCTGTTATTTTTCTATAAACAGCCTCAAATTCATGAATGCTTTTATTAGCAGAGCCTCATAAGAATCTTTGCTAAGATCAATGTCTTTTATGAAAAGCCAGACAATAACAACTGTAATATTTATGAAAAGATCTAGAAAAATCTCCTAATACAGAATGACTCAGTGATAATAAATGGTAAATGAAATTCAGAGCACAAAGACGAGAAAATGGTCTTTCATTTTGCAGGGGCCGGGGAGGGGAATTATTACCATACAGGAAGAAGATGTTAGATGGTGTATAACAAATGCCAGCTCGGTGCATGTCAAGCAGACAAACACAATTGCAAGACTTACTTGCAAAAGGACTGGGAAAAACAAAGAACATCTTTGTGCTAGGGTAAGAAGCCATAGTACAGCCTAACCTTGAGTGCAGTGTTCAGTCCAGTTGCCTGATCTCAGGCAATAGGTAACAGAGCTGGAAGAGGTCCAGAGAAGGGCAATAGAAGTGCGCAGAAGTGGTATGAGGAGAAATCAAACGGAGTTAGAGCCTTCAGCTGGAAAAAGAGACAGCTGCAAAGTCATGGCTAGTTTGCCATCCGCTCATCCTTTCACTGTCAACCGTGAAATTAAGGAATATCTGTTTTCATGCACTTTTTGGAGAGTGAGCCCTTTTGGTACTATCCCAAACAATTATCAAACTCATACTGTATTAACAAAATCTTCTGTCTTCCTCCATCACTATTTTTCGGAGCCTCAGTGAATGGTTTGTTAAAGCCAGTTCCTTTTTGTTCTTTATAACTCCCCTCCAAGTCCCCCATGCTGGTTGCTGGCCCCTTTGGTGAAAGCAGCACTACTTAACCCATCAGAGCACGAAGAAATGCCCTGACAGGTCAGACCCACAGCCACAAATGCTATTGCTGCCCAGTGCCCACGATGGTACCAGGGTAGCTGAATGGGTGCTGGCCATCTGCCCTGACCAAGCCACAGGTTTTGAAGGCCTCAGCAGACCCTGCAAGGTCCCCCAGGCTCCCAGCACAGCATTACCTGAACAGGGCAGGCAAATCCAGAGAGCAAAGCCTGAAGAGTGACAATAAGAGGTGCTGTTCGGGGAGAGAAGATGTACCTGTCCTCTTCCTCTGGTCCAAGTCTCCTCTGATCAATCAGTGGAGCTGCCTCTTCCTTTTATTATCTGTTACTACAGGCACTGTTCACAAATCTTGTCTAATCCCTTTTTATGCCTGCTAATAGCCTGCTTCCCCAGCCTCCTGTGGCAACGAATTCCGGAAGTTCATTACCCACTGAGCAAGGAAGCGCTCCTTCATTTCAGGAGCAAACTATATCTATACTCCCTGTCCATAAATGCAAATTTAAACAAGATTTAGCTGCCATTGGTTTGAGTATTATCCTTTGGCCTAAGTGTTCCCAAGTGATACATACCAATGAGTAGTATGAAAATGCCTTCAAATAAATATTAAGGAAAACAATGCTCTGTTTGTTGCATTTTCCAGGGGAAGGTGAGGAATGGTTGTTTAGCCATAGCTGCTACCCAGATAAGTGAACGTCTCTTCTCCACCTACATGTAGCCCAGCACAGACCTGGAAGCACGTGTTTTCTCTTGGGGAGGGGAGGCAAGGCTTGCAGCCTGCTGCAGAGCTTGGCACAGTGGCCCTGGCTGCTGCTGCTGTGGTACCGCACATGGTACAGCAGTGGTCCTTCTGCAAACCCTGTTTGGGAACTCCTGCTTCTCACATCTCCTGACTTGTTATACCACCATTTCTTTTTTTTTCCATGAGTCTGTGTGAGAGTGCCAAGCCAGGCTGCATACACATAGAAAGTAAAGCAACTCATGCCATGCCTTATCTACAGCTGTCATCCCTTCATTTATAAATTCCATGATGCTATCAAAGGAAAGACTTTCAGTTTCTTTACCTGCCCAACCCTCTGTTATGCAGGTGACTGTCCACCCACTCGCTCTTCCCCAAGCTCCCGTGCTGCCTGTGGCTTGTGGTCCCAGTACTGTTCAGGTAATTAGTCATGTCTTCACCCACGTCTCATTCTTACGTTTTTTGTTATTACTGTTTATTGTTTTTATCGTGGTAATGCCTAAGGATGTCAATTAGGAAATAGGACTTTACCATAAAAAAGCTGTACAACAGCTCTGATACAAAGAAATCTGGGGCTTAGGCACACTGTGGCTAGTGAATATGTGGACAAGGGGGAGGAAGCCTGGGAGAACAACACAGGAGGGCAAGATGTTTACACAGAGTAATCATAAAAGTGGTCACGACATAATCTCTACTAACAGTCACTAGCAAGATCTGCAAGGGAAACAGAAAATTTCCTGGCTTCATTGGAACTAATTTCATCTGAGTATATTACCAGAAATGGAGAATTTCAATTTTATTTCTTTTGGAACATGCTAGGGTTTTGATGCTTGTTGTTTAAATATCTAAAGTCTTTTTTTTCTATCTTATGTAGGGCAGATTGGCAAAGCTGCCCAGAGGACGCTGCCCCGTGACTGCTAATGCTGCACTCACCAGATGCATGCAGGACTCCCATCATTCAGTACCTTCCAGAAGGCCGAACCAAAAATTGAAAGCATGATGGTGTTGGGGAAGGTGAAGGGCAGAGGAAGGATGAGGATACTATTGGGAGGGACATTATGAAAAATCCATCATGTTGGGTAACTGTATCCTTAAGGCAAAATTTGTGTTGTGCAACTGCGACACATTCAAGTCTGAACAGTTGGTTCTGGTGAGAGGCAGCAGAAATGAATTTCCCGTGCAGCTTTTGTATTAATAATTCTTCTCATTAAGGTGTGGTCTAACTGTGTTTGCACAGGCGTCAGCCCTCATACTGGTTCTGACAACCATTTCTTCTATGAGCATCTGTGATTCCCATGTCCTTCCTGCCTCAATTTCTCTGTGCGAGAAAGGGGAAGAGCCATACTCACTTTGGTTCAGATCAGTTGGCCTACTACACTGTTCCTTTGGAGATATTTTGTAGTCTTTTGCAATAGCATGAAGAAAGCATTCATAACATTCAGTCATCCTGATCTAGTAGCATTTCGGGTTTATTCATAACATTCATAACATTCAGTCATCCTCATCTAGTAGCATTTTGGGTTTATTTCAAGGTGTAATTGAATCAGGCCCAGGGATCAGATTTAGAAGTGCAAGTTTCTGACCCAAAAAACTGCAGGACTTGGCTACACCTCAGGAAACATTTAATAATCCAAAGCCACAGTATGGTCTTGTTCTGCTAAAACCTGAGTTATTTTCTTCTTCATACTGTGCCAGGTTTGACCTTTTTTTCACCTCATTTCCATTATTTATATTCTTCCCGTAATACTTGAAGGGACTTCCAGTCGACAGGGTGGATTTGCAAGATTTTACTGCAAAACAGTTGATTGCAACTTTCAGTTAACCAAGAAATTCTTAAAACACAGTGACATAAAAGGCATGTTCATCCTTAGTGTATATATACTTACTTGAGTCATGAGTCTGTTCAGATCATGTAGGGGAGGTTTTCTCAGAGATGTGATTCAGCTCTATTCTTTCTTGTGTTTTCTTCTAGTCTGGCAGTGCTGGTTTAGTGGGGCTCTAATGCATATGTGTACTATGGGATATAATGCAATGTGTATATTTGTATCACAATATTTATCCTGATATAATCATCTTAGTGTAGACAGCAGTTATAGTAGTACAAAGTACAGCAGTCCTTAGGCCCAGAATTAAGATGAATATGTATATGGGTATAAGCACATTTTTGTCATATAACACAAACACCCTGAGCTGCCAGGAGCAGAGGAAAACTGTGCTGCTTTGTTAACAGTGATGTAGTTAATACAGTACAATTTTTGTGTGTAAAAAGCATTAGTACATAAAGAAATTCTTTTTTTCTTTATCAAGTGTAGTGACATAGCTAGCAGCTCTATTCCCGTCAAATCCTCTGCTTAGCTCCAGATACAATCCCTTAATCATGTATTTTTTTTTCACATTGTATTTTCTCCTTCACATTTACGTTCATTTTTCTGGAAGGTGGATGGGTTAAAAAAAACCCATCTCCTTTTTTCTTGCTTCAGAGGTGCCCGATGCTGCTTTTCCTCTTGTACTGATCAGCTCCAGAAGCAACCCTGCAGAGATGTTGCTTGGCTTCGACTCCAGAGATCCCTCTTCCTTCTCCTCCCTGTTCTTTCTTGTTTCTCTACCATCTTCTCTCCACAGTCATTTGTACTAAACCAGCCTGTTTCCTTTCCTTATCTGGTGTTATTCTGATTATATAAACATCATCTTGCACTCCTTTCTTCCTTCTTAACTTCGAAATTACCTTCCCCCATCCTGTCACGAGCCAAGTGATAATTCCTTTCAGCAGCCTGCTTTCTTTTCCACAGTTACTGGAAGCAAAGGCTCCCCTTTGTACTTTTTAGCCTGCCAGTTTAGAGCGTCTTAACACTTCTCTTTGCTCATTGTTATTAATCAAGTCTCAGTGAGTGATGGGAAGAAAATGGAAAGCATTTGAAAAGTCTTTTATAAGCTTGACTGCTTTCCAAGACCTGCAGTTTGAAATGAGAAGCCAGTCAGAGAAGAAAAAAAACTACTCTAGAAAGTGCCTAAAAATCAAGATGCAAGAGATTTTAGAAGTTTTGTTTAGTTTGTAGTGAATATCTTTCAAAAGATGACTATGGAAGAACCTAAGGTTCATGTAAGCCCAATGCATCATACAGAAAATGCAAACAGAAGTTTCACTTTGCCAGGTAGAAACCTGGAAGCACTGTATATGTTAATGTTGAAGAGCTTAGTTTTTATTAGATGTGAGTGGAGTGATTATTGCTGACGAGTGAATGCTGCTGATTTAATTCCCATCAGCAACAGCTCATGAAACCCAGTTCCACAGGAATCCAGTTACCTTTCCTGTGACAGAAGATACTGGAATACAAGGAGTTATTGTGTCGCACAGTTTGCAGAATTATGACAATTCTCCATAGCTTAGGAAAAAGCTATGGAGAAAATCTTTGATCACTTATATGAGCCAAAATCTCTCCATTTTTCAAACTATCATATGTAGAATATGATAAAAAGTTTTGCTCATTAGAATGTATATATTGTATCATATTTGCATATACATTAAGGTTTCGTGGTGTGTCATTTCAAAATCACCGAATAAATTGCGGCTTGTATGTAGCTAAAAAAAGTTTATTAAATATATGCATTCAAGAAAACAATAGTCACTAATGAGATGATATAGCTGTGCCTTTTGTGTGTGTGAACTTGACATAGCAGTCAAGTTCAAATGAGCTATGCAGATGATGAGATTTAATGACCTTCAGAACAAGACATCAATACTGTTCTTCCATAGTGCTTGAACATTTCATGTTCCCCTGTCTGTATCCGAAAGAATATCTGCCCTCTGGAATGGTGGGCCAAGTGCTGAACCTATTAATTTTGCTTGAAGCCCTGTACCAGACATGGCGCAATTGGTCTAATATTGATTAGTCAGAAATTAGTGTTTTTATATTTATTGCCTGTCTCAATGAAACAGCGTCACCTCCACTTCTCAGTGGAAAAAGCACCAGAGAACACCACAACTGTATATGTATAATGAATGTCAAGCTGCTACCTGATAAGGTTTTGTACAGTGAAATCATAAATAAAAGATCATTATCAAACCATTATGGGATAGAACTTCATGGTTATGAATTGTCCCAAAATCAGTATCTTCTAACACTGTTCTGTTATTTCTGTCAACAAAATCTCTTCTCTGAACTAAATTATACTTTCAGCAGGTCAAAGAAATAGGCAACCTTTAGCAAGGCCCTAACTAACAAGGTGAACGTTTGATTAAATTGGCTTATTTAGCACTGGTTAATTATCACAGTTAAAAAAATGTGAAGGGAGGGCTCTACTATTTTAAGTGATCTGTTTTAATTAGATCACTTCAAAACCAACTGGTACAGCATAGGCATAGCCTAAACAACTTGTCTGCAAACATACATGGGTCAAAAAGCAGGGTTCTGACTCCGAAGTGGAGTCTGCTTGGCTCATTCAGGTTGTATGCAGCTCAAGATTTTAGGCAGCTTCTGGTGCTTAATGGAACTCTATGGGCAGCTTCAGAATTTGGGCAGGGTGTGCATGCGTGTGTGTCAGTCAGCGTCCTCACTCTTCCGAATGCAGGTCTTTGGTTGGTTGCCCCAGTGGATGAAGCTCATGGTGCTGAGTCATATGGCAGGAGAATGGAGGAGGTGAAAGTGTAGCGGTTGTCGCCTGGGACGGCTGCCAGGGAGGGATGTTCTAGCAGTCCTTCTCCAAGCTTAAAGGTTAGAGCAGGGACCAGAGCTGTGAACATCCTTCCTGCTCCCCAGCCTTGCAGTTTGCCCCCTGTCTGGGAACTTCTGCAGCTGGTCAGGGGGTGATCAGAGGTGGTTGGTACCTCTGGTGCTGGAGCCACAGGAGAGATGGGGTGCTCTGCTGCAGGTCCTTCCTGTAGGCATGCTGATTAAGGAGCGTGAGGAGAGGGTACCTTACAGGAAACCTCATTCATTGGCTATGAGATTGGACAGATCTTTAAATGTTACCAAACAGCTTTATAAAAGGTATGGCTATGTACTTAGAAAGTGAAAGAAAGGAAGTGATTGTGCCCTTTTTTATTCACGTTAATTCTTCAATGAGGTCAATAGGGTGCTGCAGAGCAGAGGTCAACCACCTTATAAGAAATGAAAAACAGGAGAATTGATTTATGTTTCCTGGGGCAGCCAAGTTAACACTATAGCAGACTGCTTGCTTACATTGGGTGAGTTGGGAAAAAACCAAAATAGTTTATTCTAACAAATGGACTGTATGCTTTCTGGAAATAAGGAATACATCTTTAATCAGCCATTAAAGAAATAGGACCTGTGTCTTTTTCCTGTTTTACATCTGAATGGTCACAAATCAGGCAATTTGCATGAAACATGGCACAAAGCTAAATGTAACTTGCCGTATCAGTTTCAGAAGAGCCTGGCATTGGAGCGAAATACTTAACATGGAATATATGTGTGTAATACTGCAGTACTGAAATAACCATAAATTAGAAGAGAATAGCTTTACTATAGTACCAAAATGTATGACTTCTAGTTTAATCCCAATGTGGGTAACAAATCCTTGTCATTAAGGTCTGAAATGTGTAAATATCAACCCATCTGTATACATGACATTAAGCTCAGGAGGACTTCTGCCAGACATTTTAACCTGCTGTCTTCATTTTCCATGTGGAAGAGAGAGGGCTGGCTGTGGCCAGGCTGAGGCAAATGTCTAAGGACACACAAGGGCCGAAAAAAAAGCGACCCTGGCAAGATCTAGAGCATGATCCTGGGTCAGAGCAGCCAGGACTGAGAAAGGCAGCGCTGCTGCTCCCCGCTGGGTTTGTAGCAGAGCTCACACGGCGAGCTGGAGGCATTGACCTAGCAGGGTTTTATACGCATGCTCAGGGTGATGTGGATGAGCTTTGCTCTACTGGGGCTTACCCAGCAAAAGATGCCGCATGAAACAAATGCAGGCGGATACTGCCAAGGATCAAATTTGGCTTGAGTGTGCCTGTTACATTAACCTTGCAGCTGTATCAGCTGAAAAAATGCATTGGATACTTTTGAATAAGAAAGTATCAAAGTTACTAAGGCTATTACAGTAAAAAAGGTATCGACCTTTGTCTTTTCCATATTTGCTTAAGCTTTATTGTTCGCTGGGTTTGTAAATCTGGTGTAAATAAATTATGAGAACCTAATTATGCCATAGAAATCCACTTACTGTGGATGAGCTGCAGGTATTTTTAAATAGCTCAGTACAGTACAGGCAAATGTATGACAGAGTCCTGAGCGTTTAGTCCTCACTAGCTGGAAACACTTTGAACTATGAGCCTGGTATCACTTTCATTTTAAGGCTATTTTGTGCTGGTGAATACTAACACAATTCACCTGCAGGAGCTTTTTCTTTATCTGCTATCTTTACCATTCTATAATACATTGTGAAAAAAGGAGAAGCAAAGCATCTGGCCTATGCCATTAAAAAGAGAACCATGAGCTGGGGAAAGGTGGCCTTTGTTCTCCCTGTACCACATTCCCACTGTGACATCAGACTGAACTATCTGTGTCTCCATTTTTCTGCCTTTCAGATAAATATTGTCCCAGTATCCCTCAGCAACATGCTATACAGCCAAAGCCCCACACACTTTCAAATGCTGTCAGAGCTTTGCATGGTGGTGCTGAGTAATTCAGAAGCAAGCAGGAGGCCACCATTTCGTGTGGACTTCCAGGTGGGACATTTCACAGAAACAATCCAATTTCTAAACGAACAAAGAAAAATAGGAACGACAGAGAAGATAACTATGAGAAATGAGCAGAGTGGCAACAACACAGTGGATTTCTCCTGAAGAGAGACTTTTGATGGAGCCAGGGACATGGCCAGACCCCATCCTGCTGGTAGCCCCCCCTTGCGGCTGGGGCCTGGGTGTGAACAACCTCCAGGATCAGAAGCAAAACAACTCGAACTGCAGGGTTTTTAGCATATCATTACACTTTCAAACCCAGGCCTATTCTGATGGAAAACCTCCCTTAGGAATGTGAATTGTTTGGGGCAAAATAACCGGGCTCGTTTCCTGGCAGGGATGCTATTTGCATCGAAAATTAATGTCACCCGCCCACTCGGTTTCCAGCTAAGAACCAGGCACTTCAGCAGCGAGGTGAGGACAGCCATGCCCGGATGGGGCGGCTGCGGCGAAGCCCCCTGCCCAGTACGGACGGGAAGATGGGAGAGCTGCGTGCGGCCGCGGGCGGGAGATGAGTGGCTTGATGGCCGCAGGGTGCCCGGGCGGGGGGATCCGTGCGGACCGGGTGGGATCGGGACACGGCATTCCCGCTGAGGAGCGGGAGGACGGTGGCGGAGCCGGACCGCGCGCCCCGACGGGGGGTTTCGCGCCTTGTCCCCACGGGGCGTCCCCGCTCGCGGCGCGCCCAGCGCCCTGCACGTGCGTGCGCCGGGGGGGGCGGGGCCTGCTGACGCACTGCGGCGGGCGCGGGGCGGGGGGGAGCCGGACCCCGGGGGCCGGGCCCGTCCCTCCGCCCGCGGCGGGCTGGGGCTCACTGAGCGAGCGAGAGTGAGTGACAGCGCTCCCGGCCCAGGCACTGGAAGGGCCGGAGCGGGGCGGGGGCTGGGAGGAGGAGCGGCGCGAGCCGCCCTGCACTGCCGCGGCTCCTACCTATTCATTCAGGCACCTAAAATGGCTGGAGAGAAGAGGTGGCGGAGCAGGAGGAGGAGGTGAGGGGGGAGCCGCAGCGGTGCTCCTACCTCCTCCCGGCCTGGCAGAGCCCCCCCCGCTGCCGGCGAGGCTCGCCGCTGCCCCTCGGCACCATGTCGGCCGGCCAGGACGAGAGCTCGGTGCGGGTGGCGGTCAGGTAAGCGGCGGGGGAGCGGAGCGGGGCGGGGCGCTCCCCACGGCTCTCACGCCACGGGTGACCGCGGCCGTCTGCGGGCGGTGCGCGGAGCGGGGCTGAGCCCCAGCCGCGAGCAGCAGCGAGGGACGTGTTCCCCGCGGAGCGAGTGCATCACCTCGGCCTCTGCCGAACCTCTTTTTTCCTTACAGCGGTTGGAAATAGCCGAGGGAGAGGAAAATAAACCGTCCTGGTTTTTTTCTCAGTCATTTCTCTCTAATTTTCACCAGTGACCCTAAAAATACTCCAACTAATTATAGCCCGGCGCTGCAAGTGCTTACTCATGGGAGCGTAGCAGCCCCCGGACGGTAGCGTTGCCGTTTGCATCTCGGAGCTTTGCGAGAGCGGATCCTGGCAGGCGGGTGGATTTTAGAAAGATAAAAGGCTTTATCCCACGGAGGCTGTGTCTAACCGGGAGGGGTGGGCTGCCATGAGGCTGCTCGCAGCAGCAAATAGCGATAGGTGTGTGTAGAAGGGGAGTGGAGCTTAAATCATTTTAAAACATCAGCTAATTCAAATTACTCTTTTTATCAGAGGTAAAAATCTGGTGTTCATCAGTGAACTCTTGGCTCTTCTTGGTTTTCTAAGAAATTATTTAATTGTTTGAAGAAGTTCCAGGTTAGCCCACGGATGCCTTGAATTTCAAGATGTCTTTACATAATTCAAGCATGAGGAGAAATATATGTATATGCGTGTGTATATATGTCTATGTATAGGCATGTCAATATTTGGGGTTTAATCGTGGTACTGACTGTTGATTTATTTCTTTCCTTTAAAAAGGTTTATGTTATATGCTGGCACACTTGGGGTATTACGCCATAAGAAATCAGACTTGAGGGGAAGGTTTGTTTCTAACCAGTGGGTCCTTGGAACCACTACATACATCTCACCTTCTTAGAGATTTCAAAGGTTGTACGGGGAGGCAAAGAGGGTGGGTGGTTTCTTTCTCTGGAGGGCATAGGAATAAGCGGTGTTAGTGCAAGCTGCTCTTGGTCTGTGCGTGTGGGGGGAACGGTTCAATAACATTTTCAGTAAACAGAGAAACACCGCCCCTGCATGATAACATGGGGTGTGTGCTGCAGTTGTTCATTCTAGCCTGGTTGCTGGCTGCAGTAGCATTTTCTATGGGGAGAGATGCTTTTGTGAATGCTGTTATCTGTTGAAGCATTTTTCACACGAAGTAGAGGGAGGTATGATTCCAAAGCATAATTAGGCTGTATTTTTAAAAAGGAAAATATGAGATAGGTGTGATCCTAAAAATAGGGCGTGTTACAGGTTTACAGCTGCTCTGTCATTTGAAGAAAATATTAAATATGTTCCTAGCCAAAAAAAAATAGTGATGTAGTTCATTTACAACCAGGGGTTTGTTGCAGTTAGAAATTGAATAAAACCAACTGGTGCAAATATGTTTATAGTTGTAGGTGTGTAATAAATAGATTAGAAATAATAAATAGCAAAGAATTTGTAAAACTGAATTAAGATCACCCAGCTGTTGCTCTAGAAAACAGATCCCTAATGTTATAAGGCAGATTTTTGTACTATAATTGTCTAACTAAGATCTTATGTCTGAATGCAGTTCACTAGTAATGAAGAATTGTGTCTTTCCTCCTGTCTGCTTTCTTCCTTTTGGCAGACCAACTATTCATGTACAAGATTTCTCCCTCCATGTTTAACAACCATGAACAAAAGCATGCACAATTATTTCTTTTTTCCCCACCAGTACCTCTTTGTAGATGATTTCTTATTATTTCTGAATATTTTGCACAGTCCTATAATTCAACTGGTCTTGCAACTTTCTGTATATCAGAGCCATGCTGTGCCGTGCATTATGAATATTACAGTCTGTTTCCTTGTTGGTTTTGTTCTCAGTTCTTTTGGGGAGCTTAGTTCAGTGATGATCTCCTGATCATCTGCTGTGATGAATTAGTCATTGTTTTAGTATGTATGTTTCTGAACAAGGCTTGTTCTACAGCAGGACCAGCTTTTAGTTTGCAAACTGAAGTAAGATACTGCAAAGTCATTGCATTGAACTTACTACAAAACTGAATTTGGTTAGACTTCAAACACAGGTAACAGAATAGGCATCACTGAAATTGTTCAGCAAATTGTTTTTCCAGAACTTGGTTATCTCACTTAATTGTATACAGCAGGATTCAATAATACTTCATTCTTTCCAATTAGCAGCACCTCTACGCTATCATCTTGTATGCTAATTGCTCCCCATTTTGTGCTGTGTAATAATGGGTTTGTGAATGATGAGCTAAATACTCCAGTTTAGTGAAGCATGAAAGCTGAAAATAGTTTGGCAGATAATCCAGTAACTAATGTTAAATTCCCTAATTAAGAAAATTCTTTCTCTATTGTCATCCACCACTGAAAGGCCTATGGACTTACAATTTTGATGATGGTGTACAGCTTCAACAAAGAGCTTTGCGCTCTGTGTGACTGTGCATAGTCTCTGTTTTCAGATAAAATCACAGCCTCTCCCCCCCGTTATCTAATCAGGTGGCTGTTTTGTCTTTTACATGTGAAAAGCTATCCTTTTTGTAAATCTGAAATTGCTGTCTTGCTTTTGTAAATGTCTCTTCAGTACATGAAAACTAACTTTCTATGAGAAGGCTATGAGATTGTATAAACATCATGGGCTACTTTTTCTGGACCCAAGTCTGCAAAAAGATACAGATTGTAGTTCCTACTTGTTGCCTGTCTTCCCACTTTAGTGGTGCCCACAGCCAAAATACAGTGTGTGGGCTTCTTTCATGTTATCGCCTAAGACTGAGATGCTCAACAGCAAGTGGCCTACGTCAGCGTTGTGTTTTAGAGAGTCATTGTATGAGTATTCAGGGGCTGGATGGGGTCACCAATGCCATTAGGTCAGAGTTAGGCTTACTTTTACCAACCCTACCTGAGCTGTGTCATAGGAATTGGAATATCTCCAGCAGGGGAGGTAACAGTTAGTGCCTGTCCTCAATCCATGTGGCTTGGAGCTGTAGGGTTAGAACATCCTAGCAATGATGATCTAAGAAGACAAAGTTGGACTTTGTTCCTTTGCATTTTTGAATACTAATACTAATGCTAAACGAGGGAACTTCTGAAGAGCAGTAATATTTGGATAGAGCTCACCAGAAAGTTTACATGGAGGACTACTATCTGATAAAGCACAAAATGATGTCTGTTATTTGGATCCTGTTATGGAGAAGACCTAACAATGTAGAACATGGAAGTAAACACCTATGTTTTAGTCCTCCAAAGGAGGAAGATGGCCTTTATTCATTCAAAGTCTGGAGGCTTCAGACATACAGATGGTAAGCTTCAGTGTAGATACCTAATACTGCCTTTTAAGATGCTGTATGAAAACAGAAGTAATGAAGAACAGTGTGAAAAGAAGTATGTGTGTGAACAGTGTGTGCCTTCTTCCTTACTTTGACAAGAGTACTTCGCTGCTAGTGCTTCATCTGATGTGACTGACATCTGCTCTGTGTTTCATTCATCAAGCAAGGAAGTGGGGTGTTGCTGCCTTCCTCCTCACGTGTGGAGAAGCTGCAGATCTGGCCACTGTGCTTTTCCCTGAACCATCTAAAAAGTTTCCTTCTCATACCTGCCCTGAGTGTCTGCAATACAAATATTGCACTGCTTCATAAAGATTAAATGTTGATGTTTGTCAAGTAGGAAATTGTGTGCAAAATGTAATGGATCTACCTGGAAACTCTTCTAATAACAGCGGGAGTAATAAGAGTAGCTGATGAATTAAAACCACCCAGCTTCTGTTTCTGGTGTTCCAAAAGGGAGTTAACGAACCCTAGAAAAATGTAGTGATTACTAATTCAATTTAGGAACAGAGATTTTTGTAACTAATCAAGCTGCTTGTGGCATGAAATCAGGACACAGTGTTAACTTTTGATAAGACAAATGGTATCCCTTGTAACCTTAGCCTTCCACTGCAGAGATTTGTTTGGGGAACACTGATTTTCTTCTTTTCATACCCCCAATTCTTGAACTATGTGACCAGTTGGACCTCTAATCCTTTTTTACTTTTTTCCCTTCCTTTGCTAGTTTATGTGTGGTTTCCCCCTCCCCCCCATACAGAATCTGTTGGTTGTTGTCATACCTCCCTTTACCTTTTTTTTTTTTTTTGCATTCTTTTTCAGTACTTTTTTTGGTATAGGTTTTATACTGAAGTTCTTCTCTGTGCTAGACCCAGGTACTGTTAAACACACTAGGAAAGAAGCAGCTGAATGGAAGGAACCTGTCTCTTTTGATAGGTGTGTTTTGAAGCACTTTGGCTGTTGAAATTGATTTTTCTTTCTTGGCCTGCTGTTCTGCAAAAACTTACAGCTGTGTTTAAGCTTCCTACCATGAATAGATCCTCAAATGTCAGATGAATGGCCATGTATGCTGTGGTATATATCATCAGCTCTGGAGGGCAGAGGTACTTATTTCACGTTTCCCATACAGTGCTCATAAATCATTCTGTAACTAGATATGCAACAGCATAGATTACAGTACTGACCGTTAGCTCCTTAAAATGAACCAAAGTTTTCTCTTTATTAGATAAGAGTTATTACCCATTTGTAATCATGTGAAGCTGTGAAAGTGTTTTTGGGGAAAATATCTTAAAGTAACTGTATTAATAGTATTAATGAAGTTCAGCACCCTATCAGTATGTGGGGATGCCCCACCAAAGACCAAAAAAAAAAAAGAAAAAAAAAAAAAAAAAGTTCAACAGTATTATGTAGTATTTTCTGGGGACATCTGAGATGTTGGTAAATACCCCTCTTGGAGAGAGAGTCTGTTAATGGAAAGCCACAAAAGAAATCCTGTTTTTTTTGAAAGCTCAAGTTGCATCTCTTTTGTTAGTTTTGATGTTTCTCCTTGCTCCCTGACTTAAACAAACATTCCCTTGTCCTTCACTGAAACTTTACTCTACCTCATCCATATGTTTTGCATTTTAGCTGGAAAAAAAAAAAGACCCAACACCATCTGCTGCTGAATTAATTCTGGTTTCATCATCTGACTTGATCATCCGTAACTGATATTGCTTGGGGCAGGCTGAAATCTGTGATCTTGCTTTCTAGGAAGTAAACTTCCTTTCCACCACTCATGCGATGTAAACACAAACTCATTCTCTGAAGAAGTCCTTGCCAGACGTTTCCCTTGATGTCATGTATTCCTTGCAAAAGGGTGGATATATCTTGAATGTGGGAAGATGACAAAGCAATGGATGTGGTGCATGAGTGGTCTGTTCGTGCTTGTGGGTGAATTATGTTTCTATCTTGGCACTCCCCAAACTTTGTAGAAGACTTGATGGATTTTCAAAGCAAAGTAAACTCTCAAGTTAGCCACCAAATTTCATTTAATGGTGTTCTCTTTACTACTTATGCTCTATGAAGAGTTAGGATTTATATTGTTGGCCTAGGCATTCCTTTATTACTGAACTCAAGACTTCACATTTGCAGTTTTTCTTTGTGACTTCTGTAAATGCTTCTACAGGAGTTGAATGTCCCTTGTGCTTGGGATCATGGGAGCTTTGCTCCCTCCCTCTGCTTTCCCTTTATTTGCTTTAAGCGTTTTATGGATTGCCCTTGCTGCCCACTCAGAGATGGCTGCTGGAATTCTTGCTTTCATGTTCTGTTGCCTGATTACTGCTGGGAAAATAAAGCCATTTTAGGGGCAATATTTTTTTTTTTTTCCGTTAAAGGAAAAGATCCAGTATCTGCCACTGCTGAAGCAGAGAATTTTCTGTTATGCTAATGTTATTCCTATGTCAAATAGTTGCAAGAAGTTAAAAGTATCATTTGAACTGGTGAACAAGAAAGTTTAATTAGAAATCAAACCAGATCTGAACAAGTCCAGCAAGAGTAACTACATGAGCTGTGCCTTTTTCTTGTGCTTGCTTTCTTTTCTCCTCTAAAGTAGTTTTAAATCTTTGTTCATTTTCTTCTCGTCCTTTCTCCTTTTTTGTAGTTCTCCATGTTAGTTCCACTTTTCCCTGGTGAAACATTTCTGGAATAGATATGTCTGCTCCAGTGTAACTCAAGGGGGAAACGCAGCCTTCCTTTTCAAACATATTCTCCTGTTTGTCTTTGCCATAGCAACGAGATGCAAATGGAGAGTGGTGAGAGGATTTTAAGGTCAGTGGCTCAATAAGTTTGATGTATAGAGAAGGTCTGTTCAGTATGTATTTTAAAATGTGCACAACTGATTCAGAGCTAACAATTGATTAGCATAAAACATTTCCTGGATAGACTCTGTGTGTAAATAAGGAGTGAGGAGGGGGTACCATCTGGTCCTGAATGTTTGTTAGTATCCTCAGCAGATTTGGTAAAGTTAGCCATTGATGGAATAATTTATTTCTGTTTAAAGAACTGTTTTCTAATCAGCTGACAGATGCTGGTTTGCTGTTTGGGACAACGCACCCTTTAAGCATCTTTAGGTCTTTAAGTCTACCTAACAAAAATGATTGACGTATCCCTTGAGCCTGTTTACTGTGGAGTTTCAACACAGAAAAGTGGAGTTTCAACACAGAAAAGTGAGACCAACAAAACCTTAGTGAAAAGTTATATCACTGTTCTACTATACACAGCAATTTATATACATTCAAGTTGAATAGTTCACTTCCACTGTTGGATTTAAAAATGGATTAAAGGATTTGTTGTCTAAGTAATGTTCAGCGTCTCACTGCTGGTTCTATCATTCATGCTGTTACAGGAACTCTGCATAGTTCAGTTCTATGATTCTATAAATACTGAAGTCTTTGCAGGACATGTTGGATTCAATGTAGTTTTTCCATACTCACTCTTAAATACTCCTGGTTTCTTGAAATGCTTTCTCTTGCATACGGTAGCTTAGAAGGACACTTACTTTCCCTTTCATTTATGTTCAACATAATTGTTCATTTAAAAACCTAAATAAACAGGATTCTCAAGGTGGGTAGGAGTTAAAGGATGGTAGTATGCTATAGCATGACGGTTCAACTACCACAGCTGCATACATGCAAGGTTATAGCTAATAGGACTGGAAAGAAAATGGTTTTATTTTGTGAGACATCTCAATCTGGCACTTTATCTTTTCTGTTCTGGTTTCTTTTGATAATGGAAGAGTTTGATTAAACAGACTTCTCTGTTTACCTGGTCTAATCTCATTTGGGGTCTTGAACAAACATTTTCTGCATCTTAGGTCAGTGCTCCAACCACTTTGTTATTGTATTTGTTTAAGCCTGTGTATTTTTTCATTATTTAAATTCACTATTTTTTCCTTCCATTTCTAACCATGTTAGCTGTCCTTTGCTTAACACTGCTAAAATGAAGTTAGGGGGACATCTTAAGCTGAAAAGCAGTATGGATGTGGAGAATTAATGTTGGTCAAGAGACTCTGTTGAAGCATGTGATTTGTTAGCAATGTTGATTTAAGGTTATGCAAGTTTAGATCATGAAAAAGTATCATCTAGAAGAATATTGCCAATAATGAAATATAGTCTTGCATAATTCTGGGGTCACTAGCAAGCTTGCTAAGAAATGTCCCATATACAATATAACCCTTAGTATTGTGTAGAACTTTCTTTGAAGCATTTGGTACTGCATTGCCTGTGAGACTGCATCTTCTTGAAATAAAGTCATGGGAAGGTAGACTGACTCAAGATGGCTGCTTATAGTAAAGATTAAGAAGTTGTATAATTAACTTTGGTTTTCAAAGCCAGTAATTCTTAGTATTCATTTTATTGGACACTTCTCCTTAGCATGAGACGAATTGGGAGATAAGTCCTGAGACGTTTTATGTCACTCTGAGTAGTTCATTATCCCAAGGTCTTGAAATTACTAATCTCTCTTTCCGTAGTATTGATTAAAAGTACTTGCCAACTGCAGCAGTGCCTCTGTCTTACTGTGCTTGATACTGTCCTAGGTCACAATCTCTGTTCCCATCGCTACCTAAAAGAGACTGAGAGGACTATGAGTGTAGGTACCGTCTTTTGTCTTTTTTTTAAATCTTGTTTTCCTGCCTTTCCCTTCCCATGCTCCACTGGCATTTTGTGTATTGTCATCTCAGAATTATGTCATAAGCTCTTCAGGCCAAAGATGTAACTTCATAGTAAATGCTTATGGTGCGATATAAATAATACATGACGTAGTATCATGAGAAAAGCAACTGCTACCGAAACACCCAAGTTAATCATTACCTTCTATGAAAAGTGTTACGATTAAAAATTTATATTCTGCTGAAGTACATATTTAGCTTTGTTTCTTCTTCCCCCCATTATTTGTTTCTGTGTGAAGAGCAGAAAAATTAGGCCTGTACCAGACACTTTGATCTGTAGGAATAGCTGACTGCTAATTTCCTTTTTAACCTGCTAAGCAAACTAAGCTTCAGTTGTCACTCTACAGAAGTTGTCCAGGTAAGGTTTATTTCACTCATGGTCTCATGTATTCCTTTTGAAGTCTGGTCTTTAATGACTTCATATGTACTTAAATTATTTTTAGACTCTGTAATGTGATGCCTTTGAAATTTGGGTTTTTTTGGAAGCCTTGTCTATGCCCATTACTTTGCAGACCAGGGATGTTGATAACATCTAAACATCTCCTGTATTTTCTTTTACTGCCTACAATTATATTGTGTGTGAATAACTGGTATATTTGGGAAAGGTTGATTTGTTTTATGAGCAAACTGTTTGAAACATGTTAAAGACCAGAAAAATATTTTCATGCTGGGTTAAGGGGGACTAAATATCCAAATATATATTTTCTAGACATGATAGAAAAGAGAAGGATTCTACTTTTAACAGTGTTTGAAGAGGTAGTAGGTCAGAAAGAAGGCCACCTGTTCAATCTATATCACTTAGAGCGTGGCTTATGCTTCTGTCTATTCTAATCACTCAGGAACAATAAAATTGCCATTTTGACCTTCACTAGGAGAACTCTGAGTTCAGCAAAAGTGGATTGGTATTCAGTGCACTCTAAAACTTGAGATGAGACAGGGCTGAACTGGTATTGATAGGTAAAATATTTGTCAATTAAACATCAGTACAATTAAATGCCTTTTTCTTCTTTTGTACTTCCAGAATCTTCAGGCTTATGGTTTTGAATTTGTTTGGTTTTGTTTTGTGGGTATCTTTGTTTTCTTTGTTTCTTCTTCCCCACACAGTCACCAGTGATCTACATTGGCTGGTCATCTAGTCAATCCGCTGGCTTGGTGCCGCATTTTAAAGCGTAGCAGTAGATATATCTCATTATCATTGCTAACAAAGCCTTTGAGGAACAGATGGACTTTTCATTGTTCTTAAATGTCAACAAGTAAAGCCTTGGTAGGTGCCAAAGAGGAAGAAACATTGTACAGCTAAAAGCTTCAGATGAGTGCGTTGTTCTGTGCTTGCAGCCCTAAAAGCAGAGCTGTCCCATGCCAGGCCAAGGCTTCTGTTGATTTTTAACTCTCATGACTGCTCGATGCTGAGCTGTTCCTTTGGGAAGAGGGGACTTGCATAAAATGGTTGTAGCCTACATCTTTGATGCTTGACTGAAAATAAAAGGCCAGTGTGTGCTCTGCTGCTACTGCAGGCAAGAATTCAGGTGATTGAGTGATGTGTAAAAATGAAGCATGAAGCAGCAGTGTTGCATTGTGGCAAAAGAAGAAAATTAGTATATAGAAATCAGTTTTTATGTAAGGTGCAGAGTAATCTGTATCCTTTTTTACAGGATACATATGTCTTGGCTGCTAATGTCTTGGCTGATGCCCAGTGTTAGGTTTTGGGTGCTGCAGTTCAAGATAAGTGTGAACTGAGAGGGAATTTTGAAAAAAGAAGGGAAATGACTGCCTAGAAAATATGACCAGTCTATAGTGTGAGATATGAGGAGGGAAAATTGCTAAGAGGCACGTTTTGAAACAGCTAGAGTGAAATACAAAGTAGAACAGAGTAAATTGTTCATGCTCAAGTTGAAGTGGATGCAGGCTTAAGCTGCAGTAAGAAAAGTAAAAGGAAGAAAATTTTTTTTTCTGTTGTAAGAGTAGGTGTCCTGGAACAATTTGTCTGTGGAGACATGGAATTGTCCATATAGGAAACTTTAAAATAGTTCAAACGGATAATAGCTGGGAACATTTTGGACACAGCAGATACTACCTTGGTCCAGAATGGTGGAGTGTGTGAATAAACTCTATGACCTTTCCAGTGCTTTTCTATCCCAATTATCTCTAATTCTGTGAAGCTGCATGTTGAGTGCCAGGACCCAAATTCAGCACAGTTGAATGATCCCATTCAGATGTCAGAATATGTTTACAGGGGTGTGACAGTGACCACATGAACCATAAAGCTTTACAGATTTGGAAGGGTAATCTTAAACTAATTCAGGTTTGAAGGGACCTCAGGAGGTCATCTGAGCCAACCTCCTGCTCAAAGCAAGGTCAAAACTAAATTCAGGCGAGGTTGCTCAAGGCTCTATCAAGTTAAGTCTTGGAAAAACTTCTGAGGATGGAGATTCCTCCATCACTTTGGGCAACCAATGCTTGACTGTACTAATGGGCAAAATTATTTCTTTATGCCACGTTGGGAAGTGTCTTGCTTTGGTTTATGACCACTGCCTCTTTTTCCCCCAGTGTGAACCTTAGTAAGGAGCTCAGGTCTGTTGTTTTTGTAATCTTTTTTTCTGTATTGGAAGAGAGCAGGCAGGGTCTAAAAGCCAGGAAGATATTGAAGAGCTCTGCGCCTATGATCTATTGGAAAAGGTAAGATATGGGTGACAGCTTCAGTAAAGGGGTGCAGTCTCTTCTCCAGATGAATTCTGAATATGGTGGAGCAGATTCTTGAGGGACTGACAGTCATCCAGTGGTGCTGGTGAAGTGGCTGCTATGAAAAGGTAGCATGGTGTAGGCATACACAGCATAAACTACTGGAGGCTTTGTGTATGTTTGCATGGTTTCTATATTCTATGTGTTCTAAAGTCTATTCTTTCCCTTCATCCAACCCTCCCCTGCTTGTCTTGAAGACTATTTCATGGTAGATGTGATATTGCCACTGTGAAGGCATTTGGAGTGCGATTCAGTTACGGTGAACAGTCTGTTTTCCTCTTCTAGCATGAATACGTGATCATCACCTTCGGCCTGCATTTCTTCTGCCGCAGTTTAAGCTCACTTGTTCTTTTGGCCAAGCTGAGTAGTGAGAATAATTAGCCTCCATCACTGTTTAATGTTTCTTTACTTTTCAGATGTTCATGCTCTCTTCAGCCATCTTGTAGAATAATTGCGTCTCTTCCCCTGTCCCCCACTGTGACAGTTCGTTTAATTCTTTCAGTTCTTCTGGCTTGTTCAAACAGTATCTTCTGTAAGTCAGAAAGAAATGCATGCAATAGTTGATGTTTTGTTCCAGAAGCATGTGAAATCTTGTGAATACAACTCAAACATCAGTTACTTATCTTGAAACAGTTTCTTATGACTCTTGGGAAATTAATTACAATTTGTGCATTATCAATTTTTGTCTTGCCTATGAAAAATGGATTTTAAAATTTGATTTATTTATTTGGGTTTGTGTATTCATATCGTGTACGGAGCACTGGGAAAAGTTAACATTCAGCTTGGTTTGTATTGTTGGATGTCTGCCTAGAAGCAGTGTAAGAGTTGTCTGGTTGAAGTTCAATCTGTTTAAACCAGAGGAATGTATTGGTAGACTGAAGAAAGTGCTTCAAAGCTCATGATATCTGCATCCCTTGAAGATATGTTTTTGATTTCTCAGATTGCAGCTAGGAAATGCTACTGACTTCCAGGTTTTATCAGATATGTCAGGGAAACCTGACTAATAGTAGTCTAGTTGGATGACTGACTGCATGTTTTAGATGTGTATTCTGTAATTTATTTATCACTTTTCATTTTAAGATGAAACTTCTTTTGTGCAAGGCTATATGTCTAACTAAGGAATGCATACCCAGTGGGGCAGAATGCTTGTAATGTACTTTGCTTTTAGTGAAAATTGCTCTCCAGTTTTGCTGCCTCCATGCTATAGAGGGGGATGGTCACTCCAGCACAGCAATGTGTGTGAGAGGTCCTCTCCTTTGCTCAGAAGTTACATGAATTGGCATTGTGTTATTTTCCCATTCTGATGATAAAAAATAAACTGTAGGATCTTGAGTGTTAACCTGCTTTCTATTCAAAATACGATTTGAATGTAGTGTATTACTGCATTAAATAGTTATAGTAATTGTATTTCAAATACTAAATTTGTAAGCTTGTTTTTCTAGAGTCACTCGCTGTTTTCTGTAGGGCTTAGGGTTTTTTGTTTGGTTCTTCCTCGTTAGCTAATGATGCATTGGCCATTTAGTTGTCTCACATTTCTGCAAGATCTGCCTCCAGCTTCTGAATATCAGATCCTTCTGAATATCAGATCCTTCAGAATTGCTTTAGGGGTTGGCATTCAAATATTCAAAACAAATCAGTTTAAGGCATGATTTTAAGTTATGTCATAACCCAGGGTTTCTGATATTAATGCATTCAATACATTAAGGCCTTTTCCCTCAATCACTTTAGTTTTAAAGTGCAATATACAAATTAGATTATTGAGCCTTATTTTGACTATCTCTTTGTCTTTTGAGGCTGAAAGCTCTGTCTCTGGAGATCTTAAAAGCAGATGAGGGAAACGCCAGAAGGAAAACTGCTAGGTTAAAATGAAGACGTGGATATATTAATATGTGAGCACTAGTGCTGGCTGATGTAAAGTGGTACTGGGTGCATAACTTACAAGGTACTGATGGGAGAAATAGCTGAAAGGTTTTTTTTGCTACAGCTGTTTCCAGTACTGGGAATTCCTTGGACATATTACTACCTGTCCATGTGGGTGATGCCGTATACCCTATGTACACCAGTGTCCTCACTTCTGTGTGCCAGTGTGAGCAAATGCCTGGTTAAGGGACACTGTGTATCTCACTTCCAAAGTTGGAAATAAGTAATCTGTGTGACTTATTTTTGGTATTTTTCTTCAGTGCCAGGGTTAAGCTACAAAGTCTTCGACATTTGCTGCTGTTTATAGGGTCAACTCTGGTACTGGAGTATCAATGACCCCATCTTCTGAGTATTTGTTCAGGGGAGACTCCTACTGCTTATTGATCTAGGTACAATTGGAGCAAAAAGGTAGGGTATATCCTCAATTACTTTGGAAATAGCTGAAAAGTTTTGTTGTCACAGGAAATGGAATGGGGGGAAAGAAAGATCTCCTTTTCCCCCCGGCTAGGTAGGAAAGATAAAAGGGTGTAGAGCCAGGGACTTCCCAGTTTTACTTTGAAATATGAAGATTCAAAGACAACCAGAGCTTTTTTCCTTCCAAACCCCAAGTCTTTCTGGATATCCTTATTATGTGTCATTACATACCGGACTTGTTCAGTTCAGTGTGCTTGTGACTGATGCAGAAATCCCAGGAGAACTACAGATTACACAAGGACCTTTCTTACGACGAGTGGGGTTTTTTGTGTGAGGTTTTGCTTTTTAAAAAGGAATTTTATTTTATGGTGGGTTTGGGTTTTTTTAATGTTTTTGTTTTTTGGGGGGTTTTTTGGGTTTTTTTGGGGGTTTGTTTTGTTTTTTGCCAGGTTTCAGTCACTTGCTTGGTTCCTGCTTGGTTTGTTTGCTTTAAATTGTTAGCTAAGGTAGATGACAAAGGACTTCAACTAACAGACTTCATTGTTTTTCAAAAAAGCCATGGTTCAAGCAAGAATTTCTAGAGGTGCTTTAGCAGTTCCTGCTGTGACAGCAAGTTCCAGGCAGAGGGTCACTGCTGTACTATTTTCCAGCTGCTGAGTTTGTGTTGCTCCATTTTTTTTTTTTTCTGCCTTTGCATGACCCCTCTGCCAACACTGCTGCTGTAGGTTAGAGATCAACAACATAAATACAATGGCTGCTTGGGAATACAGGGCTGAAGGCTTGTTACTCTGAACTGAAAAGTGTTTGTGATACCTCCAGAGTAGGATGATGATGGGTAGTATAAAAAAGACACAAGAGTTTGTATATGCTTTTGATCCATTCTGACACTGGTAAGATTATCTGACATACTGTGTAACACCAGTCAACTGGATTTGATTGAAAATCCAATTATGTGTTTAGTTAAAAACATGATTGTATGTGAGGTGCAACTAGTGCTGAGCTCAAACTTCAAAAGGCTGGGAAATCCTCTTCTTTCCTCAGTTCCAGGTAATCCCAGTCCCTGCCCCAGATCTGTCACTCACTAACAGTTTCAAGTTGTCCTTTTGCCATTCTTCAACCACTGGCTCTTAATTCAGTGGTCTAGAAATGGTTAACTCTAAGTTTAGTTGGGAAATAAGCTATTTGTAGTTTCCATGGGCCCCTGCTAATTATTCATGTGATAAGGCTTACATAAGGGCTGCATTGCAGTTGCACTTCATTTGATGACAGAGTTCTGTATTTCTGTGTAAACAAAAGTCAAGTGATAAGGCATGGGCAAGCAAAGTCTATGACTGAAACGAGGGAGAAAACAAACTTTTCTGGGAGGATCTTAAGGTGGTAGTATCTGCTTGACTGTCATGTTCCTTTAGAAAAAAAAAAAAGGAAAAAACCCTGGCAGTATTTTATTTAAAAAGAAGAACTGTAAGAGCCTTCATTGCTACCATTGTTTCTTGCTTTAGTGTTTCTTTAGATTCAGTGGTGAAATCAGTTAAATTGTACAATTAAAATTGGGTAGCATGAGTTAGCAAAAGACTAAAACTTAGCACAGGGACTTTTCTCTAGCTTTGACACTGAAATTGTAAAAGCAGACTGTTTTGAAGAATAAGTACCTGTTTCCGAGAAATCTGGAGATTCTGGAAAAAATAAATAGTATTGATCTACTAACACTCTTTTAAGACCTTACTTAATACTTCCTGACAATTTGTGTGGAACACCAGTTAGCTTGAAAAGCTTTGTCTAAATAGTTAATTTTTCTTTCTAAATATCTGCTACCTTAGCACATGCTGGAAGAAACAGCCTTTTGCCTCTTCTCCATCCCTCAAATGTTGCTTCTAGTGTTAAAAGAAATTATTTGAAGTGAAAGCAGGGTTGGCCAAAATACTAGAGCTTTGTTATTGCTGTTTGGTGCTTTTGCCTTTTTTTGGGGGGGGCATTATTGTGAAAGCAGTGGTTATGGTGAGGAAGTATTGGTGCTGGAGGAAAACAGTCTGAAACAGCTTTAAAGTTCTTGATATGTAGATAGCTCTGTCTATAGCTTTTAATAAATGTATGGCCCTTTGCGAAAGCTTTATATAAACCTTAGCATAAGATCGTCCTGGCCTTTAGGCACTCCACTATGCCATTGCTGTGTTACTTTGTGTGAACTGAGTTTTCCATTTCCCAGCAAAGTTTCTTAATAGGAATTGATCCTGGAAAACCTTGTGTGCACCTACCTTCATGCACTCTCCTTTTAAGTCTCATTTAAGCCAAAGGAACTCCTACCTTGTCTGCTGCTAAGTGCTCTGAGGAGTGACGTATTTGCTCATAAATTTTGTGGCAGGGGCTGCAGCCATCTCAATTTTACTGGAGTCCTGATATCTAAACAGTTACTGTAAGCTTAAAATTGAAACAGTATTTTGTCTAGAAATACTTGTTTTGAAAGCATCTGTGCTACAAGTGATTTGCATTGATGATTTCTGAGAGCAGCTGGGAAATGGCTGGTTTGGAAGTATTACACGCTGAGAAGAGCTGATTTCATTTAGTCAAGACAAAGAAATGGGTTTTTGACCCTGAAGAAGCTTGTCAGGACAGCCTTTTCTTTCTGCCTCTAAGGAGCTGCAGTGGAGCGTTCAGCAGGCAGAACTGATCCGGGATCAGGTGTTGCTGCCCTGTGTGTGCTGGAGCTGAGGGAGCCTGGCAGAGCAGTGCCCAGACTAGCAGCTGTGCCCAGAAGAGGAGGATTGTTCCAGAAACAGAGAGAGAGTCTCCTGTCAAGTAAAATTGAGAGAACTGCTCTTAATCTGTGTGAGCTACCTTCCTGCACGATTTATCTTCTTTTTAAAGTGACTCTGCATTAATAGATTTGGAGTTCTGGTTGGATTTGTAATCTAATCAGGGAACCTGAGCCCTAATGAAAGATTAAGCCCACAGCTAGAACACAGAGCAGAAAGTGCTTACCCTCGCTTTTATACCAGTATAGATATTAGTTGTTTAAAGCAGATACAAGTAGCAAGGAGGTAGTTAGTTCTTTCTAGATTGTATTCACAGTGTTTGTGTCAGGAGTCCTATGAACCTGTCAGTTTACATTGTAGTGCATTACCAGAGTGCACTTATTTAATGGATGTACTCTGTCCTGGAGCTAAAAAATTTACTGAAATGTACCAGTATTATTTTTATTAATGGTAATTCCAAACTGCAGGCTTGCTAGTGCAGTGAGGCCTGCATGCTCGTAACAATTAAACCAGAATGACTGTATTTCCACAATGATTTCCACACTGAATTTGTTCAGCCTAGCCAACAAGGACTTTCTACCTGCCTGGAGCGGAAGCTAAAATATTAGAAAATCAAGCAGCCTTTTCTATCTTTTATGTTATCAAAAGTCATAAACATGAAATTTTGTGACTTTTCTGATGAGTAGCAGAGTATACTCTTCCATGTTGTAAGGTTAAAAACTCCAGTGGTACGTTGGCTATTATAGTCAATAAGTTGTTTGGGTAGTTTTTATGGAGAGCTAGTAGAAGTAATATTGAAGCATCACATCTTTAAGCTTAGTCAGATGCAAAGCATTAGTCATCTATTTTTTTTAAATGTCATCTTTGACCTAAGGCGTTCTCTAATTCGTTTCTCCATCTTTATGTAAAGGATGTTCTTCTCTACTGGCAGTTGGGAAACTGAATACCGTAGGCAAGAAGAAGCCACTGTGGAAGAAGCCACAATGGCTGCAGGTTTTTTGTCCAATGTAGGTATCTTTGCCCAAATTAAACAAATGAGAAGTTGAAATACTCCAATTATTCATATATTTAGTAAAATATGAAAATGTTTAGAAAAAGTTTCTGGTTTATCAGTCATGAAGTTATTTTCCAGGCAGTATCCACATTTAGATACAGGTCTTCATTTTAATCGAATTCCCAGTTTTCTGTCAGAACTGTTCTATTAAAGCTTTTCATCATGCTTGTTTCTTGCCTTTCTTCAGGGTAATCTGAGTGTGTGCTATAGGGGTTTTCTTCTATGAGAACTGAAGGTGTATAAATGAAGATAATTGGATTTGTCTGTGAGAAGCTACTACCCTGCACTTATGTATTCCCATGTACATGATGTCTTTGTAAGTCGTTCTGTATCACTTCCCTTGGACTGGAAAAAGGCTGAGGATGTGAAATGGTGGCAGCTTGCCTCTTGGTGCAGATGTTGCTGCAGTGGAGAGCTCTTCTTTCTAGCCTTGGGATGTGAATTTGTGTGTGGAAACTGGCTTTCCTGTGAAGTTCCAGCTTCTGGTGGATTTCTTGCACAGATGGTGTTGAGCAAGGCCATGATTGATAGACTGTATGGAAGTGCCAACTGCAAACTTGTTTCACTAGTCAACTGTGACCAGTCCCGTTTTTTTTTTATTTCTTTTGTTATTTAAGCTCTGATTATTTCAGTTTTCCACTGGTATTTTTATATAAATGCTGAATATTCTCTTATTAACAACACTTCCCCTACGCCCCTCCTCCCCATCCCCCCTCTACCACATCTGAAAATCAGCAAAAGATTATGGCCTGTAGATAATCCAGGTTTTGCACCTGGTTGAAACCTTATGGGATTGTTGTTAGAATCGGTACCAAGAGACTTGCCAACATCTCAACTGTTGGGGTGGATTGGAGAATGGGAGGGGGGGAGTTTGGGGACTGACAGTTTATATTTGCCCAAAATACTTGCTTGCAGCAAAAGGGCATCATACTGAGCAACCAATTTTGGAGCATGGCTCAATATGGGAAAATGCTACCTACTGGATTGGTAGTGTAGTTTCTTGAATTGCCCTGACTTTAACTTTTCAGAGGCCTTCTTTTAAAGCATCATCTGAAGCCAACAAAGCAGCAAGGTGATCAAGGGCAGCTAATACAGTGTCACTACATGGGAACAGAAGGATGGAAAAAATTATCTTTAATGTTCAGTGCTGTTGCTACTAATGTGGATGTTTTTGCAGCCTTGCAAATAGCATTAATAGACAGGAAAGAATTAAAATTGGGGAAATTTGGGATTGACATTCTGACATATAAAAATGTGTAGCTGAACCAGCAGGACTGAGTAAGTTGGATAATATTGTTCCTTTCTGTTTTGCAAGTTTTAAAACAGTGCTAAATAAAGCAAGTGAGTTATTTTCCCTTACTGCACAGTTAGGATTTACCAGCTCAGAGCTTTCAGTCACTGCTTGAACAGTCTACCTTCTGTTTTGAAACACAGCAACTTCTGTTCGTTAGAAACAGTCAACAATAAATATGAAGAAATTTTCTGCAGTTTGCTTTGGAACTCGGTGTATCAGGTGTTATGGATACAATAATTTTTTTTTCTTTACAAGGAGTGGCAGAAAAGTCATACAGTGGTTTTTGTTCCAAGAACGTTGCACTGAAAACTAAGAGTGAAGGCACTGTTCAGAGCAGATTATGAAAACAGTTTTTAGCTGTCTTGTCCCATTCTGAAGTGTCTGGTTGTTGTTTTAGTAGTGTTGGCTAAGAAGTCATTTTGGTAATGATTAATGACAACTGTAATTTTCTTTTAACTGACCTGATCCTCCTTTTCTTTTGTTGTATTATTTGACTGTAATTACTTGGGAAGTGGCTTGTAGCTTTAGCTGTAATAAACATGTTGGTAACTTTGTGTTTGTTTTTAGTTGGTGAAATGTAGTTCTTGGACCTCTGGCTCATAAGTGTAAAGCAACCAACTGCCCTAGACTTGGGAATAGAAAACTGGGAAGATAAATTCTTTGTATGGAGGTGAAAGAAATTAAGACAGTTTTAGAGCTACAGTAGTCTTGGTGTGAACATGTAGTGATTTCTGGAGCTCTAAAGACTGGGAGTGTAAGTGTATGTGTGTGGGTAGGTGGGTGTGTGGGTGCTGGTGAAAAGGAAAGGGGAATCTGGGTTAGGGAGGCAATAATTAAGAGTTCTTTGCAGACATAAGAAACCCTTTTAACTTTGTTTAAAAATAACAGAATACCTCTTTTTAAAAATTAGGCTATTTTGACGTGAGCTTCTAGAATAGAATACATTTAACTGCTAAGAGGAAGAAATTGGATGAAGCCTTGTGCTGGCATGCCTGACTGGGTGCTTTTGGTTATTTGGGTAAATGTGTATTGCATCAGTTTCTCTCCCATTCAAAAAAATTATATTCCTGGAGCAAATAAACATTGTTTTATTTGCTTATTTGTATATTAGTTGTGGTACTTGATTTCCCTAAATGTGTTGGTGACTTGGAATGTGGAGAAGTTCCTGAATGTATGTATGTATTCTTAAAATATTTCGCTTATATATATGAAATAATTTTACTTTAAAGTTATCCCTTTGACTTTACAGGTAAAACAGGTATTTTTCTTTTTTTGCGAGGGTCTGCCGAAATAGTGTCATTGCTCTGCAACTGGGAGTGTTCAGCTTTTGAACCAGAAAGTCACTGTCAGTTCTGTGCCTTTAATTGAAAATACCATGTGGGTATCATTAGTTTATTTGTTGGTGTACTGTGATGCTGTGGGCAATGTTTTTGAAACCAGCTGTCTCACAAAACTGTGTTTTTAGTGAAGTTTGACTCTGGTAATGATACAGTAGTTCCAAGTGTGCTTTTCTAAAGAGTTGACACCATCGATGTTTGTGCTGTGGGTGATGTACTTTTTATGGGCTTGGTGTATTTGGGTGTGTTAGGCTATCCAATCCCCCAAAATACTGTAGTCACTACTGCTTTACCAAGCTGCAGAATAACATTTATTTAGGTGTAAGTGGAAAAAATGGGAAAACCAAACAAACGAACCCCACAAAACCATAGTCTGAGTACCTGCAAACCTAAACTGTCACATTTAGAATTCAGGGATTCTGAGGTAATTCGGATATCTCTTGTAAGCCAGGGCCCAGTCAATTTATGTTCACCACATTACTTTTGACAGTACTGTTTTATCTCAGGTAAATTCTCACACTATAATTTCTGGAGACAGTGTCTCGAATACTGGCAGCGCTTGTCATGACTCATTACTAGGCTGCTGGGCTGTGCACTCTTCAACAAGCTTTCCTTAAACTCTCTTTTAAGTTATACATAACTTAAGATGAAAAAATGACATTTGTTTAGCAGATTTAATCTCTGTTAAGCGTTCAGTCATATAGCAGAAAGCTGCTACAGAAAGTACATTCATTTTCCTGATGCTGCCCTAATTACATAATTAATACCAGGCTCTGGTAAGCTTTACCAGTGGCGTGACTCAGCCACTCCTGACAGCTTTATGCTCCAGAGCAGGAATGATGAAGGCTACTAACTTGTGTGTTACTGCTAAATGTTGGAGGAAAAAATCCCACATAATTTACAAAAGAAATCATGCTCTTTCTTTTGCATATAGAATTGTTTTCTCCATCAATACTTATCCACAGAAAAATACATTTGATTGTCTCTTGAGTGCAGTAGTTGTTGATACTGGTCTGGGGGACACACCAAAAGGCCTTTCTTTCCTCTTTCCTTTGGAATTTGTGATCTCTACATTCTTTAAGCAGTGTGACTATCAGGTGCTATTACCATAAACTTTTCACAATAGTAATCTTTACTGGTCTTCAGTATTGTCAGTGCTAATGATTAATATGAAACCACACCAATGTACTGTAGATGGTGTTTCATGCTTCTATGCCTGAGCTTATAGGTCATATAAACTGAAACATATTTATTAATAGAAATCTTAAATTTACAAGAAGCAAGTGTACTTATGTGAGACAGATTTAATGTGCAGTTTAAGGCAGTCCTTTTGTCCTTGGTTTGCTTTTTGGATATTTGTCTTGGTGCATAAATATATCCAGAGCACAGCCATCAAATTGCAGACTGGTTGAACTGTCTGGGGAAACTACAGTTTTGGTGACATGGAGCAGTCATCCAGAGCCAGAGGCACAGATGGCTCTACTTCCTTGTGGTAAATTTTTGGGTTACATGTTTCTCTTGTTTGTGCACTTCCTATGTTGGCTCTGAAGGCGTTTCTTTGATTTCTGACAGGCCTTTTGGGGATGTTAAGTTTCCCAGAACACCTGCGAAAGAGACATGCCCTTCATGCCTGAACAAGGTATTTGGGATGTGTCTGCTGCTCTACCGACTGGGGGATGATGTCCAGAAGTGCAGTGTAAGCACAGTAACAATCTAAAAGTGTACATAGAGATTCTTAAAGGACTAGAAGCTACCTCCCAAAATAAGAACTTAAATGAGCCAGCATCTTCTGGAGATCCTTTTTGTTCTTTTAAAGATAAAAAAGATTCCCAGAGATTTATGTTTTCAGGGTTAATCCTTACAAGAGGAGTAGACTGTGAGTGACTTGAATATTTCAGTGTATATTCACATATTTGCTACAACATGGTGTCCAGACCTTGAGCTAATGCTGACCATGTTAGTAGTACAGCTGAGCATTGTGCCCGCTGCACTGTAACAGCAGATACTTATGCTTCTTACTCTCTAATGTTACTTGTTCACGCTCCTTGATGAGGAGAGGCAGTCCAGTAGCTCCAGGCTTATGAGCTACATGGAGATTAGATGTCTATAGTCCCTTTCAGCACTGGAGTACATTTGATCTATTACTGGGACCAGGGTCTGTATTCTGCCGCTTTATTGCATGATACAGGTGTGCATGCATTCTGTATGGTATGAAATTAATTTTGAACTTTAGTTTTAGGAAGGCGTTGCTAATAAACCATAAATACTTCAGGTCTTAATTCATAAATTAAACTTTGCTGCATTGCTTTATAGATCTTGTTTTCTCTAAGATATTATTATTTCTCCGCTAGCTTTTTGAGTGGCAAGACACATAACACTAGATGTTCATTAAAAAAAAGGCCAGTAGCACAGTAGATCAGTTAAAAAAAGAAAAAAAAAATCTGTTTGCCTTAGAAATGCTGTTTCCAATATTAGTTTAGTTCTACTCAAACTGTGCTTGAGTTTGGAGGTGTGCCAGTTCTGTGCTTGGCAGGCACGTGGAAGCTTATGGTAGTGCTGCTTTTCCATTGCAGCTGACCTTGTCTTGAACTAGAAATAATCAAGGCCTTTACAAATCTTGCAACAGTCCCCCCTTCTCTCTCTCAAAAGTCAAATTGTTCTCAAAAGCTGTGGATTTCTTCACTCACTAGAGAGAGTAAATTAGTCCACGAGAAACAGCAAGAAAGAGGTTTAGGTGAAAGCATTGCTTCATATTATAAGGAAAGATGTCTGGGATTGTCTAGATCTACTGGAGGATCTTTTAGCCATTCTGTGGGAGGTGAGGATGAGGAATGAGTGTGCTGGGCAGTAGGAGGTCTGTGGGAGGGCAGGCTTGGGCCTTTCCCCTCCCTGTGTTTGCTTTTCCTGGCAAAAGCACAGGACTGTGCCTGTCAGTGTGAGGATGCCATCTGTGTTGCACAGCCTGCTTGGCTGTTACGGAATTGCACAAGAATTACTCTGAAATCATACTGCTAAACTGTTTTCTGGCTAGCTGCAGTGGTTGCCTGGAGATGCAGCTATTGTACAGTGCTTCAGGAACCGCGTGAAAGCAGCAGCCTTCGAAACTGCCTCAGCCTGGCACTGCAAATGTAATCCCCAGCACAAGCAGTTAGTGGGCAGACGAGCTGACCAGACACAGGCTGCTGAAAAGGGTAATTGTTTTATGAAATTAAATTTGGTTTTCAAAAATAAAAAATAGCTGAAGAGGTAGAGGTTGAGGGTAGAGAAGGAGAACTGGACAAATCTAGTTACAGCAGCGGTACATTTCCTCAATTTAATTTAATTCAATTCCAGTTTTCCATTTGCTGCTTTCTCGTTATGTGCAAATTGGAAGTGACATTTCTGCAGCACTAAAACAAAATACTCTGTGAGTGTATTTTTTTTTATAGTTTTTTTTTTTTTTGTTTGTTTGCAGTAAAATAAGTTAGCTATTGAAAACATAGTATCTTGGAACCCAGTTGGTTATTTAGTGTCTGATTTTGCTGGATGCTTTAAGCTAAGGGCTTAATGCTCATGTTTAGTGGCTATACATGGATTGAAGGGATGCTAATACCTTTCTATCAGTATCTTACTAGGACTTTGGAGTAAAATCTGGACCACACAGAACCTGCTTTAGCTTTGCCACACTCCTTAATACATTTTATGTCCAAGAGCTATCTGTGAAATTTTATTCTCTGGTGTTGCCAAACTTGCATTGTGATACCTGCTTGATGTGCCTGAGTTTCCTGGTGTCTCAAGGTGAGCACTGGTGCATGTGCATAACATCTGCCTCACTTGTACTTCCCCAGGGAGCTGGTGTAAGCTTAGGCTGAGTAACTCCTGAGCTCTGCCTAGCTTCTGTGGGCTCTGGGCACACACAGTGCCTTCTGACGGTGCTGGGCTTAGTCTGGACGATGGCAGCCATGGTGACTTTAGGGAAACATTGATGGGAGCAGTGCCCGAATCTTACGTGAGAGCGATTGAGCTGCAGTCGCAGCAGGCTAGTGCTCGCTGCCCTGGCTGGGTGACTGCGTGTGCCCCTGCCTCCCGCAGGCAACCAGGGCTCACAGGATGGGAGCTGACCCATGGCGAGGGGAGAGACTTGGCAATGTGCTGGGTGGCCGGTTGCCACAGCGTGGCTGCTGAGCAGCGTTTCGTGTAATCATGGTAACATGCATATCTGGAATAACACATCCTTTTCACATCTGAATACTAGTAGGTGTAATACTAGTGATGGATATCATTAATACAAAACTGTACCATTAACTGATACCACAGGGTACATGCTGAACGATAAAGCATCCAGCAACTGAGTTAGTCTTTCTGTAGCAGTGGCACTGTTACAAAGGTACCCTGAATTTGTCTTGCATGTTGTTTGCTTTATAAAGATGGCTTTTATTTCATTATTCATTCAGTCGTCGAAAGTACTTTACGAAGGTTTGAGGGGTTTTTTGCTGTTGAAGGCACCTGAAACTAATGGATTCCATCCTGAAGGCCATCAAGGGCTACTGGTATTACAGTATATTTGTGGCTTGCTCGAAGTCAACTGCCTTGCTGGCATTTAAAAAGAAAAGCAGAAGACGAATGACCTGGACTTTAACTGCAGCTTACCATAACAGTGTAGGGGATTATTTTGATGCTAACATTGGGAAGGAGTGCCATGTGGTATGGGTTTGAATTTAATGTGTGTTTTGTGTTATTCTGAAGAGGATTTAAAATAAATCATTGTGATATTTCTTCAAAAGGAAGTGGGCTGGAAGTTGAGGTATTGGCTTGTAGTACTTTTATACTTTCTCTGAACTTGTGTTTATTTCTGGAGGAAAAAAGCAGGGTAAAAGCACACTAAAACAGTTCTCAGACTTCTCATGTTTGTTTCACTGGTCACCAAACACCTCTTTGGAAATACTGAGAGGGACGTTACAGAAGCACATCAGTACTAAAGGTTCTGAATGTTAACTCACCAAATATGAGCATTTTTTTTACCTGCTGGTGTTACTTAGCACCACAGATGGTTGCCACAGGCAATGGAGGTGCAGGGGCCATTGTGCCCAGACGTGCTGGCAACAGAACACAAACTCTTTACCGTGGTTGATCATTGCTGGCACAAGCCAGAAGATTTGTTCCTGCGTCTTTATTGCTGTGCTAACAAGCAGTAGACCTGGCATTCTTCATGCATTTGTCATATGCCAGGCTTTTTCATATCCCTACACCTCATTCAGGGTAAAGAAATAATATTCCAGTCATCTAGTTCACATAATGCATTCAGATGCTATAGCTGAAGTCTCATTTGGAGGTGCTGATAATCATAGAAGCAAGCAAGTTTCTGGTGTGTGCTAGCAAAAATACTGAAAAGCTTATGCAAGCAGAAGTATTAGTTGTCTGTGGGACGAAGTCTGTCTAGCTTTCTTTACCTCCCTCTTTGTTGAGAAGGACTATATTTAGTGGGAGTGGATTGAGTGTAAATTGAATGGAAAAAAGGAATTGGGATGCCAAAGTACAGGCAGGAAGCTGCTTTCTCTTTTTTTCAGGTATTGGAGAGCTTTTGTTTGTTTCCTGGTTTATGTTGCCTGCTACACTTCATTAAATGTTTTATTAGGTGCTCTTGGATTTAATATTTCATATACCCACATGTGAAACTTAGTTGTGCAAAATTTAAGAGGCTTGCTGTAGGAAGAGAGAGTTGGGTTTACAGGGTAACTTGTTTGCTGCTCAGCACTGCACATGGTTTGAGTGGTGTTTGAATGTATGCTTTTCTGAGCAACGTGAAGACAGTCCTTTCCCCACAGCAGAATGTTTTAGTGAAGAACAACTTTGTGGGACTTCATCATCATCTTCTTTCCAACACACAGCTTCTGGCTCGTTATTGCTGTCTGCAAGATTAATCTCTGATGCATTTTTTTTTTTCTTTTCTTTCTGTAAAATGAGAATAATTTGATGCTTTGCCCTTTATTGGCTACCCTTAGAAGTACTAGTTTGCTTATTACTATTCTGTACAGGCGCTGAGAAGGTATGTGGTAAATGTTGTGATAAATACCTTTTGTAAGAGTAGTATTTGCAGTACTTCACATGGAGATGCAAAATAAATTCACTGGTCTTGTTTCATTTAGTATATGGAATGAGATTAAGAAATGGCTTAATCATAGATGTGTGGAGATTGGGGAAAAGCTAGATGACAGGGAGGTTCTTAAATGGACAGATAAAATTGTTCAGTAGCTGAAAGATGTGTGTATGTATTCTATTTATATCCTTATAAAACCATATAGAAATAATATATACTTACATCACTGGGACAATTTTCCATGTCTAGAAATAGACAGGATGCTTTTCAGAGGGATATTATGATATTTTTTTGTTCGAAGAAGAATCACTTCTGGGAACTGTGATGTCTTGCGTAACACACGGTATTGACCCAATGATTGCTGTAGTCCCTGAACTGTATTATTGGAGTCTGTTGTAGCTGACAATATTTTTAGCAGAGACACTGTACACCTATTCTACTGAGAGATGAGTACAATATAGTGCATTACTGTGCCACCACTGGCTATTTTAGCCTTCCTAATTAGACAGCTTGTCCCTGTGCTGAGGCGGAATAGATTTAGGGGATTAAGTTTCATGTGTGTGGCCTGGAGGCTCTGCAAAGTACATGTAAACAAGGCTTGGGTGTGTTCATGCTTTGGAGGGGAGGAGAGGGAAGGATGCAAGCCAAGGTGGTGTTTGGGTGGTTGCCACATCTAAGGAGATGTGATTGGAAATAGGTAGAAAACACCTGATTGTACACAAGAGAATAGCCTGAAAAACAGGTGAGATGGGGGGCTGCATGGATGACAAAATGGGTGAAGTCAAACCTGTCCTGGAGAAAAATCCCAGTGGCATACTACTAGGCTGGGAACTGCAGAGAGAGATGATCAAAATGAACTCTTTCACATTTTAAAGCATGGGTGCTGCCTGCTTTGCTGACAGAAGTGACCACATTAAGACATGAAAGTGGGAAAGGTTTGGCTGTAAGCAGAAGGAAAAATCACTTTCCCAACTGATGTGTGGGGTGGAGGAGGAGGAAATGTACCTATAGCCAGTGGTGGAGCAGAATCTGACTTGCATGAGGACTGTTACTTGCCAGACCACACATTGAGTGCAAATAGTAAGACTTCAAGAGCCATGAGGTTCACATAATCCACTCGCTGTTCATAAGCAGCCAGAAATCAGGTTGGAGGTGAGGCATTTGTTGCTTTACTTATTAAAGTCATCATATTAGCTTGGTGCTGAATTTGTCAAGAGAGCTATATAGATTTTGGAGCATGAAGTATCCCTTCAGCAGACCTTAGGTTGGGTGATGAAGATCTCCCATCTGCACATCCTTTTTAGGGAAGATGTCTTTCAAACCTGGCACAGCTGTGATCTCTCTCTTGTTGCTACCTCCCAGCTCTGTGGCGGAGCGGGACATTGTGTAAAGGCAGTTACAAAATGAGAAAGGAGTCTGTCTTTGGGGTAAATCTTTACTGATGTGGTGAGTCTTGCTTTGTTTTCCCTTTGTGCTGCATATGTGCTGGTGAAACACTGCTTTTTCTCTTAGCTCTGCCTTCAGATTTAGTGGTAAATTAGGGAGGAAGAACAGTGCTATTGCTCCTGGGTCTCTGGATGTTGTATGATGGCAGCAAGCTGCTAGTAGTGACACAGGTTTCCATCAGCTCAGCTGGTCTCTGGAATGGTATCTTGCTGTGGCCTGATTATGGTTGCACGGAATGCGCTGCAGCTCGCTGCTGTGCTGAGCAGCAGAGTGCTCAGAGATGCTGCCTGGCTGCAAGGCAGGGAGCTAGCTGGGAGGATCCTCATGGGAAGTCTCTGCAAGCCGACATCGAAACTTCTCACTTTACAGTCCTGTCATCACTGTAATAATTATCATGCAAATCATTGGTATTTTTAGGCATGCTGTTCCTCTTTGTGGTCACTCTGAGCTTTTACTTAGTAGTAGAAAGGAGAAAGTTTTATTTGGCACCTGTTATAATTGCATCAGTTATTCAGCACAGAAAATTAATTTTGTACTAAAAAAAAATTAAGTATGGAAAACCCCTCCTTTTTCAAGTTATCAACTTTCATTCTACAAGTTAGTGCTAAAAGCCTTTCAGAACTGGTTGGGAATTGGGTTTGTGATGCACAGAAGGTTACTTGGTTTTGAAAATGTGTTCTCAGTTTTTAGAAAAGGTCTTTCTAGGCTTTTCTTATACCAGAAAACAATGTGACAAGTACCTCTGGAGCTTGAGGAGCCCTCAGAGTTCATGCTTGTAAGAACAATTGATTGTCTTTGTGCTGTCTGCACTGGATTAGCGAAAGAATAAGAGTGCTTAGTCTGAAAAAGAAGCTTGCCCTCTGACTGACTTCTACTGCCTTATTTTAATGCCTTGAATAATCTGCTGAGTTGGCATTTTCTAAATATTAAGTGTTATAGACTGCATGCTACAATGTTTTGTTTGCTCAACTTTCTAGTTGTATAGAATGCTTTTAAGAAAGGCGTACGATTAATTTCCCTTTAAAGACTCTATTTGTCAGGTTTGTGTTTAGTGGACACAGGTGCTAGTGGATCAAGTTGTTTGTTAGTGAAGGAGCTATGTAAATCCTAAATTATTTTTAGCGTTCTTATTATTTAAAGGGAAAAAATCCTTATGATAATGATTATGTTATTAGAGAGAATATCTGTGACCTATATTACACACTGTCCTTAAATGCAAATACTATTTGTAGAATTTTTATGCCTGTTTTACATATCATATACTCTTCCTTTTAATGGTATTTTTCAAAGGTTTGCTTAATTTCCACTCCACACTAGAGGGTATGCTGACAAGGGAGGTACTGCCTGATCTTTAATGAACTTTCCATAAAGGAGTTAATGTGCAGAAATCCTTACGAATAAATGATGGTTATTCCCTAGTGCCACGCAGTGGGATGTAATGAAGCTTTTAGAATAAAACTTCTGAAAAATACTCCTGGTAGCAATGCACATCCCTGGATGAACAATTTGCAATCGGCAATAAAACGAAGATGCATCATGTTCCATATGATTCTCTCCCACCCCCATATTTCTAACTTGAACTGAAGTGTGTGCTGATATAATTTGGATTAGTCTGCAGCAGTCCACTTAGGGGTGTTGGAGACTGTCTCTATGCATCAGCAAGCATTGGCATTGTTGAAGTAGAGCGGTAGGTACCTTTGTGCCCTTATGTTTCCATTAGATTTTGGAACAAGTTTTGTGTTTGGAATGGAGCGTTTTGGCTTAGTTTCCTCTGAAAAGGGTATGATCTGTGCACACTGAAACTGCTCTGTGATGCAAAGTAGCATGTAGTAAGTGAAGATGCTGGGGGAATTTGCTGCAAGACAGCACAGCTACCCCAAATCAAATGCTTATATAGACATGGCCCTTAATACGCGGAATACAAAATGAATATGTGCTTTTAAAGTATACTCTGTGTATACAGATCTTCAACTTTGACATGTGTAACCGAAAGTAGCCACACTGAGATAAATATAAGTACTTAAAGTTTGATGTAAGTGGAAAATCAATATGAAATATTCCATAATTTTATATGTAGCCGTACTGCTGATGATTTATCACCCTTATATGTGTGTGTGTGTATATATATATATGGCCTTGTCTTTTAAGCTGCACACTTTTTTTGTTTATAAATTTGGAGCTGCTTTGAGAAGTTGGTAATACTTTTTCTTTAAAACAAAAAAAAAAAGAAAAAAGGTAATTTTGTAAACAAATTATTAGTTAATTACAGATGGAATAGTATGTTATGTTGGCCAGAGTTTTTCTTCCTGATAGTTAACCATTAAACCAGTTGAATCACAAACTTCCATGGTGTTCTTCAGTCACAAAGCCAGCGCATTAATTCAGTTTTGACAAGATTGCAAGAGTATTGAGAATGCAGAAGAACTGATAAAATGATAGAATATAAAAAGATAGTTGTATTCTATAAAGTAGTTTGTCAGAAATGGAACAAACTGAAATAAAACCTGAACTTTGTCTCAGCGGGGAAATAAGGAGGAATGAGACGCTCTCCTCTTTAGAACTTATTAGATATTTTCTTTCTTTCCTTTGGAGTTATGCTGCTTCACTGAAACCAAACATGTAACAAAAGTGTTCTGGCTGTGACAAAGCTCCTTTCCTGCCAAAGGAAAAGAACAACTGTGAGCCTTCTGCCTGCTCTTGTACCAAGCAGGCCTTCGTTTAAGTTGATATGTAAATTTTGGGGATCCTTACTCCCAAAATACTACTTAAACTATCATGCAATTTTTTCATATTTCTGTTGCTATTAAAACCCATTTTTACAATGAAAGCATGAAGAAGTCTGATACAATTTTAAAGTCTGTAAAGGCTCATGGAAGTTACTGTTCAGTAATGCATCATATACGCACAGAAATGTTCAGAGTTCTAGCAGGTCATCAAGTTGGTAGGTGAACTTTCAGGGAAGATAACGTCATTTGCATGAACGATTGTAGGAGTAGGGCTCTAATACAGTCAATTTGGTGGCTGGGACAACTGGAAGCTTCCTGGCTTGATGAAAATTTCTTATTTTTCAGCCAGGAATTCTTTTCAGATCTCTTCTTTACATTGTTCATATGTTCCTCTTCCTGATGATGAGAATTTCTAATAGTTCTTTTTGTCTCTTCCAAACCAGAATTAGACCACAGCTAGCCAAAGAGAAGATTGAAGGATGCCATATTTGTACCTCTGTCACACCTGGAGAACCTCAAGTGTTCTTGGGAAAAGATAAGGCCTTCACTTTTGATTACGTCTTTAACATTGACTCGCAGCAAGAAGAGATCTATATACAATGTATAGAAAAACTGATTGAAGGTTGTTTTGAAGGCTATAATGCCACTGTGTTTGCTTATGGCCAAGTAAGCTTTATTTTAAAGTATTTATTTTGGCATAAACCATTTCCTGTGACTGATCTTTCTCTTAAATTGTGGAATGCATGAACCTGGTTTTTAGCATCTTGGATTTATTTTAAATGATGTATCCTGTAGGAGAGTGTTTAGGAGTTTGTATAGATTCTGTGCAGAGTGGCAGTTGAAACGCAATGATATATAGGCAGTAGAATTAATAGTAACGCTGACAATAGCATGAGTCCATATAATTTCTTAATTCACCCCAAATGCAGCAATACCAATAAGTCGATTAGTGACTAAATCAGTTGTTACATAGAGATAGGTTGTACTGAGGTTCTTTTCTGAGCAACTATCCATCCCTCTGCGCTTTCAGACGCTTTTGGGAAGAGGAGGTTTTTTTAAAATAGATCTTAGGGGAGCTTCAGGCCACATTGTTTGTGGGCAAAATGACTTTTCATAGAGAACACACCCTCCCAGTGCACTGGGCACGTACTCCTTAAAGCTGAAATACCATTGAGTACAATGTAGAGAATGCATTATTGTCTTCTGAATATTCCTTTAGGAATTGATTGCATAAAATTTGGTTTTAGATGCTGAATTTCACCATCGTTAAATGTCATAGCTCAAACTAGACTTCATCTAGCTAACTTTAGTGAAACAAAGCAGTGTGCAGATCCAGTTTAGATTATGCTCTGCAGGATTTTATCTTTGTCTTTGACTTTACCCACTAATTGAGTGAAAACACAACACTGCCTTGTTTTCTATAGGACTTGACATTTAATTAAGTTACCTTCATAGTGAAGGGTACAGCTTGTGTTCTTCAGTGCTGTCTTATAAATTGAAAACAATGGTAATATTCTACCTGAGATATTCAGACATCATAATTAAGGGAGTCATTTGATCTACTTCAAATTGCAAATTGCAATTGCAAATGCTGCTTCTACCTTCAAAATATATGCTTTAATTAACAGTCTTGGTTGAAAACATTAACTCTTCTTCTGACCTCGGACATGATAGCTCAAGGGTGATGTAAGCAGCTTAGAAGTTTTTTGTAGGGGAAAGGCTATGAAAGATTTTGCTGGTTCCTGCCTTCTTGTATGTGATCTGTGGATAAACGGTAGAGTTTGTCCAACTTCTGTTGTTAATCCTTTTCCCCCCAAAATGACCTATTGTTGTGCATGTTAATATTGTAAAGATGACAGACTGTCTTAGTAGTCACTATCTAGCATTAATGTTCACAAACTGCATTTCTCTATGTACTATTAGTTGTTCTAGTGACTAATCCTTTTTCAATTTAGACAGGTGCTGGCAAAACATACACCATGGGCACTGGGTTTGATGTCAACATAACAGAAGAGGAACAAGGCATTATATCCCGTGCTGTTAAACATCTTTTCAGATGTATTGAAGAGAAAAAACAAGCTGCTGTTAAACAAGGACTTCCACCTCCAGATTTTAAAGTGAATGCACAGTTCCTAGAGGTAAATACGATCTGTGGTTTTTTGTGTGTAACTTCATGGGGTTTTTTTAAGCCAATTAATCATCTTTTCTGGTTGTTACTTTTACTTCTTTTCCCACAAGATGTTTTGAATTAATCCTCAAGATTTCAAAAGGACATTTTAGGGAGTTTACTTCAGCTCTTGAAATTATGAAAAAAAGCCTTTTTGTCTTATTCCAATTATTTTAGTAGTTTCCTTCACAGAGTTATTTTGAAGTGCAGAAGGAGTCATGTTAGTCATTATTTACCCCTTTCTGCAGCACACATTTTGTGGGGCCTGTTGCTCTTGTCTAATTCTTTACCAAACCTTAAAGCAAGAAAGTGTATATGTATAAAAAAAAAATCAATTGTACTTTGTGCCTTTGAATAGTTGCCATGCTTTGCTTGCTTTTGTCACTTTGCCATAGATTACTTTAGCTATTAAAATCTGTTCAGGAGACGTTATATTCCTTTCACCAAAGAGGAAACCTAGCATAAAAATACTTCTTTATGCGATCGCAGTGGTTTAAGATTGGGGATCTGTGTCACTGTTCCTGCTTTCATTAGACCCAGATAAAACCTGGGTCAGTGCTGAGGAAAAAACATTCCCTTTGTGTTTTCTTGTAGACACAGTTACTGGTAAGAGAGGCCGTAACATCTGTGATCTTTCCGACCTGCAACAGCTGTTGGTTTAAGTCTTGCAGATTTTATGCTGTCTCTCCTGCCTGTGGAACTATTTGTTAAACTGATTTGGGCATAATGTATTTACATTGACTACCAAGCTGCAAAAGCTGATACTTTAAGCACACAGAGAGGAAGAATCAATTTAAGGAAGAGCAGGTGTAAATGTGTATTACTTGGTTCAGCATCTGCAACTTTATCTACTTCAGGGGGGAAAGAAACCCCACTTTTGTATTACTGAAGAGAAAAAAACTGTTTCTATTACTGCTGAAGTAAACTAGGTCCTTTAGTCATATATTCCTACAATTGTTTTAAAGATTAACAAGCTGGCACTGGTTTTCCGCTAGTATAGGTTTGTCACTGCTAACCTTAAGCAGAGCTTTTTGTTGCTCTGACTAATGTTTGCCTAGAGAGTGTCTAGGCTTGAGCATGGGCCACGGGAATGCTGCACTGCCCTGTTCTCTGAACATCGGGGAGCTGCAGCTTCACTTCTGCTTAGGCAGCTGCAACACTAGTGTAAGGAGTAGTAACCAGTGTAATTTCTGAATTCCTTCTGTTTTTTATGTAACATTAGGAACATGACTTCAAGAGTCCCACATACAGAGCAGTAATTGAATGTTACAGTGATGATGGTATGCGGAATTGCAGCCGTTACGACATATTTCAGATGAAATCTACATACTAAAACCTCTCTTGTTTATCTAATTTAGAGAAAGATTAAATGATGAATATAATAATTTCTTCCTTAACAAAATGTCACTTTTTTAGTAGATTTTTTTTTTTTTTTAAATTGTTTTAAGGCTCGATTGGGGCTTTCCCAGAAAGAGCTTTTTCTGAAATTACATATTATACCCTACTCTTGTATCAGAAAGTGTCTTCTTCCTCCCATGCTATCTACCATTAGAGCTGGATTACATAAACAATAATTTAGTTACTGAACAAGTTGAAGCAAGGTTTTATTTTGGAATAACTTTGAAGTCTGACAGCTGGGTAACTGTTGGGAACAGTGACTTCTGTTTGCTACTTTCTTGCTTTTCTTTAGCTTGCTGCAGTCTTCTTCTCTTAACTCTTTGCTTCCCTGTTAAGTTTTCATAAAAATAGACGTATGCAGTCCCATGCAATTGTAGGTGCCTTGTCAGGATCCTCTCTAAATTGTGGCATGTGTTTGCTTGCACTTAGCAAGGTAAAATATTAGAAAGAGGGCTCCTACTTAGAATATTTATACCTAATAATTACATATAATTCATTTTTAATATGTTAAAAATTAAAAGCATCACATTCACAAATGCTGAGCCTTTTCTTCTTGGGGATAGATTTTCACTTGTGAGAGGAGGAAGCCTTTTGCTTTCAGTATATGAGAAAGTACATTGGGTGAATACAGATCCACTGCAGTGGTTCTTTGCCTTTTACCTAGGGACTTTGATCAGGAATTTAATCAGTCTGGCTTAAGCTCTGCTGAAGTGAGTTGGTATAACCACATTAAAGACAATGGAAATGTTCCAGTGTGTATCACAGAAACCTGCTTTTTCTGTTTGTTGTTACTTCTTTCTTTATTTTGTTTTCCCTGATGTATTCAGTTGGATTTAAATGCTTCCTGAAACTCAGAGCATTCTTATAAAATGATAATCCATCTCCTGTAACACAGATAACCACGTAGTGATTTCTGGTGTCTTGTCTTGTTCTGATATCATTTACTGACCTAAAGGTCTGATGTGCATAATGATACTGAATTGAAAGACCACTAAATGTACATGTACTTGCCTTCAGGAGACCCAGTGAAACAGGCAGTAAACACTAAGCAGCCTGAAACATGCGATAAATAGTTGCTGTTGCTTGTGTGATTGTGCCTAAAAGTTGTGACTCAATCTGGGGCACTAAAGTGTATGGAGGAAAGTACAAAAGCCTTGCTCAAGAAACCATGCCATAGTATTTTTGGCCTATTGTAGGTGTCATTTAATAAGCAGTTTCCACAAAAACTAGTACAGGTTAAATCCCTTCCAGGGCAGGAACAGTTTATCTAAATCAAGGAGAGACATAGAATTATTAAGGTGTGAGGGTGGAGATGAGAAAAGGTGTGCTGGCAGGGAGAGCAAGTGGAGTGAGTTTGAAGTGCTTGGAGGAGGGTGCAGCCTGCTGAATCAACACAGCAAAAGAAAAGCCCAAGGTCAAACCTGAAGAGAGCAGGTGCCTGCCACAGAAACCTCTGCTGTGGTGGTTCTGCTGGTATCTAGTGCCTCCACTTCCCTGCTCCAACCAAAGAATCTTCTCCCAGGTTTGGCAATCTGGGGGAAGTTATGGCAGCTTTGGGTGGCATAATAGTGAAGTGTGAAGGTGACTTAATTTGCAGCTGCTCTATCATCATATCGTCCTTGTGAGTCGGGATGTTTCATAGCATCTCTTCTGAGAGCACTGGGATTTGAATTTTTAGAACTTTCTGTACATGCACAGTTTTATTAGTTTTTAGAGGCATTCGTTCCTAAAGTAATATGGTTTTTGTCTTCTTTTTTCCCCCCTCAGCTTTACAATGAAGAAATTCTTGATCTGTTTGATACCACACGTGATATTGATGCAAAGAATAAAAAGTCAAATATTAAAATACATGAAGATTCAGCGGGAGGAATTTATACAGTGGGTGTTACAACCCGAACTGTGAATGGAGAATCAGAGGTGATCACTGAAGATAAATTATATATAAGATAAATTACTCTGTAGTATACCAAATACATTCTAAAAATGTTTTCTGTATGTGCCTACCACTTGAACTTGCTAGAAACACATTTTTGCTAATAATGTAGTTCTGCTGAGAGAGAAAATTTTGGCATGTGTGTAAATCTGATCTCCCAAATCCTATACATGTTATTTATTCCTGTGACAGGAAAGCTTTGCATTATGACTGATGTGAGGTAAATTGCCATTCATGTGCATTGCAAATCTGAACACAAATGTTATTTTACTGTATGTTTTTGTACAAAAAGTACAAAAATTGTACCTTTTTGCCACAGGTGAATGAAAGTAAGATTGCTGTGTTACTACCAGGGGACAGCAAAAAGATGGATATAAAGATTAAAGCATTTTCTTTCAGAAACCATAAAAAATACTTTTGCTTATTTAAGTGTCTTTGTACTTTTTGATATATAGGAACTGAAATCATAGCAAAGAGAAGAAGTTTATTTATATCCAAAGCACTAAGTGTTACAGGAGCACTTTTTATTTAAACTGCAAGTAATGCAATGTACTTCTTGTCTATTTTTCTAGATGATGCAGTGCCTGAAGCTGGGGGCTTTGTCTCGAACCACTGCCAGCACACAGATGAATGTTCAGAGCTCACGGTCTCACGCTATCTTTACTATACACTTATGTCAAACCAGAGTCTGTCCTGCATTTAACACTGTATGTATCTTTGCTAGTTTAAATCATCACTTTAGTAACCATTTTTCAAAAGGTGAATGTTATGTTGGCAGCCACTGCTATCTGAATTGCACTTAGTGAAGATGCTACAGTCATCATCATGCTCAATGAATTCACTAAGCATTATAACGATTTGATTTAATCTGTGCCTATGTAACCATCCTCTAGCCAGAGGCAACCATAAACTGCAGCCTCTTACATGAACCAGCCCATTCTCCTCTAGCATTTTCTTCAGTATTTTGTTGCAACATACACAAGTAAGAAAGTTAAAATGTAATTTGTCTTTAATTGGGAAAGCGTTTCAAACTGTCTTAGTGTTTAGTGGGTTTAAGCTTGCAGTCAGCAAACTGAAGACGCTTGGATATGCCAAATTAAATGTTGATATCCAACAAGGAGCAAGTAGTAAAGCATTCGATTCTGAAGCTTAGTGTATTTATTTTAAAAATATATATATTTGGGATTCAATTGTAACCAGAAATTTAAACTAAGAATGTACATGGAGCTGTTCTGTAGATTTTTTTTTTTCATGTTCAGTTGTTAGTTGCTGTTGGTGTATCATGTAAAGAGGGGAGTTCTGAGTAAATCATATTTTAATACTACAGTAGCTTCAGGAAGACTTGATTTGATTATTCCAAAGGTATCAAAATTTTTAAGTATTTTGGTGAACTCCTAAGTATCTGACTAGCATTTTACACATAGGTATCAAGCTTTCAAGCACGTGGAACAGGATTTGTAGTTGTAGTGCTTTTTTGGGAGGTTGCTTTTTTTTGTAATGCTACAAATAATCATTTGCAGGCAAAATGAGAGTCACTCCCTGGTCCTTTGCGGTATGTAGACCTGCTTTATACATCTGTTAAAAACACTTTTTCCTGCTTTCCACTCTGAATCTGGTGGTGTGGGCAGCTGTCTGTCTTCACTTGGGAGGGACCAGCATCACGCTCGAAGCCCAGACAGGGCACCTCAGTCACTGTGTGGTGACACTGTCTGCTCAGAGGTTTTGTTGAAAACTGTCCGTTTAGCTGGGGAGTGAGGGAACTCATCTGGGAGCCCCATTTCCCTCAGGCTGTCAGCACTGCAGTCTGCCTGTGCTGGTGCACTTGTAGCCTTCCCCACCAGCTGAGCCACATTCAGGACTCTTGCCTGGCTCTGCCTGGCTTTGAACAGAGGCTTGTGTTAGAGGAGTAGGTGGCTTCCTTCTGCCTTATGTCAAACTGGTTTGTCTCTCCTTTTTCTTGGGAAATATGAGCAAGATAATTTGATGGACTGGAGCTGGGCATTGCTAGATCCTTCATCTGTGAAGACAGCACTCTCTTCTTTCCCTGCAGTGTTTAGGAGAGTAGAGGTTAGACCTGACATTGGCCTCTGAATGCTCCTGGAATATAAATTAATATGAGCTATTATTGGGTGGCCAGGAGAGATGCAGCTCAAGTTTCTGTAGACAACAGTTTTGGGAGACCTTTGTTACTAGGGCAACGCAGTTTCTCCTGCTCAGATGACAGCATTGGCTGCGTCTCCTCTGGGGCAGGCAGCCAGGGCTGCAGCACAGACACACCACTCCTCAGGCTGTGTTCACACTATTCATGCTTCTTGGGAGTTTCTGGTTGTACATTTGACTTAGTAAATAAGCAAGAGTGAAAACATGCTTTGAAGGCTGCGAAAGAGCGTGAGGGCAAACAGCAGTGTAAATGACAAAATATCAGAAGCAGTGATTTATAGTACAGCTACGCTAATTGACAGAAAAAAGCTTGGGGTTATCTAATGAACCAGTATGATTTTGCTGCTGTGCTTTGGGACATGAAGTGGAAAGCATGGCTGAGGCTATGGTAGCTCCCTGTAGTGCAGTGTGGCTCCCCACACTGACAGAGGTATGTGTCAAGTGCCAGTTTTTACAGCTTATGTGGGAGGTGGGTAAGGAATCTCATCTCTCTTGTTGCTTCCGCTGTCCCCATTTTCTGGTCAAGTCAGAGGTACTGGTGGAGTACTGGCTGCTAGGAAACTGTCTTAAAAATTAATTCCTTCAATAAAATTGAAGAATCATGCCACAGGGATGCTGGTGATGGGGATTAGAGTTATAAAAACAAAATAGCTTTCAGTTATTTGGGAGGTTTATGAACTAAGTGGGTCAGGAAATAATATCATTAAGTTTGGTATTTTTTAATCAATTTCCTTCAATTGATTTAAGACTTGCCTTCCAGGAGAGGTACAAATTTTGTTGTCCAGCTTGCTGAAGACTTGTATATTTTAATGTATGTATTCCCCCCCTTCTTCCATCAAGAAACAATTGTAGCTTATATTTAAAGTAACTGGTATTTCCATACATCTGGAGCTTGGTCTTCAAGAACATGTTAGTACATATTAAAATGGTGGTAGTTTTTGGAGAGAGACTGTTTTTGTTATAAAAGAATGACATGATGAATAGGTAGTCTTGTAAGTAATTGTTGATTGAACTTTGCAGTAGATAAATGTTAATGTGAAAGATCTTACCAAGCTTTATGGGTTATTCTTTATTTCAGGATAATACCACCGATAACAGGATAATATCAGAATCTTCTGAGATGAATGAATTTGAAACTCTTACTGCCAAGTTCCATTTTGTTGATTTAGCGGGATCTGAAAGGTTAAAGCGAACAGGAGCTACAGGAGAAAGGGCAAAAGAAGGCATTTCCATCAACTGTGGACTAGTAAGACTGTACAACTTGTTCCCATAGGTTGTTGGTACCATCTTCTCTTCCTATTTTGGATCACTTGTTTTCAGTAATTCCTAAAGTAGAAAAGCATTGAGTGAACAAAGACTGTCACACGAGATGTGACAGTGCACATTGATTCTTACTGGGTCCTGGCTTGCTAGTATTTTCTCAGTTGTACTAGACCCTAACTAGCAAATTATAGTGCTTATAGCTTATGAAATGTAGTTAGTTACTTTAACTTCTAAAAGATAGTGCAGAGTACCTTTCATTTTTTTAACTTTTATTTTTTATTGTGTCAAGACCCAAACAATTGGAGAACATTACAAGCAGTCTGCAAAGGAATACAGGCATGTGAAACATGGACAATGAATAAGCTTAATTGATCCGTAAATGCTTGGGTTTTATTACAGTTATGAAGCACAATGTGAAACAACCCCAGGCAAAACACTTGTAACTAGAAATCAAATTTTAAATTTATAGCATCACTGCTTATTTTGTTTGCGTACTGAGTCTCCATGTAGCTTTTAATTAACTTTATTAAATGTTTTACTTAACATTTACTTATCTCCATTGAAAGTAGAGCTGGTGATTATCAGTGGAGATTGTAGTTTCATGCCTTTGTTTTGAGCTACTTGGCTGAGTGGAGGCTCTATGCAATTCACTTTTACAGACACAAAAATACATTTTCTATGTGAAAACATGTCGTGGAAGAGAATTTAGTCCAATTTCATCATTGATGTAAGAACAACAGAAACTTTAGATGATATAGAGGTATCCTTAACAAATAGGATACAGAATGCACGAAGGTGAAAATCAGTGTAATAGAAGTAATATCTGATCACAAAATTTTCATTTACAGTTAATTTCAGGCCTCAGCATTGGGAAACAGATTGAAAGGGATTTAAACACTTCAAAGCAGTCACAGTGTATACGCAGTCCTTCAGCTGCTGGATGCAGTAAGACCATTTTCAAGACCTAAGAACTGGCTGTACAGGGTGCCATCTAGAGGAATGCTCTTTAATTTGGCATATAATTGAAGTACATGCAGTTGCACTTTAGAAATAGTTTTACAGCCAAATGTTAGGTTGTTTATAAACTTGAGTTAGACCCTTTGAGCAATGAAATAGGATAGCCATGACCATCACAATTTGAAGCCTTAAATGCTTAAATCTTCACCAGACATTCCTCATTTCATACCAGTATGTCTGGTATGTAGTAGGGTAGTAAACTGTATTTTCAATGTGAATGCCTATACTTCATTCTAAATCTAGCATAAAGCAGATGATAACATTAATTTTAAAATGAATATAGCTACTGCTAGAAGCGGAGATCAGCTTTAATAATCATTGAAAGTAACATTGTTACATGAAGTAATTCTAACTTAAGTTTGTGAGTGACATGAGATATCAGTAGACAGTGCAACCAAATTGTGCACTTAGCACTTGCAGATACCAGGCTGCAAGTCATCTGATTCACTGTTGATAGCACAAAAGTTTATAAATGTCTACCATAAAATGTAAAAATCCTGAGAAATTTTTCAAGTTTAATGAGTATATTCATTTTTTCACAATGTGAAAATTGTGAAAATTTAGCTGTCTTAGCTGTTTTTAAAATAAAACTGTTCAGGAATTGATTCTAACTTGTGTTACATGATTTGGTGTTTTATAGCTGGCACTTGGCAATGTAATAAGTGCGCTGGGAGATAAAAGTAAGAAGGCAACTCATGTACCATACAGAGATTCAAAGCTTACAAGGCTACTTCAGGACTCTCTTGGGGGAAACAGGTATGAAAACTAGTACATTTTATGCATTTCATTGTGAATGAGTACATTATCTTCAGAAAGTAAAATAAACATTAAACAATGATAAAAATAGCCACTCTTTTCTGGGAGAAGGTTCCAAAGATAATTACTTTCATGGTAGAAAACACAGGCAATGCAGGGGAAAAAAATTTATAAAGATGATTTTTGCGTTGTTCTTTTTCAGTGCTGCTGTAGCTTTACTAGACATGAGTCTTCAAGTTATTTATAAGTTACCATTTGCAGGACAGGTCCTTCCCATGAAGACATCTTTAGATTGTAGATAGCATAAATGGTAAATTTTGTTACTTTGTTACAGCCTTGCTAATTACAGTGTAGTTTAAAGGTGTGATGAGTTTCTCCATTGTTTCAGTTACTTGTTTTTAATGGTACTGAATCGTTTGCTCTGATTGCCATGCACAGGAGCTTAGAGTTGGCTTACCACAGGCACTGCTAACTTTTGGTAAAGATCATCTACCTCAGGGTATGTTGCATCTGTCCGTTTCTCTGATGTTGGATTAGAGCCTAATAAAACAAGTGTTTCACCAGAATTGTTTGTATTGAACTTGTTCTGTATACCTACTGCACATACAAGGAACAGGGTCTTTGGCCTCCCGAAGCTTTGTCTAAGCAAACATTAACAAATCTATTAAAATACAAATGTTATATTTGTAATGTTACCATGTACGAATACAAGAGGGAGCATAATTGAGTGTGTTTTCACAAGGTAGTACTCTCCTTCCTCTATTTAATCAAGTGCAGCTGACTCTTATTTTTTGGGAGTGCAGGAAGTTTTCTGGGCATTTCACAAAGGAACAGGGAAAAGTGGAAGAGAATTCTTCAATTGTTGCTGTGCTCTTCAGAGAGACCTTTAATAAGACCTTGCAGCACTGCAGTGTGAGGGAAAGCACAGAGCCAGACAAAACAAGTAAAATAAAGGCTAGAATTTTCAGAAGTCCCTAAGGGAGGAAAAAACTCAAGAGTTAATGAAAAAAAAGGGGAGAAATCAGGAGCATAGCTGCTTTCTTGGCTCTTGCTGGAAATAACTACGAATAGCCCTTCTTGACTAAATTTTATATCAATGGTATTTTTTTTTTTTTTTTCCAAGCCACTTCTAAAATTGCACTTTTGTTGAAATATCATTTTGCCTTGAAAATATTTCCCTATCTTGCAGCTCCACTGCTCCCCCACCTGGAGAAATCACATAGTTTAGTGTTGGAGTTTAGCCCCATACAGCATGTTCTGACTGATGCTAAATCTGTGGGACCCCCACACCCATTTTTATTTTTGTGATAGACATGCTGAGACATGTCAAATGAGCACTTCACTATTAGGGAAAGAGTTATTCATTGTAACATAATTTCTTAGCCATGCTTTGGCAACCAAAAAGTGTAAGAAAGCTAAATTTTAATAAATATGCATTTTTTTTTTTTTTTTTCTTCTGGGAAATCAGATTATTAGATTTCTGTTAGCTTGTTCCTCAGCTTTCTGAATTCCACCCTAGGTATTACAGTCCACACTGTTTCTTTGCAAATCCTTAAAAAGGTTTTCCTGATGAGATGCAGGTCACATTGCAGCGTGTCCCAAGTTAACGATGATGCATTGTATCACTGCCCTATTATCACCATAATCCTGATTTTAAATATAATGCTGAAACTGTTCTGAAGCAGCATTTAAATGTTAAAGTTTCTTGAATTATTCAAGTGAGAATATGGAGTATTGGTGGTTTTGGAAAAATTAAAACTTTCATAACTTCTAACCCTAGTTTATTATGCAATTCAGATAGGTAGATTTGAAGTTCCTCAGTTTTAAAGACAGACACCTAACAGAACCAGTCCCCTGAGGCTTAGGAAAGTAATCACATTCTCAACTGAAAGCACAAGTAGTCCTGGTGTCAGAATTAAAGATTTGTTCTTAATCTTGCATATTCTTATCTTGAACTAAACTCAGTTTGGAGAATTGATGCAAGTATGCTGGAGGTCTGAGGAAGATACGCTGAAACAGAATCTTCCTTGTATCCTCAGGCTAATTACTCTTTCCAGTTTAGTTTCCAGGGTGGATGGTGAAGGTAATTGCCTCACAACGGATTGCAGGGATTAAAATGTTTCCCTCAGTCTGAAATTGCAGAAAGTGAGGATCAGAATCCAGTCTACCTAATGCAGATACTGCTCCACTGCCCTGGAGACAATGCACTCTTCCTACAGCAACAACCTAAACTTTAACATAAAGAAGCAAATTCCCCTGAAACCTGGAGGAGGGTACTAAGTCCATCTAATGTTTTCCCCTGCCTGTTGACAATTAAGGCCATGTAGGCACATTCAGAGTATGATCTACGGCTGGAACTCTGGTTCTGACCCCTCTAGGCTATTCTCATCTGATGTGGAATTGAGTGTGCTCTAGGGAGTGAGGGAAGGGCCCCTGGTTCCTCCGTCTGTCTGTTAAATGCTGAAACCACTTTGTTGGAATGAAAACTCTTTTGCCTTTTTCTGCTTTCATCACACTGGTTCTTGCTGGTCTGTCTGCTCAGTCTTTCATTTGGAGCATGTTCTCACCCTGCATATCCCATGATGGGATGGTTAGAGGGTGTTGTAGGAACCTGAAAGCAAGATGGTGGTTCATAGCTCTCTTGGGTCTAGAGCTCAGGTCCTGTGGCTTCTTGTGGAAGTGCTCTAAGCTGTGGTGTTGTGAAATGTGGAATAAATACAGTTAAATCCAGATTTTCTAAGGAGAAGTACTAGCTTTTGAGTTTCTGTTGGAGAATAGGAGATAATTTGCGGTGGATGATTCAGGCAGTTTGGACCCTGGCAGAACCCGAAGTAGACAACAGGCACCTCAGGCGCAGTTTGCACATGCATAGACAGCTAAGATGAGCATTTAGGCAGCTTTCAGATTAAGTAGGTAAGCACCTCAGGTACTAGAGTAGGCAGCTCTGACACCTGCGTGATCCAAATCACTGTCTAGGATTTTAGGTTGGTACTCCTAAATATCAGTTTATGTATGATTAAGTAAACTGAATACAATTTGAAAACATTTCTAGGAACATGAATTAATTGCATTTACAACTTTACATGTAGAACAACTAACGATCTAGCATCTTCTATGCTAGGGTGATAAAAGATGTAGCAGTGCTGAACTCTGAGGTTGACAGTCTTCTACTGTGAGTTATATTGAGGAATATTTTCACAAATGTTATGAAGTCACTATTCTTGTTTCACCTTCTACCTGGAGACCTGTTAGCCTCTCTCTACTCCTTTAGTTTCTGATGTGTAATGCAGATCTATGTTTCTAATTTCCAGTCAAACACTCATGATAGCATGTGTGAGCCCTTCAGATCGAGACTTCATGGAAACCTTAAACACATTAAAGTATGCCAATCGGGCACGGAACATCAAGAACAAGGTGATGGTTAATCAGGATAGAGCTAGTCAACAAATAAATGCTTTGCGCAGTGAGATTACACGGCTACAGATGGAACTCATGGAATACAAAACAGTAAGTTTATCCTATTAGGAATTCTTCTGCTTCAAAATGCTTATAGCTCTACAGCTTGTTTTTCTGTTGGCTACTTTTACTTCATACACTAAAAAAATCTGAATAGCAACCCTAACTTAAACAACACTTTGAATTCCTTTGATCACCAGATGTTTTTAGAAAACTTAGGTTGCATCTGCAAAGAAAAGGTAGACCAATGAATGCCAGTGATGTCAACAGATGCTGCATGGTATTTGCCCTTTGAAAAGCAAAAAGTGACTTTGTCATGCTCAGTAATGAGAAATAGTCACTTCCAAAGCAGAATTGACCACAGTTTAGATTGGTGCAGATACTCATACTACCTCCTGAAATTTTAAACAAATAATATCCTCAGCAATAAATGTGGTTACGAAACAGTGTCCTCCTCCTTTGCTATCCTTAAGATAAGTATCCTGATTTGATAAAGAATTGACATCTAATTTCTTAATGTTTTCAAGAACTTGTATTTCAGACTAAGACAGGATCCAAATGTTAAGGTGTTGGCCAAACATCAGTGTTCTGGAAACTATCTGCATATCCATTGTTTTAAACTTTTTTGAGAGAAAATTATCTTTTGCTATGAGTGTCTATTTGCAATTTCAAGTAATCTGTTGATTGCTTTTGTTAAGATAAAAATTTTTTGTGTGTAGGTCAGCTTTTATTAATAATCAAATATATTTACTTTCATAAGGGTAAAAGGATTATAGATGAAGATGGTGTTGAAAGCATCAATGACATGTTCCATGAAAATGCAATGCTGCAAACAGAAAACAACAACCTGCGTGTTAGAATTAAAGCAATGCAAGAGACTATTGATGCGCTGAGAGCCAGAATAACACAACTTATGAGCGATCAGGCCAACCAAGTCCTAGCCAGAGCAGGTATGCTGTGGGTGCATTGTGTATAAACTGCTTCATAAGTTCATGAACTTAAATCAGTTGTATGTTCTTGCTGCACGGGTCCCTTGGAATGAGGTGATGCCTTTGTAACTGTAATGAAAGACCTGCTTTGGCAGGGATAAGCTCCCATCTGATTGATTCTTCTGTTTCTGGAGACTTCTATTAGTAGAAATAGTTTGGTACCCTGATTTGATGGATTCATTTAAGACTCTGAGCAACATGAAATGTGAAATAACACATTTGGTCAGGAATTACTTGCATGCTTAGCTATACACAGAATTAAATATTCTGCGTTGGGTGAGGACCTGAACAGAGATGGGTAAATGTTGGCTTGCTTTTCACCTCACAGAATAATCAACACATTGACTTGCCATGACTGTATTATTCTTTTTATGCACTATTAGGTTACTTTTGATTTATGTCTATGCATTTTTAAAAGGTGCTAAAATGGAAAACAAATTAAGTAGAAACAGTTACTTGTAATAATCCTGGTCATATGAGACAGAGGAATCAAAAACTTAGTGCAGTTTAAGGAGAAATATATTTAACAAACTAGGTAAATCTGAACATGTAGTGCACATGACTGTTTCTCTTTGCTGATACCTTGTGCCTAGTAGCTGTACTCAGATATTTATATTGTTACCGTCCTTTCTCAGTCTTTCTCTTCCCCCGCTCCCCCTTTCTCTCTGTCCTTCAAAGGAGAAGGAAATGAAGAAATTGGCAACATGATTCATAATTATATCAAGGAAATTGAAGATCTCAGGTATTTGCATAACATGTATTTGAGCAATTTTTATTAACAGAAAAACCCCAAACCAAGCAAAAAATGCTGCACCAAAAAGCCTCCGGAAGTGTTAGGAAGTAGATACTTCAGCTGCTTTCCTGTGTGGGGATTACTTTAGGGCAGTGGTCCTTCTGGTGTTGCTCTTGGCCACAAAATAATTAAAATGTTAAAAATGAGACTGACAATAGAAAAGAAGATGTTGCCTAAATAATGATGATGACTTGATATTGCTGCACAAAGGGCAGCAAAACTTGGAATGATTGTTATAACTTCATACTCTCATATATAAATGATAGTGCTGAGAAATTACTTGTTATGACTTAGTGTTTAAAAAAAACCCCCACACCTGCTTTCCAAGTTAAAGTATTAAATATTTTAGATACTCTTATTTCTGTATTTCTTGGAGGTGTATCATACAAAAAAACCATATCATCTGGCATATTCCCAGTTAGAGCTTTTGTGTAACTTTCATGTAATGTGTGCAGATATGTAGTGTATGCAGATATATATCTGTACCTATAAATGTGTACATAAATATACACACAGATATATGTATTCTGTCTGGGGTATATGATATATGTAAAATATACATAACCACTGTAAAATGTTCTCAAGGGGTTTACTACACTTGTATTTGCTGAGGCTTTACCTTGATTTGCAGTTTCTTTTTAAACTGAAGGTGATGCATTGCAGTCACAGATGCTAAAGAGTATGCATCTAGTGCACTAGCAATAGTTGTGATTCATGGTCTACAATTCTTCCTTTTTTCTTCTCTTTAAGAGCAAAATTATTAGAAAGTGAAGCAGTGAATGAAAATCTTCGACGCAACTTGTCAAGAGCTTCAACAAGATCCACGTACTTTGGTGGCCCATTTTCTGCTTCTATGCTTTCTTCTGAGAAAGAGACAATGGAAATTCTAGATATAGCCAAGAAAGATCTAGAAAAGCTGAAAAAAAAAGAAAGGAAAAAGAAAAAGAGGTGGTGTATGAGTTATGATGCTTTTTGTTTTCTCTTTATTAGTAGTTGTTGCTGTGTGGGTTTGGATCCTAAACCACTGTTCCTTCAAACCCTTTTACACATTGAAGTTATAGGTGCTTTTCTTTTGCATCTTTTCTTCCAGGGAAGTATGCAATATTTGTAGAAGGATGTCTCTGTAATGAATTTTCCTTATGCACAGTGGTAAAAGCACAGGTGCTCTCCATTGATTTTGATATTTTTAATTTTTTTAAAAAACACATCTGAAATTCCAGAAGTCTTAGAAAACAAAAAATATAAGCTTTTTCTACCATATGTCAAAACTGAAACAGCTTTCTGAAGAAAAGATATTCTGAATAGCTGGGAGTTCTGTGGTAGCTCTTGGAACTGCTTCTTTTCTTTATTTCCTTCTTTTATGAATGTCTTTAGTTTGAGGTTTTCTAATCCTCTGCAACGTCATGCTTTGCTGGTCTTTGCCATCCAACTTCTCATCTACTAAAATGCTCATCAACACTGATATAAATGCCTGTTCAGACAGCAGTTAGAACAGCAAAGATCTGTTTGTGTACTCTAGAGACTTTGATTCCATTAGAGATCTTACCCTTTTCTTTGAGATTTTCCACACTTCTAATCCATTCATCTTTCTATTAATGACCCTTCAGTCTTCAAGTTAAGAGTAAAACTAAAATGGTGTAAGTCTAAAATATAGCTGAAGTATAAAGTAGATTTGAGTTAGTAATTTGAGGTCCTATATAAATCCATTCATGGCATGAATGTCTGATACTTGTAGAGAACACTCATTTTAAGAACGAACTAATTCTTCATTTGCCTATCATTTTTCAGGAAACTCTTACACTTCTGTGGGAATTTTGATAAATTTTTATGTCTCATGTTTGTAGGAACTTGAGGGAAGAAGTTTTAAATGAAAGCAGCAGAATGTTCTGGCCTTTCTTCAGCTGAAACACTTCAGTATACTCTGTAACTGTAAATGCATGAACAGAGAGATTTGATTTTGTATGTTTCAACAAATTTTAGAATTGAACATGCATTTAAATGCATGCTTAGATAGAACCCCAGCTATTAGGTTGAGGCCTGAGTATTAGGCGGAAGACAGGATTGTGACCAGAAAACAAGATAAAGGTTACTACGTATGTTGCGTAATATCTTATTGTTGGAGATGATCACTTGGAAAAAAAAAGATGGTAGTTTTACCCTACATACAGTAGTAAAAGTGGTGGTTCATTCTGGGGTGTAGTGGTTGGTGGTTTTGGTTTTTCATTTTCTTTTCTGAAAGAAGCTTCAATGTCCAGTCACACTTGCTGACACCAGGCCAATAATCTTGTGACTGGGACAGCAAAGCGGTCTGATCCAGAAGTAGGGATTACTTACCATAAACTATTTTTGAGATCAGTTTTCTATCCCAGTGTTACAGAATAGGAGACCATAGAAAAAATAAAGTTGAAAAAGACCTTTTGCGGATCTTGTGTTCTATAGAATGGACCACACTCTTCAAATTGCTGATAAGGTTTGAATCTATCTACCAGCCTATCTTCAGACTGCTTTGTAATAAATACTTACATATTTGAGGTGCATATGTTAGGAGAAAAAGATCCTTAGAAGCTGAGAAAGGTTAGAATTTGAGGGATTATGCAAATAGCTTGTCATACTTGCTACCTACAGCGGGGTGCTAATTAGTGAAGCTCAAAGTCTGTGTTCAGGATATATCACTGAATTTTTATTCTATTGAAATTTAAGGAATTGGTAATGGATATGCTGATATATTGCAAAGGGACCATTTATCCTGCAGTTTCGTAGGGATTCTTTGCTCTACTTCTGTCTTCTACAGGCATTTAGCTGCTTCTATTTTTGCTTTTTCTTTTTAGGGTCACTGTTCTTTTTAAAGTTGTTTAACTAGCATTGTCCTATTAAAATGGGATTGGTAAGCCTAGTTACTAGTTCTGCCCATCTGCTACCTTTCTTGGTCTCTTTGTTTCCTGGTTATGGGTCAGGATGATGAAAGGTGCATAATTCTAAATACATGCAATTTATCTAAACTTCCGTGAGGTAGCCTGAAGATCTAAGAGCCAGTTTCTGAATGAGCAGCAGGTATGTACTGCTATATATCTGTAGCCTTTAACAAGCATGTCTCAAAATTTATCAGAAACAGTTTATACGTCAGTAATGTTTTGGCTACTGAAATACTGACGTGCTTGATTGGAGTGTCTCAAAGTGTGACCTACTCACCAGAAGCCCCTGAGCAAACCTCCCACGTCCCTTTCAATTGTTAGACAGCCTTACATACCTGGTAACCTTCTTTGGCTGCTGTCTTTTGACTCCCCTAATCTGTATTAAACTGAATTAGTGATAAAGTTACATGGGGTTCAGCGTGTTGTCTCTGAGCTGATCCTGAAGGAGGATGGCAGGCAGTATGAGGTGAAAAGGAAGCAAAAGCTCTTGCTCAAAACTTGCTCATAATTCCCCCAGGAACAGCCTAGTCTTTATGAGGAATTTCAGTAGTTGCTGGAATTTAAGCCATCTCTACACTTACATAAGTCATGCAGACATTTCCGTACTGATACATCCACATTTGCTCAAGAGGAAAAAGTGCAAGCAGAAATACTAACACTTTTTCCATCTCACTGCTTACGATGCCTATTTTTGTTAATTTATTAGAAAATAACAAGCATCATTGGCATGTACTTTTTGAACCCCAGAAAAAATTAACTGCAGTTTTCTGCTTTTTATTTTAAAACAAGTAAAACCCCAAACAGAAAAAAATAAATGCAGCTTGAAGATTTTTATGTGAATTATATTCAGAATATATGATTTAGAAGATTAGTATTAAAATTTTCTCATTACTATTTTATATTGCAATGTAATCTGCATATATAAACCTAGTGCTTGGTTTTTTTTCTGATATGTTCCTAAGGATATATAACTTTGGTTCAATGGCAGTACTTCTTGCAATTTTACCTGCCAATTTGAAGTGGCAAAAGAGGAATAAGCTTTTTTTTTAGAACCAAGAGATTTTTTTGAAACCATATTAGAAATAATTCTTAAAGTGAAATATATTGTCTATATCTAAAACTTCTTCCTTAATGTAACTTGAATTTACAACTGTTGACAGTGAAAGATTAGTTATCCTACAAATGCTTCTTCTTTGTTTTCTATTTACTTTCCAACTGTGCAAAATGTATTGCCTTTTTACTACTTGTTGTCTCTTTTAAAATTTCATTTTAAACTCCACAAGCTCATATATCATTTTTTTACCTTATCACTTTTGCTTTTCACTGTCTGGTTTGTCCTTCATTGGCTTGGCCTTCCAATACTGTACCTCGTGCTTTTGAAGGCTACAGAAACTTGAGGAAAGCAGTCAAGAAGAAAGAAGGTTGGAATATTTCCCAGGTTTTTAATTACCTGTCATTTCAATTAACTGGTTGTCATACATGAAAAGAAGTTGGGCAGATTCATAAGTACTTCAAGAGTAGTTCGTTTGGCTTTTCAAAATTCTTCCCTGTGTTTTGACTTGCAACAAGTGTGTTAACTGGAAGAAACCTCTGTTGTGGAATTGAGGTTGACTCTAGGATTTCACAGTGTTGAGCAAATGTTTTGTGGGGAGGTGATGCCTTTGGGAGGTACTACAGGATAAAATAGATTCCTTTCTTGCATGGCCTGTATGGAATGAAAGGTGGGAGGAAGGTGCAGGAGTTCATATCATATGAAATGTATAGCAGGCAGTGTATGACAATAATAATGATGGTGTGTGAGATCAAGAAGGTCTTGGACCTTCACACCTCAGTTAAGTTTGCTGCTTTTATTTTTGAAAGAATGTGACTGAAGCCTTAACCGTTCCTTCTGTTCAGTTTCAGACAAAGCAGTACATAAAGTAGTTGGTCATAGAGCAGTGAGGGCTCTAAAAAGGGAAAGAAGGGATCTCTTATTTTTCAGCTGTCTACTTTGATCCAAAAAATCCCCACCGAATTCATGCAGATGATGTGAATCCACAGATCAATAGCACACAAATTAAGCAGTACAATTCTGCCTGGAAGAGCTGCTGAGAATGTGTGGAAATGGGATTGTTTGGCTCAGAGTTCCCTGGATTCCACATTATGCAATCCTAACCATAATTTTTCATTATTACCCTTATGGTGTCTAGCCCCGTCCAGTCATGATTTCCCATCTACTGGGGATGATTTTGGGTTTGTGCATGTAGCACTAAAGGGACTGGCATTTGATCTGTGACAATTTGCAGAGTGCTATTGATTTTTGAATTTGAATTGTGATGTCTCAAATGTGCATTTAAAACCTCAAAACTTACCCTAATGGCTAATGCACCAAACCTTTAAAACAAATCAAAAAAGAACCCTAGTGTAATTCGCACAAGCCATCACTACAGTTCAAGTTGCCAAGAGTGGAAAGAATATACAGATACTTGACTTTAGGTTTAGAACCATAGTCTGAAAAAAACCCAGCATGGAAATAGACTAAAATGTAAACTTCATTGTTGGGGAAATTATTTGAGACAGTCTTATTGCAAACATTCAGAATTTCTCAGCTCTTTTTGTTGTAGCAATACCTATTTTGAGCATTTCCTTGATGTGAGATAACTGTCTGACGTTGTTTAAGGTTTATACATAAACTTTCAAATGACTGTAAGCACAGTAGGCTCTGTTATCGCTTGAGTGTAGTAATACCTGTAACACAACCTGTACCTGCACACAGTGGTGTTTGGTTGGTTTTTTTTTTTTGTAAAAGCTATTGTGGGTACACTGCAACTTCCATGCAAAATGAGTACTGCTGTAGTATATGAAGATATATATTCTGATTCTCCCATTTGTGCAATATGCCCTAAACCAATCATTAATATTATTTTGCAAACTAAGATTAAGAGTAATTAAGCATTATTTTATTATCTGTGGGGGTTTGGAAGTTGTATTTTACCTGTGCCCAACCTTTGTCTAACTAAACTTTGGTTTTCATCTTTATTTGGAACTGCAACTTACTGGTTTGGGGGATGGGAAGCACATGCCATTTCAGATTATGAATGTTTTGTCTATGCCTCTTCTGCTAGTGTTAAAGAGGATAACACAGATAACGAGCAGGAGAAGAGAGACGAAAAAGGTACTTCAGAAAGAGAGAATAACGAATTGGAAGCAGTAAGTATTTAGAAGTTTTTGGTTTATTTGTTCATTGTCTGTCTTTTTAAAGACTTACAAGGGTTAGGGGGATGGAAAAGTGCATGTGCTTCATCTTCCTGTTCCGTACATTTTGCAGGAGGAAATTCAAGAAGTAAGTGATCATGAGGATGAAGAAGAGGAAGATGATGAGGATGAAGATGACATGGAAGTTGTTGAAAGCTCAGATGAATCAGATTCTGACTCTGATGAAAAAGGTGATGTCAGTGCAATATTCTGTGGGATTTTACAAATACTGGTTGTCATTCCTTGGGTTTTGGTAGGCAAGACAGCATGTTGCCAACCCACTGTCCATCATTCTCTGTGGATTGGATGTCCAGTGAATTTTCTTTTTTTTTTTTTCATGGTGCTAAAGCATGTAATAAAAATTCAAGATCAAATGTCTCCCCCATATTGGCTTTAAAATTAACCAGAGGCCATCAGGTGTTTGTTAACACATTTATTTCTTGGTTAGAATATTCCAAGTGTAAGATTTAAGTACTGCATTATTTTTATGTAGCTCCCATTCAGCTGATTTGGAAATGGGTGGACTTTAGTTTTGAAAGACTGGAAGTCCATCAGTCTTCCTCATTTTTGTGTAGCATGCAAGTTAGGACTGCTAGAATCAGAGATGGCATCACCAGCAATTCTTTCACATGAGCTGGGCCAAATGGGCAAGCTAAGTCTGATGATTCTTTCTTGTCTGAGAGTCACACGAACCATTAGGAGGAGTTGCAGAACCTGGAAAAAAAATCAACTGACATCTCTATTCTAGAGCACATAATCTTAAGCCAAAAAGGTACCTGACTAAAGAAATTAAAGTTTTAAAAATTTAGCATATGGGTTAGTCCTTACTTTTTCTTCCTGCTTTTCTCATTCCCTTCACCACTCCATGATTGAGGTGGCCCTTCTCTCCTCAGAATTTTGGCTGTATCTTTCCAAGAGCTAAATAAGGGAAAGTCTCCCCTTGCAGTCTGCCGGCAGTTAAATTTTCCTTTTATAACTTGCTGGGTTATTCTGCAGCCCTGATGTGTAACTGAAGTGTCACAGCCTTTTGAACAGGAAATGACAGATTGCTGATGTTGAGATTTAAATGTGAGTTAATTACAACATGTGTAATTATGTTGGCAGTAGTTGGCAACTGCGATCCAATGAGAGATGCCTTTCCCTACCTCTTTCCTAGTTCTAGGATGGAAAGTGTTTAAGGAGAAGACTTTACCATGACTTGCAGACAAGTTTTGTTTGCTGTATTGTCTTTTGCGTAGAATTCTCCTATATGCAATTTACATGTCGGGAAATGACCCTAACATAGGGTGTATCTGTATGTGATCCTTGCTGTTATTTTAACAAAAGTCTTAATTTTTAATAACTCAAATTTTTTTTTATTTTAGAAAATTATCAAGCTGACTTGGCAAACATCACCTGTGAAATAGCCATTAAGCAGAAACTGATAGATGAGCTAGAGAACAGCCAGCGAAGGTTGCAAACACTGAAGAAACAATATGAAGAGAAACTAATGATGCTACAGCATAAAATTCGAGACACTCAGCTTGAAAGAGATCAGGTTCTTCAAAACTTAGGTAAGAAAGACAAAATCATTTAAATTTAGGTGTTGCATAAGATATTCAAGTTGACTTTTTTGCTACTTACCTCACTTCCTTTTTCAAATGTGGTAAGAAGTTGCAGAAAACAGAAATAGATTTGTACACACAATGCCAGTGACTCAGACTTTACTCTTTCTACTTTCTACAAGAATTGAGAGTGATTTATTTTAAAACGTACTGCTATTGACAGGTATTTGATTTGATTCAATAAGCATTTTCAGTTTTCTTTCCTGTTCTTCCCTCCCTCCTTTCTTTTGATTTGCATAAAAATAAGAACTAGGATCAGTGGCCTTTCAGAGATGTTTTACTGACCAAACATTTTTGAATATGTAATAGTATTGAGATGGAAAACTAACTCTGAGTTGGGAAGTCTCATGCCACAAATAGTTGAATTTTGGGAGAGTCCTGGGGGAAGTGGTTTGGGTTCTTCTTTCTTTTCAAAAATGTAATATATATGCTTCATAGTTATACTTTATATGCTTTTGCTGTTCCTTTATTCTTCCTTAGACCTTCCTTTTTGATTAGTGACAGAAAAGGTATACTAGGCTTGGTGACTCTTGAGACTTTTGTTATGATCTTGTGCGCGTATGTGTGAACAAGCATGTATATATCTGTGTCTTCAGGTGCTCAGGTATTTGTTGTCTAGTGCAAAGAAATCAGGAGAGTGTTAACACTTGATCTGTTATCCAAGAACACATACAAGGTGAAAAGTACGAAGCAGTGCAGGTGACAGGAGCTAGAGACAAATTAATTTTTTCAAAGATATTGCAGGTAATGCTAAAAGCAGAGGAAGCAGTCATCTGCTGTGGCTGGTAAAGGGAAAATATCGTGAACAAAAGCATATTAAGAATTCCCTTTTACTCTAGGTTCTGTAGAGACCTATTCAGAAGAAAAGGCAAAAAAAATCAAGTCAGAATATGAAAAGAAACTTCAAGCAATGAATAAAGAACTGCAGAGACTTCAAACAGCACAAAAGGAACATGCACGATTGCTTAAAAATCAGTCTCAATATGAAAAGCAACTGAAGAAACTGCAGCAGGAGGTGACAGAGATGAAGAAAACCAAGGTATAGTTCAGTATATTGAAGTGTTGTACACTGAGTTTACTGAAAAATGGGTTGAAATCTCCTGTGCATTTATCTGCCAGGTAACTGTTCTTGCTGTCAGCTGCTTGAAAATCTGAGAACAGAAAAGATACGATATGAAGACTAGGCTATTCCTGGGGGAGAGGAGTGGCTTTTAAGTTTAATGACCAGAAATTACAGTATCAAACATAGGGAAGCTTGTACTGCTTTTTAGCTGTTCCTCAGCACTGAGTGAAGAAGACATTAAATGGAGGAAGTAGATTGCTAAAAGCATGTAATATACTGGAAGATGGCAGTTTGAAGAAGCAGCTCTATAGGAATGGGGGCAGGGAGCAGCACTTGTATGTAAGAAGCTTTTCTAAGTGATGACCTCTTTACAGGTTCGCTTGATGAAACAAATGAAAGAAGAGCAGGAGAAAGCTAGAATGACTGAATCTAGAAGAAATAGAGAAATTGCACAGCTTAAAAAGGAGCAACGCAAACGAGAGGTGATTTGACAGATAACAACTTTCATTTGGAATAAACCTCTATCATTGATGTTCATCTGCTTGCAGGCACACACCATGTGTATATGCACTCACTAAGGCAGACATGTACCCATATATATTTTCACCAGTCAAAATGCACATAATTCAGTTTAACTTCTGTAACTCGGTTACTACTGTCTTGTGATAAGTACAAGAGAAAATAGAAGGCTTATTGATTATGAATATGTATATCAGTATTATTAATGAATCTTTACAAAACTATTGCTACCACCTTGCTTGCATGCAAGTATTCTTTCTGATGGGGAATTGGAACAGTGAAACACTTATTTCCATTCTGCACTAGAAAAAGCAATAAACAATTGTGACTTGACCACTTCATGTCACAACAGTTTTGCAAACTTTTATTAGTGTGTAAACATCTCTTTCTTATGCAATACAGTCTTTGTGTCAGATAGTAGAAAAAGTATCATGTGCTGTTTGTATTTTTTCACAGCATCAGCTCAAGCTTCTAGAAGCTCAGAAGAGAAATCAAGAAGTTATCTTACGTCGCAAAACTGAAGAGGTATTGTGGTAGAAAAAACCCCAATAATTCATCTTTGAAACCAGAATGATATTGTATTGCTGTAAGTTAGAACACAGCTTTGGGGAGAGGTAATGGTGTCTTGCACTCCATTTCAGGTCACAGCCCTTCGTCGGCAGGTAAGGCCTCTGTCTGACAAAGTGGCCGGAAAAGTAAGTCGAAAGCTGAGTCTGCCTGAGCATCCTATGCAGGAAGCAAGTTCTAGCTCATCAGTTGAGCACGATGGTTCAAGAACAGCAATGCAGCAGAAAATGAGAATTCCTGTTGCAAGGGTTCAAGCATTATCTGTAACTGCAACAAATGGAACAGGGTAAGGGCTAAAATGGTTTAGTACTCTCTTATGAGACATGAAAATTGCATTCAGTTTCTAGAAGATAATGTTGTGATGATAACACATATTGCAGTACTTATTTTTCAAACTACTGTCATGTAATGTTTATAAAATGGGCAGTTTACCATTGTCAAATGCAATTTGAGTTTTGTGGGCTTAAGACTATGTGGAATAATATATAATGGCATTAAAGGACAAGTGACATTTAAGAAACCCCAAAATTTCAAGATCCAGTTAATCTGTTCTTAAAGAGAACTCTCCTTGGTGGTCCAATGCCTGCAGTGTTCTTAAGTACAAAGAAAGATTGTCAGAAAAAACAATCCAATATATCAACCACTATAGTTTGAAGCCAATCTCTTTTTTAAATAGGGGAAAACTGTTAGGTGACATTTGATTTTATGGTGCGTCATACAAGATGCCAGTGTTTTATACCTTTTTTTCAAGTGCAGTATATTAGAGTGCAGTAGAGTTCAGGGCTGGGTGCAGGTATCTGTCTGGTGCAATGAAAAGGTGCAAGAAATTTAAGTTGTCCATGAAAAGTATTCTGGCCTGATCATTTCCACAGTCAAATGTGTAACTGGACTACTTTAGACTTAGCTGTTTCTCTTGAATTTATCACAGAAAGAAATATCAGCGGAAAGCAGTGACAAGCAGAGTTTATTCCTCAAAGGCAGCCAGGATGAAGTGGCAGTTACTCGAACGCAGAGTGACTGATATCATTATGCAGAGGATGACCATTTCCAATATGGAGGCAGATATGAACAGGTTACTTACGGTGCGTGATCCACTATTCACTGTTGGCTGTATCAACATACTAAATAGAGAGCAGTGCAGTTATGTTTGCTGTAAATTAACTGCTGTGATGGTGGCACAGACCAAGTGATTAGGAATCCATTGCAGTCAATGAATATGCTCTTAACAACTCCAGTAACCATTTGGACCATGTAGTTATTGTGCTTAGTAAGAATTATAAGCACATTAAAGGGATTATGTACAAATATATTAATATATTTACCTGCGTAACTTCCTCTAGAAATCATGATATGTTAGTTAAAGTATAACAAGGAAAGTAAAACAAAAAAAGGCACTTAAGTATCCTAACTGTTTACTAATTCCTTTTTATGTGAAATTACATCTTTGGGGAAAACAGCAACGTGAAGAACTTACAAAAAGAAGAGAAAAGCTTTCGAAGAAAAGGGAGAAGCTGATCAAGGATGGGGGTGGCAGTGAAGCAGATAGAAATGTCCAAAACATAAGTGAAGAGATGGAATCACTAACTGCGAATATAGACTACATTAATGACAGCATTTCTGACTGCCAAGCAAACATTATGCAAATGGAAGAAGCAAAGGTAGGTCAAATATTAATGCAAAAATGATAAAATGGAGCCAAGACAACTGTTAGCTTTGAAGATGTTCTCATTTAGAAATTGGTTTTGCTTTGGCTGTATAATTATTGAACCAGGAAGTGAAAATTGGTGAAGACTTGGGTGAAGTTTGAAATGAAGAATGTTTATTTAACTGAACTTTCAGATCTGAGTTTTAGTGTTGACAGGGTAATGCAAGTTAAGATTGCAAAGCATTTACATGTCAAAGCTGATGCTTTCTATTCTGCTGGCATTAAATTAATATAATCTTGGGGCTGGAGGCTAACAGCTTGTATCCTCTTCCTGCATCTGTTGATATGCTTCCACTCCCTTCTATTGTTTTGTATACTTTAAATACATGTAAATGCTTTTATATATGAGAATTTATGTGAATTCTTTATATTGCATTTTAGTATATTTTCAATTATGGAACAGGGGCTTTCTGTACAGTGTTTAGGGGTGACTTTTCAAATAGTAATTGTCTATTATAATTGAAAAAGGAATCTCAGTATTACCAAAAGTGGTGAAATCCAAATGTGAAAACTCTTACAATGTGCATACCTTACATGATCCAGCAAAAGGAAACCACCACATACAATCTCCTAGGTATCTTGGCACATAGTTATCTGAACTGTAATACTTAGCCATATATTTATGTGGCAGCCCTTTCCCACTTTGGGCTAATCTGTGCTTTAATGCATGTTACATTGACAGCAGCTTCTATTATTTTGCTCACATCAGGGTTTCTTGAATTTTGTACAGTATAGTGCAAGGTTATAGGACTTAACCAGTAAAGAAGTAGTGAACATGAAAGACTTAATAATTCTAAAGGGTACCAGAGTGCTTAATACTGACTGAGAATAATCTTAAGAAAAATGAGGAAAAGACTAGGAGGAGAAGCCTTCAAATGTATGAAGGCTTCAGAGGGTGAAGAACTGCACTTATTTCTGCATCCACTGTGACTAGCTTAACTTGTAGAAAGAAGGAGTCTGAGTTGGAGGTTGGTAACTAGGAGAGGAACTGCAGCACTGGAAGAGTCTGGGAAGGCAGGAGAGTCTGTACTGTGTGGTGCTTTGGAAAAGAAATCTTTCAGGTGTGGTTTAGACGTACTAAAGGATGAACTGGATGATGCTGCAGCATTTTCACTGCTTATGTTTTCTGTGATTACTGTAATGATTTTCACACCCTCACCATTTTTACTGTTGCACACATAGGAAGAAGGAGAGACCCTGGATGTAACTGCAGTGATTAATGCTTGCACTTTGACAGAAGCTCGATATTTACTTGATCACTTCCTCACAATGGGTATCAATAAGGTAATGTATTAAGTGAAAAGAAGTATGTGCCGGGACTATGCCCTGTACCAGGAGCAGAGCTGTGCTGACATAGCAAAGCTGGTCAATGCTACAGAATCACAGGGGTTCTCAATGTGAAGGCCCTTGAGATCCATTGTCTCCTTCAACCTGTTGCCTGTTTTTCAAGCCCTGGTAGAGCCTACTTCACTGCATCAATTACCTCATGCTGTTCCTATAAGAGCACTAGCTTTTTGTAATCAAATCAGTCTCTTCCTGTGTTTTTCAACAAGCTCCTAAAGAATGCTCAGGAGTTTTCTTTTTTAAAGATTGGCTCAGCCACTTACTTAGAAATAGGAGCTTTTAAAAAATGTGGTTTAAGGTGTATATTGATACATGGCATACTTCAGTCAGACTTCTACATTTGAGTAGAACAATAGAGGTTCTTTCTGAAAGCCTTGGGGAGTTCTATTTTTGAAATGAGTGTTTGGTGGCTTATAACCCAGTGCACACAGGTACTTGTTGCTGCCTCTTTTCTTTTCTTCTGTTTGGAGGCCATACTTAATATGATCGAATCAAATGAAAGATTTCAGGGCTATTGAAATCAAGCACATTGGCTTATGCAAATTTTGGTCTTTTAATTTATTCTTTTCTTCAGCCCCTGGGTGGCTCAAATGGATACCCAACACCCAGAGTTAAAATGAGGGAAGTGCCTCTGACTTACTATGTTAACAATTTCTCCTTATCATGATACAAAAGCTCCATTATGTGAAGGTGTTTCTCCTCTTTCTGATAAGTAATTAGCGTGTAGAAACACTAAAGGTTTTTTCCAAAATTGATCATGCCTGCTATCTATCCTATTGTTTCCATGCAAAATGAGTTTGTTTATATGTTGGTTTAGTTCATGATAAAATCAGAACCTAATGTGTAAGTCCATATTACTACATTTCTGAAGTGCTAGCACTCAAAGGCTTGTAGAAACACAGAAAACTTTGAGCGCTAGCACTTGAGAAAGAAATGTTGCACTTTCATTTTTCCCTACTGTTTCTTCTTTTTGGAAACCATTTTCGGTAAATTTCCTTGCCTACGTTTTCTACAACTAAAGTACTCCCACCAATGCATGCATCTAGGGAAGTTCCCTTAGAATGGATTCTCTCTTAAGTTAGGCCATGAGATCTGTCATATGCAGCTTAAAGTTCACTGCGTGATTCTATAGGAAAGGTTATGGTTCTGGGTGGTGGTGGGGTTTTTTTTTTGTGGTGTGTTTCCCCCTCCCTCCCCCGTTTGTTCTAGAGTATGATAGGTAATAATTAAAAGTACTTATTTTTGAAAATAGAGGTGTTGATTTTTCAGATGTTTGCTACTCTTAAATAAATGCAGAGTCTGTGAATTGTACTTGGGAGTTATGTCCAACTTGGCCACTAAATGCATATTTGCAAGGCAGAGTCTGAGGAACACGAGGTAAATGAATGTTTAATGACTCTCTAACAAAAAGAAAAAGACCTTTAGTTGACACCCCCTCTTAAGGCTGTGAGAGGAAGGTTACAAAGTGCGTGTAGTTTCTTAAAAGAGTAAGGAAAGAGTGGTGTTAAAGCATTTGTCATCTTTTTCTTTCTTCGTCTCTCCCAGGGTCTCCAAGCAGCTCAGAAAGAAGCTCAGATCAAAGTTCTTGAGGGACGCCTTAAGCAGACAGAAATTACTAGTGCTACTCAAAACCAGCTGCTCTTTCATATGCTAAAAGAAAAAGCTGAGTTAAATCCTGAACTCGATGCTTTGCTGGGCCATGCTTTGCAAGGTAATTCTGTCATCTTGTATTTGGAGTAGTCAGCTGCATGTCATGTTTGCCTCTCATGCATGCTGTACTGGGCATTCTAGGCTATTTCTTTTCTGAATAGATGCTGTATTTTAACATCTTAAACTCTATTTCACAATTGATGTGCATGTATGTTATTTTTTGTTATATCCCTTTGGCAGTAAAACGTAGGAAATAAAGAGGGTTTTTTATTATTGAGATTTTTAAATTCAAATAATATACTTGTTTTTACAAAAGACTTTGCATTTACAATTTGGTATGTTTTTAACTTCTGAATATGAAATTCTAAATATGCGGTCCTGTTCAATCCTGTTCAAGTGGCATCATATGTCTATTACGGCATCTATTCTACTTCTTATGAAATGATGTTAAGAGAAATATAGAATACATTTGGGTACTTGTGTTTTATTTTTTATAAGTGGATATGTTTTGATTGGAATGTTGCTTTTGTTTCCTTGTTGCTGTTATTTACACAGACCTAGATAGCATACAGCTGGGTAAGTATGTTTAGCTTTCTGTGTACTGTACAGCTGCATGAGTTACTAATTCATTCATGTTCACTAACTGGTGCATCTTAGAATTTGTGAGTATGTGAAGTTTGCATGAACTATTCTGTAAATGTGCTCATTATCATGAGATTACAGAGCATTTCTTCCTTTCTGAAACCACCCACAGCCCTCAAGTTAGATTTGTCAGATAAGTGACCACAGTAAGCAGAATTATACTTGAAGTTTGTGACTTGCTGCTTATGAATCTATAGTATGTTCAGACTACATAAAGCTATTTTGTGATTCCTAGTGCTGTAGTTGTGACAAATCCTGCTCATCTTTTTAGGTCTGAAAATAAAGTAATTCTTAACATGCAGGTGACTTTTAACCTTTTGCAGATAGCTCATTTTGTAATGTAAATATGGTACAGAATGCAGATTATATCTCACTTTTTCAATTTGGTTTAGTTACTGATTTTTGAGATGTCTCTTCTTGTTGCTTTCAAATGATTCCCAACCAAATTAAGCTTATTTTCTCACCTCCACAAAATTAGTTGTGTTTGAAACCTGGAAAAAAAAAAAAAAATTCTGATGTAGGCAACAATTCCTGTTGTATTGTCTTGTGTTACTTCTAATCCCATTATGCTGTCCTCTGCCTATGCATAGGCATGTGAAACATTTCAAAAGCACAAGACTGCCTGAAAGTGTATAGATCATCTAGTGTAAGCTGGTGAGAGCTTTCCAGCTTCTTGAAGATCCATGTCAGGGCATCTTGCTGCATACAGCCAGTATTTATTCGGGAACCTCAGTGGTTAATATCACAGTATCACAATATCTAAAATAGACCCTTAATATGTGTGCATGTGTGTGTGTTCACCCTGTTGGGGTGAGAGCAATATTTCTCCAGCCAGGAACTTAGCATTGGTTTTACTTTAGCTTTGGGCGGGCTTTTACTTATTATCAGCACCTGGAACAGTGAAAAGACACTTACGTGCATTGAAACAGTAGCTTCATCAAAGATTTTGCAGAGTATATCTCATTAAAGAAGCTTTTTAACATTTTGCAAGCATGAACCAAGGCTTTTAAACTTTCTAAGCCACTCAGGACTATGCTAACACTTTATAGGAAGGAAATTTCACTGTGGGTGTATCTTGGCTGAATATGCTGTACTAACCTCAGTCCACACTGAAATCCAAACTGTTGATAGCCTCTGTTTTGTAGGTCACTAATAGCTGTACTTTTTGAGCTGCAGGGAGTTCAGACACAGTTACAGTGAGGCTTTAAGGCTGGGACTGCCAGCAGGTTAGCAGGTATGCTGGTGCAGGGGCTCCCTGGTAACCTGACATGATTCCCAGAGGTGGAAGTGTGGGAAGCAGCAGATCCTGAGACCACTTTCACCAGGATGCTTGAGAGCTCAGTGGCAGTACCAAGCCAGCCCCATCCCAAGCAGACGGGTTCAATTTCCAGGGTGCTTGTGAACCCCTCCCTTGATACCTGCTTTCAGCTCTGATACCTTCAGAACTTCTTAGCCATTTGAATACACTTGGCTTGAAAAAGTTTGAATATTCCCTACTGTAGTGCACCTGCATTCAAGCATAGACTTAAAGGGCTTCAGTCTGCAGGAAAGTACATTACGTGGTCAGGTGTAGACCCTCAGAATGGGCTTTGATTGCACACCTATCTTGTTTGTCAATGAACTAGCTGCCATTCGCTATCCTATCTGCTCTTGTGAAGAGTTAAAATGACCATGAAATTGAGTCCTGAGTGTTGCTGGAGGGACTCCTTTCCAAAGAATTGTAGGAGATGCTTTTCCCTCTCACTTGTGACATATGGACACTCATGGATGTAACTCACAACCATCTATGTGCAGATCTCTGGAAGGACTGTGCTGGCATACTGCATTGTACTGGTACCGTCCAGTTACCTCTGCAGGAGGATGAAGACAAATAATCAGAAAAGCTCCCCACTGTTCTTCAGTCAGTGATGTATCAGCAGGCATCTCTGCTGCTCCTTAGAAGCAGTACTGCCTTTACTAACTGTATTGCTCCTTTCATCTTTTCTCGCTTGGACTTCTTGCAGAATCTTGCTCTTCTGCCTCTTCTGATTTCGTTTTGTTGATTCTGTGTGCTGGCTTCTACCTGGGGATTTTGTGCAGTCTTCCTGTGCTGAACTGCAGACTAACTGAAGAAAAATATCAATACATGTCAGGTCACATAAGTCTGAGCCTACAAATAAAATCCCATCTTTTGTGGCAATCCCACAGTTTCGGCTTTGTTACCTGTTAAAGCTGATCGCAAATTCTGTATGAGAAGGGGATGAAGTAAAACCACCATAATATGAATCCTATATTTAAAAAATACATTTATTTTATTGATGCTTTTATTGTGCCTTGCTAAAAGGAGCAGTAGTCTAGATCCCC